>NW_026606067.1:28555000-28985000 GCF_029834395.1 Sorex fumeus
CAATTTTATTAGTACCAGCGACGAAGTTTGTTTGGATCAAATTGAGCTCCAGGAGCTGCATGGTTGAAAACAGAAGGGGTTCCACCAATTGCCCCAACTCGTCCATTGCAGCAGCTTGGCCATGCGCTCAGTCGTTGGTGGAGTCAATCCCAAGGTTCCATCTGGCATCATCGTGGCAGGTCCTGGAGGAACTGGGGTACCAGCTGGCACAGGAGCAGGAGGCATGGCACCTCTGCTGTGTATTCCCATAGTACCTCCCGAAGCCATCTGACCCACCTGCAGTTCCTGTTCTCTCGCACGTGGGAAGGTTTCCTTGAATCCTTCCTGCTGTAGCAGCATCATTTCTTCAGTATGCTATTCTCTCCCCCCATCCCCTACCCTGAAAACTTCGAAATAAAATCTGTTAGACTTTTAAAAAAGGATATTATGAACACACATGTACAAAAACTCAGATATATCATTGTATTTTTCTTAGATAGGTTAGGTATGGAGTTGCTGAGAATTATGAAATACATTTAGCTTTATGAAAAATGTTTCAAATTGTTTTCTTACTCTGCCATACCATTTTTTTATATTACAAGTAAATCATGGGAGTTCTAAAATAGTTTTTATTTGTATAAAAACCTTTACTAATCCATTGGTTTTCTGAAGGTAAGATGACTTTTGAAATTTTATAGAGAACAACATACACATATTATCTTGGAAATTTATTATAATTTATTGATCTATTTACAAGTTTTAACAAAGATACATGTAACAGGAGGTTTATTTTATTTTGGATATTTCAACTGTCGAAAATTTATCTTGAGAGATTTATATGTTCACTGGAATTTAAAAGTTTATGTTTTTAGGTTAGAAGCAAAATATGGACAAAAACAAAAACAGAATGACAGAATTCTGTGGTAGGAGATGTTTATATTAACAAAGAACACCAACTTTGTTACTATTAAGTATCCTATGAACAACAGAATAATTTTCATTTATGTCCAGTCAAATTTATAATACAGGGACTATAGTTTCATAGATTTTGATATAGATTCAAAGGTGTGTGTCCTCCATTTACCCATAATTATTTTATGATGCTCCTTTACTGTCAACTTTTTATCCTAGTCCCTGCATCGGATAATCATTGCATCACTTTTAATACTTGTAGTTTTATCGAATGTTTCCCTCATCCATGCATCCATCACCTGTCACTGTCACTGTCCTCCCGTTGTTCATCGATTTTCTCGAGCAGGCCCAGTAACGTCTCATTCATGAGACTTTGTTGTTACTCTGTTTGGCATATCGAATATGTCATGGGTAGCTTGCCAGGCTTTGCTGTGCAGGCGAGATACTCTTGGTACTCTTGGTAACTTTCCGGGATCTCCGAGAGGGCAGAGGAATCGAACTCAGGTCAGCCATGTTTGCTGTGTGCAAGGCAAACACCTTACCCGCTGTGCTATCGCTCCAGCCCATCCATTACCTATTCATATAAAATTATTTAAGTAAATGGAAAGTTTATTCCTAAGAATTTGTTTGTCTGTTGTTTTTTCCATGTAAAACCTGTTAATTTGATATAGTCACAATTGTTTATTTTTCTCTCATTATTGTGGTGCCCGCTTGAGCAAATCGATGAACAACGGGAGAACAGAGCTACAGTGCTACAGTTCTGTGAATATTCAGTCAATTGGAGGTGCTGAGATAAGGAACACTAGAGAAATTGAATATCATGGAGGATTACAGGCTCGCTCAAACCTGTTGACTCTAATTCATAAATTACAGCTTTATACGCCTTCTGCAAATTGGTCTGAGATGCAGCAGTGATTAGAATATCATCCATAGAATGAATAATCTTGACTTCAGTGTATTGTGCCCTTATTGTACCCAATGGTTGGTTAACAAAACATTGGCACATCATAGGAATTCTGGGAAAATGCGACCAATATCAGTTTGCTATGGGTCATAGTCAAATCAAACTAAGCATTAAATTTTGTAGAGATAGAATATACAGTTTATATATCTTATATATCTTTTTTAGTTCTATGTTGAAAACCTTAATTTTCAATTATCTAAGAGCACTGTAAGAGGAGTCTGAATACTAGAACAATTCTGAAGAGATAGTCTAAAGAGTTCTTATATCATGGTTTCTTACTAATAAAAAATAAAAAATAAAAACAAAAAATAAAGAGTTCTTACAACAATATAGTTTGATTACAGTTTCTATCTTAATACACAACCTTACACTTCTTCACATACTCGTCTTCTACACATTCTTTTTCATCCTGTTCTGTTCCTCAAAACCAGTTTCACTCTAACATGATTCCTTTCACTTTTTCTATCAATTGTATCTCCATCCATCATTCTTCTTATCTAAAATATACACTTATATTCTTTCTTTATAGTCATATCTCACAGGTTTGGACCTCCTTGTTTTACTGAACTTAATATAGCTTGATATATCAAGAAATTTTGAAAGATGTTTGCTAATCATTTTCTCAATTAACTTACATTAAGCTGTACCCACAGTACTCTTTTAAAAACATTACATCAGTCCCATATATTTTCAAAAGGTTTACAATGCTCATAATTAAAGATCTTATAACACAGAATTCCAAATTATAAGAAAATATGGATAAAAATGGTTAAAATGTTCACAAAATTTATATATTTCATTTACGTACACTGTCATCTTTGCTAATGGGCCATTATTATTGAAATCTCTATTCCCAATAGTTCTGCCTATATATTTCATAATAATTTTCAGGATTCTGAACTAATTTCGGTCTTTAAACAATTTTGAATTAACTTCTGTATATGTGAGATACTCGCTAATTTTTTTTCTTCTTGCCTTTATTCTTTCTTGGTTTCTTGCTTTCTTTCTTGATTGCTTCCTTCTTTTTTTAAAAGACAAAATGCTGTGCTATTATGAATAACAAAAATTCACAGTAATTTCTTGAATTCATTTCTTTTCAGTTATGAAAAAAATTACTCACAAATTCCGTGGGAATGTCTTTTCCAGGAGAGTGGAGATTACAGAGGAGAAAAATTTAGGCCAGCTCTCTGAACATTCATTGAGTTAATTATTTCTTTGCTGAAATTTTCTTACTACTCTGTTCAATACAACTGCATTACTATATATGTCAGTTCTGCAATTAATCAATTGTCTAACTCCAGATCATACTTCGGTAGTATAAATAAAATATTAAAGCAATGAATTCCACACATCTAGATACTTTGAATCTAGCTTATTAGACACTTTGAATATTCTTTAAAATAACTTGTTTTTTCTACCAGAGTTATAGTTCAGCAGTAGAACCCTTGTCTTCCATGTGGAAAACTAGGTTCAATCCCACAAACCTTCAAATACCAAAAAAAAAATAAACTTATTTTTCTCAAGTATGATTGGTATTTTGAATCACAAGGTACTAGAATCCTTCTATAAATTTGAGTTAGAATTAATTTAAATCAATCCTATTTGGATAAGAAATTCAAATTTATCAATGGTAGTCACTTCAATGCTGTATTTTGCGGTGCTTAAAATTTGCTAAAATTATTTCATAAAGATAATATATTGATACTTTACCTTTATTTTTTTCTTGTTTTGCCTTAAGATTACATCATTCAGAAAGTTTTATGGTTCCATAGAAATTTTAATCCAGTTTGTTCTATATCTTTGAAAAACATAATTGGAATACTATGGGTATAACACTACATCCTTATAACACACTGATAAGATGGATATTTTTAAAATTTTGATTATTCCAGTCCATGAACAGAGAATGATTTAGAGTTTTCACTATATGGCTTTTGTAATTTATAAACATAATTCTGGTATTTGTTGCTTTAGTTCACTATTTTGAAGTGGGTAGTGTTTTCTTAAATTTTATTCTACTTCATTATTTGTGTAGGGATGCCACAGATTTTTGTGTATTAATTTTGTAACAGACACCTTATTATATTGGTTTATTATTCCTAGGAGGTGATTTAATTACTTATTTATTTATTTATTTGTGGCCTTTAGGGTTTATAAACAGTGATAGATCTGCATTTTTTCCCTTCTAGGATTCCTTTCTTATTTTTCTATTTGTTTTTTGTCTGATGCCTACAACAAGGACTTTAAAAAGTATGTTGAATCAAAGGGTAACAGTGTTATATTGCCTTGTGCATGATCTTCATAAGAAAGGCTCAGTTTCTCAATGAGTATGATATTGTCTGTAAGTTAGTTATAGGTAACTATTACTATTTTGAGTTATGTTCCTTCTATTCCTATTTTTTATAAAAAAAACTTTTATTAGTGAAACACCATGAGGTACAATGGTAGACTTACAAATTTTTGTACTTGGGTTGCAATTATACAATGATCAAATACCCATCCCTCCACCAGTGCCTATTTTCCACCCCCATGGTTCCCAGTATCCCTCCCACCCCCCAACCCCCATCCCACCCTGCCTCTGTGCAGGGCACCCCCCTTTTTTTAAGGTACAACTTTTTAATTTATTTTTTTAATTTTAATTTTTTTATTAGTGAAACACAATGAGGCACAGTTATAGACTTACAAATTTTTGTGCTTGGGTTTCAGTTATACAATGATCAAGTACCCATCCCTCCACCAGAGCCCATCTGCCACAACCACGGGTTCCAGCATCCCTCCCGCCCCCCATCCCCCCCATCCCACCCAGCCTCTGTGGCAGGGCATTTTCTTTTGTTCTCCCTCTCTCCTTTTGGGTCCTGTGGTTTGTAAGAGAGGCATTGAGTGGCAATCATGAAAGTAGACTCTATTCCTATTTTTGAGGCTTTTTAAAATCATAAAATGGTGTTGAACCTTGTCAAAAGCCTTCTCTGCAACAATTGATATGACATAATGAGATTTTATATATAATCGGCCACGGTCACGGTCCTCTCATTGTTCATTGATTTGCTCGAGCGGGCCGAGTAACATTGTGAGACTTGTTACTGTGTTTGGCATATCGAATATGTCACAGGTAGCTTGCCAGGCTTTGCCGAGCGGGCGAGATACTCTCGGTAGCTTGCCGGGCTCTCCGAGAGGGGCGGAGGAATAGAACTCGGGTAGGTGATGTTGGCTGCGTGTAAGGCAAACACCCTATCCGCTGTGCTATTGCTCCAGCTCTTATATATAATATATATATGTATACATACATACATATCTCCAAGTAGCAGCAAAAAGCCAAAATGAAAACAAAGGAAGAACTGATTCACAGTGCTGAAGGGTTGGGTGTGGAGGTGAGTTGAAAAGAAGAGCCTTATCTGTTATGAGGGACAATGGCTATGATCTGTAATTATGTTCATGAAAAACCACCAATGAAAATATTTTAAATAGAACTCAATAAAAATAAATTTAAAATAGAAAATAAAAACAATTATGGTTACTTCCTGGGAGCAATATGGGTAGTCTCTCTGTTATGATGTGATTTATACAACAGTATGCATTTGACAAAGCTCATCTGATTCTAAATTGAAGAACTGCATTTCACAGGAAGTGAAATTAATTAAAATAATGCAAATTAATTTAATAAATAAGATAAAACAAAAAATTTTATCAATTATTGTGTTTAATCTTGATAACTCTATTCACCTGGACTGGTATTTTTATTAGTTTAAAACTGCAAAATATAATACAACACTCCTAAACACTTTATATATAACTTCTTCTGTGGTTTTATTTTCTAATATTTACATTTTTTATTTAAATAATACTGGTTTATATTATTATAGATTTCAGGAATCATATTTTTATGTGTCAATATCTGCATATGTTGTATCATTTTTATCTCTAAAGTCTAATTCTATTCTACCTCTAAAATTGAATTCTACTCTTCACCTTACAATTAATACTTGTATCTTATCTACCTGCAACCCTTCCCCCTTTCCTTCTGGAATTTGCTAATTTGTAATTTTACTCTAAAATATTATTTTACTTAATTATTTGTGGCATTTTATATTTTCCACATATTAATGAATCATAGGGTGTTTGTCTATTTCATCTGATAAATGAGTAAGCATAATATCTAATAAGTCTACCCTTGTTTTTGAACAGAAAATGTTTTCATTTTTAATAGTTTTTATTCCATTTTTACCAATATTATAGACTTTTTACTAACTTCTTATTTTTCTTCATATCTATGTGTGTTATTTTTTACTTACTGCATAAGTCTAATGTTATATAAGCTGACTCAAATTCAGATTGCTAACTCTATACTTAAGAAGTTAGATGGGTGTGAAGTTCCTTCTACAATTAGCATCTTCTACAGTTCTTGCTTTTATTTGTACATTTCAGATGATTTGTTGCCCATAATTGTTCTGAATGATAATTTAATTGTTTAGCTGTTCAACTTCCCATGTCCTATTGATTATGAGTTATGTCTATGTTTCAATGATACCTGGCATATTGTTTTGTTATGGTAAATGTTCTGTTTACCTTGCCTATTTTTATATAATTAACTTGTTTATTTAGCATTATTCTCTTTGGAGTTTCATAAAATAAGTGATACAGTTAATTCAATATTTAATTTGAACATATCTGAGGTATTTACTATTTGAAATAATGTTTTATTTCTTGTTCTCTCCTAACTACACTTTAGTAAAGATAAATATTTTTGTATAAAAGTACTTGTGTGACTTTTTAAGAATAAACTTGTGTGTATTAATTATTTGTCAACTTTTCTGTAGATAATTTGTTTTAACACTATAATGGTATTAAAACTTTCTTTTATGGAGAAAATGACAACTTGATACGAAAGAGGGCTATTAAATTATGTGATTAAATCATATGTCAAAGATACTATGTCCGAAAAGTATGCTATACATGAAAATTTAGATCTCCTTAGAGATTATAGATGTTTCTATAAAATAAGAGGGCAACTGAAATAAGGAAATAAATATGTTACTTGTCAGTATATTAAATAAGATGTTAAAAAATAAGTTTATATAATATTTTTAAAAATACTTGCCTTTTATTTATGAGAGAAAATATCATTAAAATATATTATTAAAAACATGGGTTCTATATTTCAAACAATTGCATTGGCAAGATTATTACATCTGGGTCTATATACACATAGATTAGACTTTCATATTTGGTTTGCAACTATTTTATGATTTAAATTTTTAGGTTTGGTCATTAAACACTTTTTCAGTTGAGTCATATCCTGTAGAGCCATCCAAGTATGCATTTACTGCAGGACACTGAAAGATGTACCAGGTTCACTTTTGAGTAATTGGTCTGGACTTTATTTTGTTTAAGCATCAAAATTTACAACATTATTTATAGATGAGTTTCAGCCATAAAGTATTTCAACACCAACTTTATCTTGAATGTTAACGTCTCTCTATCATTGTCCCCAATTTCTTTTTCAGTCTGCTTCCATAACAGACACATTTTTAGTTTGGCTGTTGTAGTTGGTTTTAAAGCTTTCAGTTTTGTTGGTTCTGTGGTTCAGATAATCGATATACTACCTTTCTACACCACCAGTGTCCAAGGTTCCTGCCCTTGTTACTCGTGTCTACTTCCTCTTACTTCCCCACTTTTGCCTTCTCTAACTTTCTCAGTTCTATAATGTATGAACTAGGGCAGTGCAGGTATCTCTGTTTTGATACCTTGCATTTTCTGGTTCTGGTATTATATATACCACAAGTAGGTGAGGTCATTTGTTATTTGTATTTACTCTTTTGACTTAACATGATATCCTACACTTTTATGCAAATCACAGTGGATTGCATGACTTAATCTTTCTTTGCAGTTGTATAATATTTTGTTGCCTACGTACACCATTGGTCTACCTCTATGCATCCTGAAAGAAAAAAGAATGTTTTAACATGTCAACATTAACATGTGTTAATGTTTTTGTTTGCTGGGCTTAGTTGGCTTCTGTGTTATTTTTTTCACCTAATTTGGTGTGCTCTTTCTGGATGTCAATATTTTAGAGTCTGGAGAAGCTCCAGAATATTTTAGTGCACAGTGAGTTTACATAGCAGCGGTTGTGGGATGTGGGTGTGACTGCTAGAGCCACCGAGGTACACGGCCGAGGGGAGAGGCTGCCTACTCAGACTCTGACCAGACACCGAAATCTCAGTCATACAAAACCCCCCAAAAGGTGTTCCTGAAATGTTCTGCAGTTTGGTGGCTCTGAGGAGCTCAATGTGGAGTCCAGCCATTGGCATGGAAACAATGGTTAGGGTGTGAGTGGGCCTCAGCTCTGAGGGGACCTGGTCTGCTCCCCTCCAGAAACCACTCCAGAGCGATGGGCTTGTGTAGTCATGCGTTATGCTGTTAGTGGATATCTTCTGGGATTTAGCCATGTGTCTGTAAAACTGGGGTGATGGGTAAACTTAAATGACAGGAGTTATGATAAAGCATAAATATGATAGATTTTTAATATATTGGTTCTTTTATATTTTATGCTTGGATATGTGATCCATTTTTAATTTTAATAAACTGTATTTTTCTAGTTTTATATTCTAGAAGCTAGACATAATATTATACATTATATCATCATTTCTTATAAATGATATCATAGCCATTGAATTCTGTTTTCTCAAGAATCAGTGACTATGTTTGTGAAATTTTCTGTTTTAATCATTTTTAATATTATGATCATTACCATTCTATTGACTGCTGTAACTTTGTAGTAAGAGTTGAAATAAAATATTTTACTAAGTGCAATTTTGTTTTTCTTTTCCTTTTTTTTTTCTTTTCGGGTGACACCCGGCAGTGCTCAGGGGTTACTTCTGGTTCTGCATTCAGGAATTACTCCTGGCGGTGCTTGGGGGGACCATATGGGATGCTGGGAATTGAACCCCGGTCAGTCATGTGCAAGGCAAATGCCCTACCCACTGTCCTATAGCTCCAGCCCCAATTTTGTTTTTCTTAACAGTGTGTTGTTACTAGAAGAGTTTTATTTCTCCATATACATTTTAGAGTTATTTTGTAGCTATTATTACTATATGCGGAATAATGTAATTCTGAACTTTTTGGGAGAAGAAGTGGAAGGAGTAATTGTTGAATCACACCTTGCAGTACTTGGAGCTTACTTGTGGCTCTGCACTTGGCAATCACTGCTGGCAAAAGTCAGCTGGACCACATGAGGTGCTAAGATCAAATTTTAGTCATCTGCCTGCAAGGCACCCTCCTGAATGTACTATTACACCAGTCCCAAGATTCTGATTCTGAGTTTGTATTAAATCCTTAAATAAATCTTTCACATTTTAACAATACTTGTTCTTGTACTTCATGAATGTGTATTTTATCTGTAAATATTTAATTTTTCAACAATGTTTTCTGGGTTACTACATATAAATCCTACAATATTTTTAGATTGCTACTCAAGTATTTCAGTTTTGTTGGACACTGTTACAACTGGTATTTCAAAACTTTAAAATATATGTGTATTTATTTATTTTTCTTCCTAGTATGAGTTGTATCCCATGGTCATCTTTGTGTCAAAGCATCTTTGAAACAAAGCAAAGAATAATCAATGGAAATAAGCATGTGATTAGGTCTACAGAACTTTTACGTAAGTGTACTAAGTATTGTCAAGAAACCTTGAAAAGGGATGGAGAGAATACCAAGCTCTGCTGCTGGGCATGATGTAGTAGCACTAGAACAATAATACTGACATGATCCTTTAAAATAAAATATAATTAAAATATTTAAAAGCACATGGCTAAATTTTAGAAATAAAATTAAAGTCTTGTTTTAAATAAGGCAAATAATTAATGAGACATTTAAAGTTGTAAAACTAGGAAAACTTCCAAATAATTGTTTTCTTTTACCAAATCCTTTTGGTGCTTTTGATGAGGCTGTGCCTTCATGCTAATAAGTATATATAGAAGTGAAGTGATTATTATAGATTTTTGAAAAAAAAAATTTGAGATATAATTGTAGTGAAATGCATTTTTTTAACTTGGCAATTGTCTTATGAACAAAGAATATCTGTCTTGTTTTTTCCTTCATTCACCTTGGGAGTTGGGTCTCTGTAGCTCACCTTCAAAGAAAGAGAATTAAAATACATGATTCAGCAGTCTTGTTTTTGTTTTGTATTTCTCCCAAAATGTGCATATTTAAACGTTTCACAGTACCTGAAGCTAAGGGAGTTGCTGACTCTTTTCTTGTCAGACTTCACAGAAGAACAATCACCTGGGATGTGGCATACACCATTTCTCCAGTGGAACAGATCAAGACTGGGTGATAGGAGCAATTTTTATGGCCCCCTCTAAGGCATTTGTTTTAGCTGACCATAAATTACCCTACAAAACTTCAGGGATTTGGGATCTAGTAGTGACTGCATAAATTGGTTTGCATTAACTTGAAGAATTGTAGAGGAGAGAAAGCCTCAGCCTCATGAACACAGATTCAAGGAAACAAATGGGATGCCTAAAGGTGTATTTTATTTTCTCTGCTTGAAGATTATCTTACAGTCTAATGCATTTTCTCCCCTGTGTGCACGCATATGCTGATGATATAGCATGATTTCACAGAACAGCACTGGTGCCCTGGGGTAGCCCTAGCAGCCTACAGTCCAACCTACTGAGCAGCGGTTTTTTCCAGAAAGTTGATTCAAATGAAACCTGACATAAAAAATTTAATCTTCTCTTTCACTTTAAGGTTTCAAAATTTAGCATGGTACTAATAATAAACAATGAGGTAATATTCCATAATAGGCTAAGTAAGCTTCTTTTCTAAATTCTGACATATCCTGGAATTTACATTTTAAAATATGTTTTCTGTTTTCATTGTAAAAATTTATAGAAAAAAGGGTTTCATTATTTAAAAATGTTCAAACTAGACCTTTTTAAGAGTAAAGAAAGAGCTGGCTTGATGCCAGTCAAGATATTTCTTGAGCAATTGCTATCGCAGTACACCTGGCTTGCAGGTGTCTAAATGTGGTTTAGATCCTCTTAGGAACCTGCATTACCCAGCAGCTATGAAAGCTGATAGAGATATTGTGGAATGAAAATCTAGAATCCTTACAGGCAGAATGCATCCTGTCCTCAGAAGGCTGGCTGGAAGTAATGTATGTATGGACTACCATGCCAAATCAAATCAGAGGGGAGGATTGAAAAATGTATTCATTCCAAAATGTGCACTTGTAAATCTGGTCTGTGGTCAATACATACTGTATAAACTTCACAATGTGGTTCCCAACGGAGCAACTGAGATTGCCTTTTTTCTATAGAATAAAGGCAAAAAAATGTAGAAAATCAAAAGTACAGAATCATATATGGAGTGGCTCATTTGTATAATCTTTATTTTTATTGAGAAAACAAAAGACTCTAAAAACTCATAAACCTTTTAAGCCTACAGTGAACTTTAGTTAAAATATTTGGCATCAGAGATGGTATTGCAATATTAATAATACAATGTATCTAATAAGAACTATAACTAGAAAAATACAAGGAAAGTACCCATTGGAGATATTTCAGATATGTTCATGTGTGTTAACTATTTTTAAACAATGTTTCCCACTTGGTCTATTTCATTATTTTGGCTCTTCTACTTATCAGCCGACATACAATTCTGGGTATTTTCAATTTTTTTTTATTTATATGCCTTTAGGATTGGCTAAAATAAAATCTGCCTATGATTGCTTCTTACTCTTGTACTTACTTCTAATGCAACCCACATCATTCTTTATAAATTTGACTTTCTGTGTCATGGTTTTCACACTTATACTACTCAGAAAATGTCCAAGTACTTGAAAATCTTTATGGTTATATATCTGCATTAGTATGCAATTACCATTCTAACTAGTGAAAATTTTCTTATGCTTATTGCCTGTATTATATCATTATTTTGTTGAAGAAGTATGCTTCAGTAGTTTACACATAGTATCGATTCAAACTTTCATTGAAAATTAAATATATTGATTCAACTTGAAGATGTTATCCAAATGTAGGCACTGAACACAGTAACATTTCCTAATTTATGAATATTGAAATTATATAGAAGATATACTACCTTTCTATTGTTACATTATTATCAAGAACATATATTTTATTTAAAGTTATCCCATTTGGAAAACATAAGTTCAAATATTATATTCCATAATAGAAAAAATATACTTATTATTGTCAAGATATGATTTAGTATATGATATCTCTAAGCAAAACCACTGCTTGTATCATGAATTTCAACTGGAAAACTTGTTACTGTCAGCAAAATTATATGATAGTGTCTAGAAAATATAAGTTCTAGCAATAAAGCCTTTAGAAGAATCTAATTTTATGTTTATAGCTTCCATCTATATTTTGTTACTGTTAAACTAAGAAACAGTGAAAAGTTGTATTCTTACTTGAAGTGAATAGGATTTCTAGGATATTTTGACAGCTCCAATTTGCCTTGTGAAATTTCAGTGACAGCTAAGTGTTTTAGTTTTGGTGGGTGACAGGTTCTTATAACATCATTTGAAATGTATCCAAAATATTGTGATGTTGTCATTTGTTGAATCTTTAATTATTTGGTATCTGTGTATGTGATGTAACAGAGAGAGAGAGAGTTTGATTCTTTACACAGATTTTATCATTTAACTGATCAAGGAAGAGCATATATTCTTGTGTCAGCTTATTAATTTACTCTAAAATCTACTTGGTCAAATGAGAATTGGGAATTGAATCCATTGATTCAACAAAATTGTAAAAAAAAATCCAATATTATGCTGAATATCTATGTGTTCTGAACTAAAAGAGAAAATTTGGCAGAAATTATTGAAATGAACTTGGATAAAAATTAATTATTGGAACAACCCTATAAAGAAGTTTTAAATTCATAACTTCAAAGTGATTGTTATATAAGAATATTATTATATTGGACTCTTTAAGCCAAATATAAAATTATTTCTGTACAAATGCTTGTTCTTCCAATCTTAATCTAATCAGAATTTTAATACATTTCTTAGGATGTACTGAGTACAATTATAAGGGATTTCCCCATACTAAAATAGCTAAACATTTTTAGAATTGGCATGGTAGATTAAAGTACATAATGCCATAATCATGTGGTGAATAAACAGCTGGCACTGCATGGACTCTCTGTACTTATTTCTGGATGAGATTCCTGTCCTGAGGCACTACTAAACACTGGTAATGGTTGCTGAATGACCATTCATCCAAAGGAACAAATAATAAGTGAATCTGCCTGGGGACATAAACAGCTAAAATTGGTTGGAGTCATGCAATATGCATTGAGCTTGGTCAAGAGAGAAAGTTGGTCATAAGCTCAGGCAGGGTGTAATTGGCTCAGGACAAAAGAATAGATGAGAATAGGTCGTGCTAAAGGATCTAGATAATATCCCCAACTCAGCTGGTGCTTTTTTCATTCTTAGCCAGCGTGCATTATCAGACATATACTTCCTTTATTGCCAGAATGTAGCAGTCCCATTGGTAATATAACAAAATGATTCCATAATGAAAATAAAATAAAAGTAACAAAGGGGGAAAGAAAGAAATTTTGAGAACAAGAGAAAACTGTAGGTGCCAGGAATTTTATTATATTAGCACACATTTTAATGCAAACTTTGGGATATATTATGACCCCCTGTTGGCAGCGAACTGGAGGATATCCATTTTTGCTGACACAATGTAAGAACTAGGAAACATCTTAATTAAGAGGCAGGGGCAAAATTTACTGTTAGGAGTTTATGAATATTTGAGATGACAAGAAGCCTTTATATTTCTTTCTAACAGGCTCAGTTTCTTTACAAATCTGCAGAATAGAACCAGAAAGTATCAATACATTGAAGTGTCTGATTGCAATTCATGTATATGGAAGATAAATATCAAAATTTTAACAGCAGGTGATGGAAGCTTTTTAGGGGAGGATTACTAGTAGTAGTCAATGAAATAGTCGGCGAATATTAAGAGAAATATTAGGACTCTGTGTAAAGTGTCTAGAAAGTGTCCCTTTTACTTTTGTTTTAAAACACCATAATGTTTTACTGGTAGGTGTTAGTAGACAGCGTCTTGAAAACAACTTTACTTTTCGAGTTGCTTTACTGTGCTCTTATATCAAATATCCAGTTGGGAAAGTATTAAATATCCTTGAAATAAGTGTTGTTTTATATACAATATCACCTTCATTTCTGGTTTCATGATCAAATGCTGCTAGTCACTGATGACTTGTGGCCAATATCAAATATTCCATCTGTAAAAATCCACATTTGCACTATTTTGAAAAGATGCATACTCTCCTGTGTTTAGTGAAGAACATTTTACATTACATTAACTGTTTACATTAACTGAAATATAGAAAAAACCCAATAATTGAAGATCAGGTTTGTAGATAAAGGAACTGTTGCATATTTACAAATGGACAACGACTTAGCTATAAGAAAAGATGAAATCATAAGATGTGTTGAAGGACAGTTCAAATAAGACTTTCATAAAGAATGAAATAAATCATAGGGAGGAGGAACAAATAGATAGGGTAATCTATCTCATATGTGGACTATAAAGAAACATAGTAAAGGAATTGCAATTACTCAATTTTATCAACCTGAAGGAACGGACTTTTCCAAGTGAGTTGGAGGAGGAGAAGAACTTGAGGCATTGAGGAATACTGACTACTCATGTGGCCGTTGAGATGTTGCAATTTTGTATGCCTAAGACTTTATTATTAACAATAATATAAACCTCCAGTGCATAATAAGAACTGGGGAAAGTTATTTTTAACTTTGATCTACCATATTATTTTCTTATCATACTTCTTACCATAATTCTCTTGTGCTGTATTCATTCCTTTTCGTATACTCTAACTTATCTCAGAAAAGATATTAAGTAAAACAAAGTAATATATTTACATACTCTAAAACATAATGGTGATGTTTTAGGAAAGGTTAATATTTTTTAAAAAATGCAAATACATCACATCACTGCTGTTGCTTTTTGGGGGGCATGTCAGTCAGTGTTTAGAGGTTATTCCTGCCTCTTCACTCAGAGACCATCACTGGCAGTGCTTAGAGGACCAAATGGGATGCTTGGGATAAAACCCAGGCGGCCAGCAGGTCAATCTGTACCTGTGAGGTGAGTGCATCAGCGGCCTGATGGCAATGTCAGACTTTCAGATACCCCAAAATTGCTTCTGTGCCTTTGGCCAGACCCCAAAAACTTGGGACAAAGTTTACCAAGAAAGTAAACGGCCAAAAGTTAGGTATGTGGGAGATATACCCACAAACCACCTCCGGCTCAGCTATATAATTGGAGGCATGGCCTCTCTGGTTCCTGATCGAACTGCTTAATGGCCATGATCCCAGAGACTCAGAAGTGAATCTCGGAACCCAAAGGCTTTTGGCATTAATGTGTCCTGTTCCTGCAGTAGGTTACTTGTGCAATAGGTTGTGCAGTAGGTTACTCCAGGTGGAAATAGGTTTTGTGCCTTGGCCTGTTCCCCCTGGTGGCCTGGTGACCACCATCTTCCAGAAGCCACTGAACAGTCAGGTTTGGGCCTGCAGTGACGAGACACACGGGGCCTCACCACATGGGGGTGGAGCCGACTCTTTCTCCCCATCCCAACGAGACCCCGAGCTGCCACCTATAAAAGGCCTTTCTGGCTCCTGATCAAGCTGATTAATGGCCATGATACTGGATACTCAGAAACAAATCTTGAAACCCAGAAGCTTTTGGCAGAAATACATCTGGACTGCATACAAGGTGGCTGCCGGCTCAGAGCTTATTGGAAAGCCAGGTATGAGCCGGAAGTGACAGGACAACTGCAGTCTCATGGGAAGGGGGGCGGTACTGGCTCATCCTTCACGCCCTACTAAGGTCACGAGTTGCCCCCCACAAGCAGTTCTCTGGCACAGCTATAGCTCCAGAGACAAAAGGACTTAATCCAGAGCCTGGAATCTTGCGGCAGAAAAGTGAATGGACCATGTGTTAAACTACAGTGCCATGCCTCCCCGGAAGGGAAAGGATGTTGCTCCCTTCTGCCTTCTTCCCTGGTAGCAAGGTGGCCGCCACCTCAGAGCTTATTGGAAAGCCAGGTATGAACCGGCGGTGAAAGGGCAACTGCAGTCTGGTCAGCCTGGCTTACAGCGTATGGTTGGGGCTTAAGATACCTCTCTCACATTTTGGCGGGGGGTTGTTTGAACCACTGAGTGTTGCAACAATAATCACAGGTCAGCAAGGCAAATGCTGTACCTGTTGTAACTAGTCGTCGATCACATTTTAGAAAATTCCAATGTTATTTTCATTTTGCTGGGTTTCATTTGAACATGGTACATATTATCATATTTATATATATACTGTTCAATATAATGGACAAACTATTATGTTTATGAAGGATTAGCCATAATTGAAGAGTCGTAGGTCATAGTTTTACATACATTTTTAAGAAAGTATCACTGAATTGAGAAGATTTAAAATTTTAAAAAGAAAAAGGATGTGGTTGAACTGTATATATTGAAACCATAAGCATTCGCACTATCATAAACATGTAATCTTAATTAGATATTCTGATATTACCAATATCAGATATTGACAATCAATTAACTATGACAATAAATTTTTACTAATTTTTCCAAGGAAGTGATAATCAAGAGTCCTTTGAGACATTAATGGAGGAATCCTGACATCAGGGTGCAGATAGAATTGGAACATTGTTGACCTGAAACTCTATTATTAACAATATTGTAAGTCATGGTGTCTAAATATAAAGCAGAAAAAAAAATTTGAGAGTGTGAATTTTTTTATGTGATGGGAAAGCCACAAGAACCTTGTAGTAAGATTCTTTCTATACATTGATATTTGCATATGTGCTGTTTTTAATTGTCTATGAATTGGAAGGAAATCTATACAATATTAATTATATATTCCAGGCTTCCAAATGACAGAAACACAGTGCCTGCCATGAAGTGACTGTTTAATAAACATATATTAAATGGATGAAAGAGAGATTATTTCGCCAAGAAGGCATCTGCTTGAGTGCCAATTCACCAAATGAAACTGTAGGATGAAACAATGGTTAAAAGTGAGAGGGGGGAGGCGGGGTGATAGCACCGTGAGTAGGGCGTTTGCCTTGCACAGGGCTAACCTGGGTTCGATTCCCAGCTTCCCATCTAGTCCCCAGAGCACTGCCAGGAGTAATTCCTAGTGCAAACCCTTGTGCATTGCTGGGTGTAACCCCCCCGCCAAAAAGTGAGAGAGGTATCTTAAGCCCCAACCATACACTGTAAGCCAGAACTCCTGTGTACCCTGTGGATTTGACTGTAGGTCCTAAGATGCTCATTTGGATGTGAAGCTGACAGTTGGTTCAGCTTTTTCCATCTGCTGTCTGAACCACTGAGTGTTGCAACAATAATCACAGGCAGCGGCTCTTTTGTTGAACTCTGCTCTGAAAGCTCTGATAGCATTTATGTTGCTTCCTCAAGTTATCGTCTCACACTCTGTTCTCATAAAGAAATCCCTCAAGTAAAGAGCCTAATTAAATATACATGGGATTTCATTTTATGAAAGGACAGCTAAATACCACTTCCTTCACATTTGCTTAAGGACAAGAAGGTTTTGGTTTTGAAAGAAATGCGTGTTGTTCTAAAATAAAATATGGCACTTATGAAATCATTTAAGATTTAATTTAAGGAGACCAGCGCAGTATTATAAAAGGATTTTCTTATCAAGCTTTCTCCAGATGCTGCAGCTGTCACTTAGGCTATGCCAATGTCTGGTGTCATGCCAGTTTGATGCAAGTTGGTTCCACTTGTCATCCTTTCAATTTCTCAGGCAGCCTCTATTTTAAAGGGCATATTAGCATTATCAAAGTAATCTTAAAAATGTGTCTTGGCTTGACTTTAAGCCCATTTATTTTCAAAGCCACACGGTATAATGATATACCATTGAAATAAAAATATTTTATTGTCTATGTATGACAATCAAATGCTCTAATCTCTAAGCAAAGAAATGAAAGGTTTTTTAATGTTCTATGAGTCACACTTCAGAGTATCATCAGAGAAATGAGAGCAGCTAAAACAGGTGTGTAGGATGCAGGCAGGGGTGTGGGAAGGGGAGGCATTTTGCTTCACAGATTTTGAAAAAATAGTGAACATTGAGTGCATAGAAATAGTGTTAACAAATTTCTTGATACTGAATTATGCCATAAAGTAATTTTTATCATTGCAACAAATTTAATCTAAATTAAATTATGTAAGATTAAAATGTCTTGTTCTAAAGTATGAGATTAATACCCAAGAATAGCTGAGATCAGCACCAGGAGGATTACTCCATAATGTAGAGGCCAGCAGGGTATCCTAGAGGAAAGGGCAGTTCAGATAGAGAAGGGAGCACCAAATAAAGGATGTTTGGAGGATCCTCCCAGGAGGGGAGATGCATATCGAAATTAGACTATGGACTGAACATGTTTGCCACTCAATGCCTCTTTTGCAGACCACAACACCCAAAAGGAGAGAGAGAACACAGGGGATTGCCCTGCCACAGAGACAGGGGGGATGGGGGGATGGGGGTGGGAGGGATATTATCCATGGTGGTGGAAAATGGGCACTGGTGGAGGGATGGGTATCTGATCATTGTATAATTGAAACCAAAGCACAAAAAATTGTAAATCTACAACTTTAAAAAAAATAAAATAAAATAAAGGGAAAAAAAATAAAAAATAAAAACAGCCCAGCTTCATAACTAAACCTCTTCAGGTCACAAACCCACCAATTATTCAAGCTCTACAGCTCCTAGAGCACGTGACCACATATGCAGCAGTGCAACACCTCCAAATTTCATAATACTGACAGCTCGATAGGAGCACAACAAATTGATGGGAAAATTGCATAGAAGACCACCAAATACAATGAGCGAAAATAATAAGACAGAAGGCTCAATGAAGAACAACCAATCGAGTAACTCCTCAGACAATAACTTTAGTAACACCACTATGAGATAAAACAATTATCACAAATTTACTTTTGTTTACCTGTTTTTTATAATTCCTTTAACCATTTTGTTGTAGTAAGCAATATGAAGCAATTTTGTTTGTGCCTGCTAAGAGGGAAAGCTTGGGGAGTGGGTAGAAAACTGGAGACATTGGTGGAGGGAAGTTCACACTGGTGGTGGCACTGGTGTTGGAACATTGAATGTCTGAGCCAACTGTATTATGAACAACTTTGTAAATTATGCTATTAAAGTTTTAAAAGTGAAAAAAAAATAAATAAAAAAAAATGTCTTGTTCTAAATGGGAATGCCCTGCCACAGAGGCAGGGTGGGATGGGGGGGTGGGGGGTGGGAGGGATACTGGGATCCATGGTGTTGGAAAATGGGCACTGGAGGAGGGATGGATATTTGATCATTGTATAATCGAAACCCAAGCACAAAAATTTGTAAGTCTGCAACTGTACCTCATGGTGTTTCACTAATAAAAATTTTAAAAAATACTTAGGAATAATAAAAGAAAAACAGTCTTGTTCTGTCAAATATTAATCCTAAAAACCAAGTTTGTCTAAAGTACAGATGCTTATTTTAGCATCTTCTGATATCTTCTATTGGGATATGCTTTTGCTGCCTTAAAATTATACTAATAAATAGAAATTCTGTGATAGGCATGTTTGTTTTAAGACAAATTAAAACCTAGGGACTTAATTTTTAGTCATTACTGAAGGAACAATATAAAATAGACTGTCAAGAATTTTTCACATTAAAAATATTGAATACCTTTACAAGCTGTTTATTATCAGGTTTCAGTCATAGAATGATCCGACACCCATCCCTCCACCAGTGTACATGTCCAACCAAAAATGTTCCCATTTCCTTCCCACCATACCCCAACATTTCCCTGACACAGCTTCTATGGTAGGCATTTTTTTTCTTTTTCTTTTTCTTTTTCTTTTTCTTTTTCTTTCTTTTTCTTCTTTTTCTTCTTTTTCTTCTTCTTCTTCTTCTTCTTCTTCTTCTTCTTCTTCTCCTTCTTCTCCTTCTTCTCCTTCTTCTCCTTCTTCTCCTTCTCCTTCTCCTTCTCCTTCTCCTTCCTTCTCCTTCTCCTTCTCCTTCTCCTTCTCCTTCTTCTTCTCCTTCTTCTCCTTCTTCTCCTTCTTCTTCTCCTTCTTCTCCTTCTCCTCCTTCTTCTCCTCCTTCTCCGTCTTCTCCTTCTTCTCCTTCTCCTTCTTCTCCTTCTCCTTCTTCTCCTTCTCCTTCTTCTCCTTCTTCTCCTTCTCCTCCTTCTTCTCCTTCTTCTCCTTCTCCTTCTTCTCCTCCTTCTCCTCCTTCTTCTTCTCCTTCTTCTTCTCCTTCTTCTCCTTCTTCTTCTGCTCCTTCTTCTCCTCCTTCTTCTCCTCCTACATCTCCTCCTTCTTCTCCTCCTTCTCCTCCTTCTCCTTCTTCTCCTTCTCCTTCTTCTCCTTCTTCTCCTTCTTCTTCTTCTCCTTCTCCTTCTCCTTCTCCTTCTCCTTCTTCTCCTTCTCCCCCTTCTCCTTCTCCTTCTTCTCCTTCTCCTTCTCCTTCTTCTTCTCCTTCTTCTCCTTCTTCTTCTCCTTCTCCTTCTTCTCCTCCTTCTTCTCCTCCTTCCTCTCCTCCTTCTCCGTCTTCTCCTTCTTCTCCTTCTCCTTCTTCTCCTTCTCCTTCTTCTCCTCCTTCTTCTCCTCCTACATCTCCTCCTTCTTCTCCTCCTACATCTCCTCCTTCTCCTCCTCCTCCTCCTTCTCCTTCTTCTCCTTCTTCTCCTTCTCCTTCTTCTCCTTCTCCTTCTCCTTCTCCTTCTTCTCCTTCTCCTTCTTCTCCTTCTCCTTCTTCTCCTTCTTCTCCTTCTCTTCTTCTCCTTCTCCCCCTTCTCCTTCTCCTTCTCCTTCTTCTCCTTCTTCTCCTCCTTCTCCTTCTCCTTCTTCTCCTTCTCCTTCTCCTCCTTCTCCTTCTCCTTCTTCTCCTTCTCCTCCTTCTCCTTCTCCTCCTTCTCCTTCTCCTTCTCCTTCTTCTCCTTCTCCTTCTTCTCCTTCTCCCCCTTCTCCTTTTCCCCCTTCTCCTTCTCCCCCTTCTCCTTCTCCCCTTCTCCTTCTCCCTTCCTCCTTCCCTCCTCCTCCTCCTTCTCCCCTCCTCCCCTCCTCCTCCTCCTCCCCTCCTCCTCCTCCCCTCCTCGTCCTCCCCTCCTCCTCCTCCTCCTTCCCCTCCTCCTCCTCCTCCTCCTCCTCTTCTTCCTCCTCCTCCTTCTCTCTCTCTCTCTCTCTCTCTCTCTCTCTCTCTCTTTCCTTTGGTGCATTATGGTTTGCAATACAGGTACTAAGAGGTCATGTTTGTTCAGGGTGTTCAGTATTTTTATTGGGAAGGTAAGGGTGGAGTATCTTTTACAACTGGGATCTGCTTTAGGGTGTGGAAACGACTTCCTAGATTTCTGAAGGTATCCCTTGCAACCCAAAGAAAGTCTGGAATATATTAATTTTTTAATTAGACCTTTAAATTGTATTATTAGAAAACAGAAATCCTTTTCCTTCAAATCTGTCTGGTTCTGAATGGAATTAAAAAGAGAACTATGTGCTTTCCTTGTAACACGAACTAAAACTTGAGAGCTAGTATATTTTCAGATAGTGGCCTGTGGCCCAGCATTTGAATAATGAACCTGTGATTTTCTACAGCCCTCATTTGTGTTTTTAAATATGGACTAGAACAACATAATAAAGGATATGTTGTTATATGACTGAAGCATAATCACAAAAGTTTGTAAGTCTGTAACTGTGTCTCACAGTTAAAAAAAGTAGTAAAGGAAAGAAAAAACAACAACAAGAAATAAAAATAAAAAATAATAAAGGGATATATTGGATTATAGTTCCAAGCATTTTGGTTTAACTTTGGTTTGTCCTTTTTCACCACTCCCCTCCTCATTGCTGGCAGTTTAAGTTTATTGATTTACATCCACGCAGTACTCCCAAAGCACACCCAATTCTATTCACTCACTTCCAATCCTCCGTGTTTATCTTTTACATTTTCTTTGTGCTCTTCTTCCTTATCCATTAATCACATATATCCCTTAATCAGACCCTGTAACTTGTAAAGTCAAATTCTTCTGAGAGTTCTGGATTTTGTGTATGTAAGTGATGTGTTGTTTTTCTCTTTCCTTTATGTCCTTTGCAAAGTTTATTTTAGAGCAATGTCCTTTTTTTATAGGCACAGGAAGACAGTCAATGCTATTATTTTGTAACAAGAGTTAATTAACTCTGAATAATTTTACTCCTGGGTATCCATTATATTTACTTGATTTAAGCCTCAGTTGCCCATAATTCCTAACACCTCAAAAAGGGTTTTCTGGCAATGGACATGGATCAACCCAGGGCAAGCTCTAAGCTACCCTGGTATCAAAAAGGAACATATTAAGCACTATAAGAAGTAAATTAAGTTAAGAGCACAGTCATGGAACAAACTGACATGACCCAAAAAAGGAGTGATTGAATAAGGACACTTCCGGGGTTAGGGAAGACTAACCTGGCCTGAGTCCTACAGTCTATATAGTCTATAGCAAGAAGTCCCCAGGAAAATCATACGTTGTAAACTTAGTATATCTCTTACTCTGTACATACTAATTGACTAGAAATATTATTATAAGTAAACTTAAGATGACTCTTTAAATGAATTACTAGCTCAGGAAAGGAGAAAGCAATACCTAGATGGTATCCTACCTTTGGGAAAATCTTCTAGCAGGAATCTGAAATGCTTAATCACTAGATGAGATTTTGTCCTTGGGTGGATCTTCCAGAAGAACTTCTGCTGAAGGAAAGATTTTACATCTGTTTATTGCAATGATAATGTTCAACCATACCTATGTGTAATTGCTACCCCCCAACCCTTCATGATTTCTTTATAACAGTTGCTAGGAGACTTGGATAAATGGCCCCTTGACCCCTATTTCTTTATTCTTTAAAATATGTGGCAAACTGAACACAGAAAATGCAAAAGGCAATTAGAGCAATATTTCATTTTTATGTGTATAATTTAGAATTCTTAGAGGAAATTAGTTGAGGATAGTGGTTAAACTATTAATGAAAATGAATTGAAATACTGATCCTACCATTTCTAGTTTTTATTTTATATGGCGAAGTTGAGGACCTCCAGAACCAGCCACAACCATGCTGAGGCGGCTCTCCACACGCACGAAGGTACCGGCACAGGAAAAAAGGCATGCGGGTCCCGGGGCTGAGATCTCCAAGCCTGATCGAATCAGGGATGAGCATCCTCCACCCAGATCCTCCAAATTCCAGTAGGCGGGGGTCACACCCACCAACTGCCTCCCCCCCTTCCCCGGCGCTGTGTAATCCCATCAATGGCCAAGACCCAGAGACTATAAAACTCAGCTCCCGCAAGTGTGCAGCCACATTTGCAGCCTTGAGACATCTTATTATCTCATTCTTACTCTGGACAACCTGGCAGCCTATTGAATGTAACCTGCCCACACGTAAGAGTCTGGCAAACTCCCCGTGGCATACCCAATATGCCAGATACCAGTAACAATGATGGATCTCATTATCCTAATCCTTAAAGAGCCTTGAATATGGCATTTTAAAATCTCAGGGCTAGGATGAATGAGATGTTACTGGTGCCTGCTCGAGGCAATCAACAAACAACAGGATGATAGTGATAGTGACGGGGAAGTTACCTAATTTCTTTTTGACTGTGCCTCAGCTATTTATGTATTGCTATAAGTAAGTAAATTCAGAGACATAGATCATGGAATCAAGTGTAATATTGTATATAATATACTGTTATGAGTTGCATAATAGATTACAGTAAAATATGATGGAAACTTAAAATAACTATTTTCAAATATTGCTATACTTCATGTTGGGTGAGTATTGTATATCTTGAATGTATGAGACAAAATTAAACTCAGTTTTTTGTGTTTCTTAACACATTTATAGATTCTCTTTATACTAACATCTTGAGATATGTAAAAATAATTTGATATTGCATATATATATGTATCCAGATTATGAATTATAACAGCCCCCCCAAAATAAATAAAAATAACCTCTGTCTTCATGATTGTTAGGAGAAGTAAACAGGACATTGTGAAAGAACCCAAGATAAAAAGTGCACACTTCAGCGGAATTTGAACTTGACCTTCTCATTAAAGGAAGAAAACAAAATGCTTAAAATGAAAAAAATAGGTTATATTTGAAGACAAATGTGTTTTTTAAATGAAACAATTAGAAATCAAAATTAACAACTATGGCTCTATCTTAATTTATTTTGTCTGTTCATAATGACTTACATTTTTTTCTCCTATTGATGTGGGTAGGAGCTATAGCACAGCGGGTTAGGCATTTGCCATGCACGCGACCAACCCGAGTTCGATTCCTCCGCCCCTCTCGGAGAGCCTGGCAAGCTACCAAGAGTATCTTGCCAGTACGGCAAAGCCTGGCAAGCTCCCCGTGACGCATTCGATATGTCAAAATCAGTAACAACAAGTCTCACAATTTATTTTGAGATGTTACTGGTGCCCACTCAAGCAAATCGATGAACAATGGGAGGACAGTGCAGATGTAATTTTGCCAAAAGAGTAGGCATATGGATGCATATATCTGAGTTGATATAGACTTCCCTCTAACCAGGTGTGAAATTTGAGGCATATATCCTGCCTTTCACATTAGTACTGTTATCAAATTTCTTTTGTGCAGACAAAATTTCTTTTGTGTGGACAAAAGTTTCATTTTGCAGGCTTCAAGATATGAGATTCCATTCCTTTAGTTTTGATTTTAGTGCCATATCTGGTGCTTCTCAGAGCTTCTTCCTGTTTCCGTGCTTAGAAATCGCTCTAGGCAGTGCTCTGGGGACTATATGGGCTGACAAGATTGAACCTGGGTGGATGTGCAGAAGGAAAACATCTAATGCATCTTAAGTACTGTATCTCTGGTCCCATGTATCCTTTTTCAAAGTATTTTATCACATGACAAAGAAATCTTATTTTAGTCATGAAACAGTAGCTGCTTGGATATAGATAAAAGTAGAGATTTGGAACCAGGCTGTAGTTGAATTTCTTATAATTTTAGAAGAATTAGTTTCTTCAGTCCACCAAGGAAATGTAAAAAATGAGTATAATATTATCTACCTTGTAAGGAAGATGTCTTGAATAAAACTGTGCACTAAAAAATTATGAAAGTAAAAACATCTTACTATCTCATTCTTGCTTTGGACAACCAGACAGGCTACTGAATGTAACCTGCCTAGAGCGCAGAGTCTGGCAAACTCCCAGTGGTGTACCCAATATGCCAAATACCAGTAACAATGATGAGTCTCATTCTCCTAACCCTGAAAGAGCCTTGAGTGTGGCACTGTTTAGAATCTCAGGGCTAGGACGAAGGAGACGTTACTGAAGGCTACTCAAGGCAATTGACGAACAACAGGATGATCGTGATCATGATCTAGAGGCATCACTCTGATTTTTCTGCCACTACTTATTTCAGGGACTGGAGTGATAGCACAGCGGGTAGGGCATTTGCCTTGCAAGCAGCCAACATGGCCAACCAGAGTTCGATTCCTCTGCCCCTCTCAGAGAGCCTGGCAAGCTACTGAGAGTATCTTGACCACACAGCAAAGCCTGGCAAGCTCACCGTGACGTATTCGATATGCCCAAAACAGTAACAAGTCTCACAATGGAGACGTTACTGATGCGGCCTCAAGAAAATCAATGAACAATGGTAGGACTGTGCTACCATGCTATTGCCTATACTCTTATTAACCCATACCACCAATTACTGCCTAGTTTTTTGCAAACCAAACTATCACTCTAATCTTTCTTACTGTTCTTAGTCATTCACTTTATATCTCTTCCATATTCTTACACTTGCTTCTCAATCCCAGGATTTCTACATTCTTGACTCAATTTGACCCCTATTGGTGAAGAATATGCCCTCAGTTCTCTTAACATTTACATCACGCTGTTAAGACCAACCAATTCTTTGTTCATTACAACTAATGAATGCACCAGTTTGATCTTTTGTTTATGAATGGGAAGCAGTGTAGGATAACACTGTTTTGTCCTTCCTCAGGTAGCTTGCATTTATCGGGTCACATCCATCCCAGGGAAGTGAACTTGTATTATAAGTTAATATTGTCTTTCTCCTCTCCTTATGTTTTTTGAATAGTTTACCTTAAAGCAATGTCCTTTCTGCATGGGCACAGGAAGACAGTTAATATTATGCTTTGTAACTTGGGAGTTGATTGACTCCAAGTAATATTTACTCCTGGGAATCTGATTTCTTGACTCAGTTGCCCTTATTTCCTAGCACCCCAAAAGCAGGGTCCCGATGAGGGACTGAATGGACGCAGGGCAAGCTGTGAGCTACCTTGACATCGAAATGGGCAAGGCCAAAGCGCCACAATACTCAAATGTAAGTTGAGGACACGATCATGGACAAATGCTGTCATGATCCAAAAGTAACGACGAGACTAGGACCCTGCTGGGGCTAGAAAGATTAACCTGGTTTGAGGACTGCAGAATGTATAGTGATATGTTCTCACTATAATGTGTATAATGAAGGACACAGAGATGTTCTTAGGAAGAACCAAACTAAATTTATATCTCTTATTGGGCTCATACAGAATGAAATTGCTAGAAATATTAGAAGTAGATCTATTAGAACTATTTAAGTAGATTACCAACTGAGGGAAGAACACACCCTTGTTGGAGTCCAACCCTTGAGCGAATCTTCTAGTAATCTGGAGTAATCTCTTTAGATGAGATTTTATCCTTGAGTTAATCTCCTGGAGGAGTGGTCTTAGCTCTCTTTGTTGATTTGTTAATGTCCAACCCACCTTTGTGTCACCACCTTATGTGATTACTATATAAAATTACTACCACTGTAGGCCCAGGTGAGAGAGATCCAGAGTCAGAGTGAGAGGAGCTCAAGCTTGAGAGAGAGAATAGCCGTCCTGATCCAGGCCACACACAGGGCTCAAGAGCACCGAAAGTGGGTGGTGAGAAAGAGCCATCCAGAAAGCCTATGAACGCACAACCTTCAGCATGCATAGTTTTTACAAAGCAGATTTTATCAGACTCATTAAAGTTGCAATGTTTTCTCTTGTATAGAATATTGATTTGATAATGGAAGTAACTAAAGTATTTGAACCTTAAAATTAAACCCAAAGTGTTCAGTGGAGTAGAACCTGGGTCAAATGTTTTAACTTAGATTCAGTTAAACAAAAACATATAATAAGAAAAAAAGAGAATATGTTTTGAGAGATAACTTACATGTTAAGTGCATGCATTGCATGTCGAAGATCTAATTTTATCTCCTGAGACACATCCCCAGGGCACCAACAGGAACATCAATGAGTATAGGTTGGGAATAGCTCCTGAGCACTCCACTGAGCCCCCACCCAAAAATGAAAAAATGAGAAAAGCAGCTTTTAAGTATCCATAATATTATAGATATCTGCATTTCACATGAAATATTTTTATCAATTTTAGAAAATAAACTAAGAAAAAGGAAGGTTTTAGAGAAATGTAAACAAGAATTACCTACTTATAATTTGAAAGATAAATTTTGTTAAATAGAAAAATACTGAATATTCAAAGATTTTTAGAACATAATTTTTTTTAATTATTATTAGTGAGACACCATGAGGTACAGTTGTAGACTTACAAATTTTTGTGCTTGGGTTTCAATTATACAATGATCAAATACCCATCCCTCCACCAGTGCCCATTTCCCACCACCACGGATCCCAGTATCCCTCCCACCCCCCATTCCCCCCTTCCCATCCTGCATCTGTGGCAGGGCATTCCCTTTTGTTCTCTCTCTCCTATTGGGTGAACAACATAAGTTTTCCAGAAAAAAAAATTTGAAGACATTAAGAAGATAGACTGCATGGTAGCTAATAGTTGGAAATTATATCTTAAATATGATAAATAAAACTTTATAGCTTTCTCAGGGATATTTTCTACCACATTGCTAAAGTGTATTTTCCACGTGGTTCTAATAAGAAGTTTAAAATATTTGGATATAAATATTATTATTGAAAGGAGGTAGGAAGGCTAGGAGTTAATTAACTTGCAAAATTGCTTTCTGTAAACAGTTCAGCAGTCTTGAGATACAAAATTGGATTGAACCCAGTAGATGTGTAAGGTATGGGTTAGACATAACTATTTAAAGATAGATAGAGTGTTTTGACCATTCTGGAAACTGAAACTATGTGACCGGGTCAAGGTGTTTGAATCGAGATACTGCAAGAAAAACTGTAAGGAACCTAGCAAAACATGTATGTGAAAAATATGTGGGAAAAATATGTGGTCTTTGTTCTCACACTGTATAAAAGATGACCTGTTTCTGAGTTCGGGGCTCTCAACCTCTGCCCGCTCTTGGGTATGTTGCAGAGCCCCAGCATGCTGGCTTGAATAAAACCCCACTTGAATTCCTGCAGGAATGTTGTCTGTCTGGTCTCTCCGTGCCTCCCAGGGCTAGGGAACTCCTGTCCCCAACATTATAAAATATTTATATATAAAATGTAAAGATACCTTTTTCCTTAGACCCTTATATTTCATAGAGGTCATATACCGGGAATGATATAGATTCAGAATGTTTTATTTCAAAGATGTTCCTTCTACTAGGCAAAAAAAAAAAAAAACCAAAACAGAACATATGAATACAGGTTTATATATTCTTAGGCAATATTTTACTAAAACATGAGTTGTGGTCAGTCAATGCAGTACCACAACCTGAGTTTTTCATTAAAGAACTTTAATAAATGTTTGTTGATGACACACTGTATTCAAAATCTTCAACTAGATCACCGAAATTCTAAGGAAAATTTAGCACAGCGGGTAGGGCGTTCGCCTTACACGCGGCCAACATGGCCGACCCGAGTTCGATTCCTCCGCCCCTCTCAGAGAGCCCACAAGCTACCGAGAGTATTCGATATGCCAGACACAGTAACAACAAAGTCTCCAATGGAGACGTTACTGGGCCTGCTCGAGCAAATCGACGATCAACGGGAGGGCCTTTATAGAAAGTTTAGGACCTAAGCTACTAACGTATACAGATTGCTCTGAAGCAAAAATCGGGAAGGGTCAGATTTGAGAGTCTTGCCAAATCTCGTGAAGATTTACGGAGACAGTTTAGTTTTTATCAGGAAGTTCCAGAGAAGGTTCAAAGAGAGGATGGATTGTGTGCTTTGAATGATGGTAGGATAATTTAGAAGGAGAAATAAATTAAACTTATAAAACACCTTACATTTATATTAATTCAGTCTACAGATTTCTTATAGGAATATTTTTAATCAAAAATATTATTATAACAATATTGTCAACTTTAGAATTGTGAAGTTTAAAAACCAAGTCTAAATGAGTTACTTGATAATTCTTTCAAGTGGCAAGTGTGGAAAAACACCTAAAATATTCAATCATGTGAAAGTTTTAAGTATATTCCTATTTTATAATGGTTGGCAAAAACCTATAAATGACATTAGCACCAAATGTGATTTTGTGTACTGAAATAGTTTCTTTGATTCTAAATTATCCCTGAAAAGATTCTAAAGGATGTTTGCTGCAATGAATGTAGATGGTCTAAAAAAGTGCTTTCAAAGAATTTTTGAAACACCATCGTTAAAATAACCAAAGCTTTACTTTAGCAACACACTTTCCAGAGCTATCACCATTAAAATCCTTATCTGTTTTCCAGAGATATTAAATCTTTTGCAAACTTCTCAACAATTTTAATCTTGGAGGAGGAGTACGCCAGTGGTACTCAGGAGCAGACCAATACTTTTATTATACTATCTCAACATATATTTTATTTGAAGCACTGTGATTAACAATACTGTAAATGATAGGATTCATACTTAACAATGATTCGATACCACACTCAGATTGGTATTTGGAATTGTTCCTCAGGTATCTGAAACTGTTAGCTATTTTTTCACAGAATGAAATAAGTTATTTCCCACAAATCAACATCATCTTTCAATATAAATCTCTGTATTAGAAAAGCTGTCTTTATAAATCACGATTTAATGTGCGTAAAGAAGGACACAGAGACAACATAGATGAAAATGTCATATAATTAAAAATAGAAAACCACAGCATCCAAAAGGAGAGAGAGAACAAAAGGGCATGCCCTGCCACAGAGGTAGGGTGGGATGGGGGTATGGGAGGGTGGGAGGGAAACTGGGATCACTGGTGGTCGAGAATGGGCACTGCTGGAGGGATGGGTACTCAATCATTGTATAACTGAAACCCAAGCACAAAAATTTGTAAGTCTACAACTGTACCTCATGGAATTTCACTAATAAAAATATAAATAAATAAATAAATAAATAAATAAAAGTGATTTTAAAAATAGGGCAAAACAATTAACCAAAAATTCCCAGGTGAAATAAACATATGTCTCTACCACAAATTATATTTTATTTGCTTTTGGGGCCATAACTGGCTGTGCTAAGGGCTTACTCTTCACTCTGTGCTCTTGAATCACACCTGGCAAGGCTCTGGAGATTGCTTATTGTGCTGGAAATTAGGTCATCCATGTGTAAGGCTGGAGCGATAGCACAGCGGTAGGGCGTTTGCCTTGCACGCAGCCAACATGACCGACCCGAGTTCGATTCCTCCGCCCCTCTCGGAGAGCCCGGCAAGCTACTGAGAGTATCTCGCCCGCATGGCAGAGCCTGGCAAGCTCCCCGTGATGTATTCGATATGCCAGACACAGTAACAACAAAGTCTCCAATGGAGACGTTACTGGGCCCGCTCGAGCAAATCGATGTTCAACATGCTGTAGTATCTCTCCTGTGCCATTCCCAAAGTTCTTATAGAAATTTCTCCAAGTCCAGAAAGTTTCTTGATTGAGCTATTCCTGAGTATGATTATGGTAGCAGTTATCCTGAACTTCAAATTCTCAGGGGAATATTTAGATAGATAGATAGATAGATAGATAGATAGATAGAGGGAGAAGGAGATATGTAGATATATATATAATATTTATATACACATATATAACATTGTATTAAGGAAAAAACCTATAGTGATGTTCCTATAATGTTTATATTAAAATGCAAATTATTTTTTATTTTAAGCAGTTTGAGTGGTTTATTCACATACACTAAACAACAACATTAACGACCTATTGAGTCCATTTGAAACAAGAGGAGTGTTGCAATAGCAAAAACATCATCAATAATCAATAACAATCAATAACTATGCTTTGAATCATGTTGTTCTTGTATTTATTTTTAGGTTGGGAAGTTGTCTAGGACACATAATCCATGTTTCATATAATCCATGTTGCATATGTCATTTCCAATCATTCTTTTTATGAATAGGCAATAAAGAAACGCTAAATGTCCATAATATGCAAAAATAGTTATGTGAAAAATTGAATTTTACATTTGGACTGAAATTTCTAAGACAAGTTTTGCTGATTAATATTTTGCATTTGATGTAAGTTTACTTCACAAAAAAATTATAAGCAATTATATTCTGTCAGCCTTGAGGAGGTAGAACTAAAAACATTTGAGACTTGAAGTGAAGCGGGGCATTTGTTCAAAATATCTTATGCAACCTTTGTTAAATTTTGATTGACTATTTTAAATTATTAAACTTTAATTTTATAATTTTCTGTAATAATTAGACTTTCTGCTGTTAGATACAGCCCTGGAGCCAGATGCATGGATACCAGCAAACTCAAAACTTTTTTACCATGATTGAATTTTGCCTCACTATGAAAAAAGAGTCTCCTGCCCCCACGCCTGGCTGTCCTTGCTGGGGCCCCTTGGAGAGGGGTGGGTTGAGTTTCCCTCCCCACCCCAAGCAGAGCTCCAGCAGTCAAAGACCTCCAGAATCAGCCACAACCATGCTGAGACCACTCCCACATGCATGAAGGTACCGGCAGAGGAACAAAGGCATGTGGGTTCCCGGGGCTGAAATCTCCAAGCCTGCTCGGATTGGGGCTGAGCATCCGCCACCCAGATCCTCCATCTTCCAGTAGGCAAGGGTCACACCCATCAACTGGCCTCTTGGCGCCGTGTAATCCCATCAATGGCCAAGACCCAGAGACTATAAAACCCAGCTCCCGGAAGCGTGCGACCACAAATCATCTTATTATCTCATTCTTACTTTGGACAACCTGGCAGGCCTGCCCACATGGCAGAGTCTGGCAAACTCCCCATAGCATACCCAATATGCCAAATACCAGTAAAAATTATGGGTCTCATTCTCCCCACCCTGAAAGAGCCTTGAATATGGCACTTTTTAAAATCTCAGGGCTAGGATGAAGGAGACATTACTGGGGCCTGTTCAAGGCAATCTATGAACAACAGGATGATCTTGATGATGAAAAAATAATCTATTTTAGTATCAAACAGGAAAACGTGGTCTTTCTTTCTCAGGAAACTTTATTTGTATATTAAAAAGATAATTTTAGTTAAACAAGTTTTTCTTAGTTAAACAGAATAAGTAGTGGTTACTGAGATTTGTTATAATTTACATTACACCTCTCTATCTCAATGTTAAAAACATAAAAGAATGCTTCATTCTGTAAATCTAATTTATTTTAAAATATAATTATTGAAAATTATCAGTCATCAAGAATACTTTACAATGTTTTTAGTTGGCAGACATAAAGACTTCTTTATCTGTATTTTGGAAACTAAATGCAATTTTGTGGTTCATTAAAGGTTAATGATCTGAGAGGTAGTAAAGTGTTATTTTAAAGCCTATCAGCAACAGTATAGTAAACAAAATGCAAAGGTTATCAAAGTTTTTTAAAAAATGCTTCTCACAGTGGCAGACTGCTGGGTGGGAGTCAAATTGGGTGTAGAAGGGGGGCCAGTGTTGATATTGGTGGGAAAAACTGAACACCAGTGAAAGGATTGGAATTGAAACTTTGTGTACCTGAAAACTAAACTTGAATTATTTTGTAATTATCCATGGTGTAGTAAATAATTTCATGGCAACTGAAAATATGTAAAAAGTCACTTGATCACTTGATCACTCGACATCCCGTTTCTCATCGATTTGCTTGGCTGGCGCCAGTAACATCTCTATTCATCCCTGTCATGTGCTAGTGTAGTCCAATGTCATCTGCTTGCTCCAGGAACACGAAGAGCCTCAAACCGATCATTCAGGGTCTTAATGAAGAAGTCCGACCATCTCATAGGTGCGGGGCCACACGATCATTTGACATCCCGTGGAATCCAGTAGGTAATGGCTCTAGTCCAGAAGTCATGTCCAAATCTCATTACATGTCCAGCCCATCTGATTTTTGATGCCTTGGCAAACAAGACAGAGTCCCTGATTCTCAATCGTCAACGTTGGTCAAAATTCTGGATTCTTTCTCTCACTTGAGTCAAGCATGATACTCCAAGCATAGTTCTTTCAATTCCTCTTTGGGAGACCCAAATAGCGTTCTCATCCTGTCTTTGTAGGGCCCAGGTATCTGAGGCGTATGTTAATGCAGGAAGAATGGTGAAATCGAAGAGATGTGCCCAGAGCCAGAGGTTTTTCGTCCTCTTAGCTATTTCTTTGATCCTCTTGAAGGCGTTCCAAGCTGCTCTCTTCCTTCTGCACAACTCAGGTGCCAGGTCTTTCATCATGTTTAATTCTAGACCTAGGTACACATAACTGTTGCATTAGGAGATGTTCATTCCATTGAGAGCGAATGGAACGTCAGGAAAAAGGCTGTTTCTCATAAAAATTGTCTTCAGGATGTTCACCTTTCCACATTCATGGTCGAACTCAGCCAGCTTTTGTGCTGCTTGGCTAACTTTTGGTGTTATTAGAAAGATGTCATCAGCGAAGCAGAGTTGGTGTAGTTGCCGACCATTTATCTTTACTCCCATTCCTTCCCATTCCAGTCATCGCATGAGGTCCTCGAGGGTGGCACTGAAGAGTTTCAGTGAAATGGTATCACCCTGCTGAACACCTCTCTTGACATGGATTATCACTTCCTTGTGGAATGGTGAGATCCTGGTAGTGAATCCTTCATACAGCTCAAGAAGGATCCTGATGTGTTGAGTTTGAACACCCTGTTTGGCTAGGACTTCAAAGACCACTTCAGTCTCAACAGAATCAAAGGCCTTCTTTAAATCAGTGCCCTTTGTTACACTATCTCAGCTCTTCACACACTACCTGTCTGAATGCAAGCTTCTGTCCCAGTGGAAACAGGACTGTTCTATTGTACAAGAAGGGAGACATCCACCACATTGACAACTATCACTCGATCTGCCTTTTGTCTGTCATCTACAAGCTCTTCACTCAAGTCATCCTGAATATGATTGGCAGAACACAAGATGAAGGACAACCGTGCGAGCAAGCCAGGTTCTGAAAAGGATTTAGAAAAATCGACCCTATCCACATGGTAACCAAGCTCATTGATGTCTCTCAGGAGTTCAAGATACTGTCTGTCTAACTTTCATTGATTTAAAGAAGGCCTTTGTAAAAAGTAAAAAAAAAAAAAAATGGTCTACAGAAAATGTGCTGAAGGCCATTTGACATTGCCATTGTTCTCCTGTTATTCATCGATTTGCTCAAGTGGGCCCAGTAACGTCTCCATTGTGAGACTTGTTGTTACTGTGTTTGGCATATCGAATACATCACGGGTAGCTTGCCAGGCTTTGTCGTGCAGGATATATACTCTCGGTAGCTTGCCAGACTCTCTGAGAGGGGCAGAGGAATTGAACCCGGGTCAGCCATGTTGGACGCTTACAAGGCAAATGTCCTTCCAGCTGAAGGCCATATTTTGAAATGTTAATTAGATTAAATTCACCTGATTATTTAAATTGGCTATGTTTTCTGAACTTGGTCATTACATAGGGATGTTTTAAAATCTCTGTTATAAACAGATCGATCAATCTGAACTTGATATTTGTCAAAAGAATTTTGTAGTTAAATGTAGTCTTTAAATTTTTATGGCTAACGCACCTTAAAAAAGATTAGGTAGATTTCAGAGAAAAATAATTTTATTTCAGAATTTAAAACACCAATCTATAGTAATGTGAACTCTCTTAATTTCCTCTCTCTCTTCTCTCTCCATTTGATAATATATTGCTTGCTAAATTTTGTTCTGCACACATTACATTCATATTACAGAACCCAAGGAACTGATTCAATATTCCTGAAACTACCACTTAATTGATTTGAATTATTCTTAATGGAAAAGAAGAAACAAATTACTAAAAATTATAATTATGACTGCCTTTAACAGAGCACATTCTAATTTTTGTCTTATAATCACTTGTAGTAAATATAAAAATATAAAAATAGTCAATCTTACTGCGATTTATTATAAAATATTATAAATAACTGGATTTATTTTAAATTTATAAAAATTACCAAAATATTTAACATTAAATTCTATTGTGAGAAAATTAATCAGCAATGGACATGGCATTTTTTCATGTATCATTCTAAAACTTTGTTGGATTTATTCTGACCATATATTTGAATAAAATCTATAATAACTAGGAGGAAAGCACTCTATCGTTAAAGAGTTCAATTTTTGCAGCGAACCACACCCAACTCCTAATTCTTAATTTTGACTCCATTTTGTTAACCCAGTAAAGAATGTACACACTGCCACCTCCTTTGTTTTAACTTAATATTAACTAAGATATTTATGAACAAAGGACTAATGAACTAGTTGAGCATTGTCCAGCTCTGTTTCTGTGCTTACTAATCACTTATTTTATTACTTTATCCATATAATATTCTAGTATCTCAAAGAATTTACAATTTATAAATCTTGGTGCATTTTAAACTAAAACAATATTGAAAGAATAACTTGGCCTATGGTTCATATTATATTTAAGAAAATTCTTTCATTCACTAGGGGTAGATGATGGTTTACTAAGGTAGTAAATCCTATAAACTCCAGCATACCCAGGTGTGTGTGTCAGCACATAAAATATAACCAGATAGCACTACTGTGCTGTTTGTACTCACCTTTTCTTTTTCTGATAACTGAAATTAATGTCTTCAAGCAATAAATAAGAAAATTCGAATTTTACTCATTCAAACCTAAATAACATATTTTAATGTTTAATTTTTTAAATAGAAAAAAACTATTATTTAAATTTAACTACAGTTTGAAATGGAGACTAAATAGAGAAAAGTCTTGAGATAGTATCAGCAAATTACATTTTTTATTTGAGTTACTATAAGTTAACATTGATATTCTCTAATATTAGCTTTAAGAGTAAAAAGTCATTTGTTTTTCTGTTATCTGTTTGTGAGAATTTTAGTACATCTTCCCTAATCATTTGTTGAAGGTCTCGGTACAAGTATGTTGGTGACGTTTTTTCTTACTCCTTTTTTTATAACTGGTTTTATTGTTTAACCTACCTACTGACTGATCTATACAAAATATTATCCATAGATTTATTTATAATGCATCAAATTTGACAGTTAAGTCCTAAGCTCTAAAGAAATTCTTCTTGGTTTCTGCTGGTTTTGCTTCCTTTCTGCCCCTGCTGGCAACATTTAAAATGCAACAGTTTCAAAAGTAATGATTCTACAGTGTCTAAACATTTATCTACCAGTCTTTTCGTTCTTTTCATATCTCCACATTTCTGGGAGTAGAAATCTCTTTTATGTAAAAACAAACAAAGACACAACAACAAACATAGACACATAGAACTTTTTTGATACAGAAAGCTGTTACATGTGGGAAACAACTATTTTGGGGCTTGGGAGAGAGCAGAATGGGTAAGGCTTTTGCTTTGCATGTGGCCTACTCTGGTTCAATGTCTGGCATGTCATATGGTCTCCAGAATGCCAGTAGGTTATCCTTGAGTGCAGAGCCACAAGTAACCACAGAGCACCACTGGGTCTGGCCTAAAAAAATTAAAATAAAATATATAGAGAAAACAGCAATCCATAGATATTTTTTGTGAGTGAAAAATTCTCAATGCTATGATGTAATAAATCACTTTCATGCATTTAAGAAAATAATTTTGGCGAATTTTAGTATCAAGAGCTTGTTTTAGGGTAACTACATGACAGAAGCATTTTCAAGTAATATTATTTTTGTCCTTTTAGTTAAAGTATTTTCTTTCATATTGTTTGTGTGGCTAAGCAATGATTTAAGACACACATTGAAAATATTTTACGTAAAATAGTGAGTACAAGCAGACCTAAAGCTTCACTTGGATACTTCTATAAAAATATCTATATCCATGCCCTATCTAAACAAAAGTTTTGTTTAAAAAGGGGCCTATTTCATGACAGAAATGATAGCACAGCCAGAAGGGTGCTGGCCTTGCACACAGCCAACCCATATTCCATCTCCAGCATCCCATTTGTTCCACCAAGTCTGCCAGGAGTTATTCTTGACTCTAGAGCCAGGAATAAGCCCTGGTCACTACTGGGTATGGCCCCCAAACAAACTAACAAACAAACAAACAAACAAACAAGAGCCCCAGTGAATATAGCATGTTATCTCTGTGCCTAGTTCTGACATTTAGGCATCTTGCAATTGCAGTAACATGGAAAGCTAGATACAAAGATAATTTCACATCTATTCCTATTGAACAATTTGTAGTTCAAAGAAACTATTATAGAAAAATAGAATGGTTCACTCACTCTAGAAAAAATAATAAAAGTAATTAAAAATAGATCAATGCATTTGCTACTGATCCCTAAAGTGTACTCTAAAGTTTGCTCAGGATCAAAAGGCGACTGCTGATGGGACAGAGACATACCCAGGATCAAAGATCACCCTGCCTGATCCAGCAATTATTGGTCCAATACAACACCCTGATAGCGCCCCCCACCCATCTATATCCTGTGCTTCTTTCTGACCAAGTGTACCATTCCCACTGATCTTTGTTCCCTTTCCTACCCAAGACAACTTAAAATCTCACTTAGCCTCACCCCGAGCATGGCTCTACCCCAACCTCACAGAGGTCAGTAGGGCCCCCTGGGAGCATACCCCAGTAATCATCTCCTGTTTCTCCACTTTACTCATTTCTGTCTCTCTCTATGCCAGGTGAACCTGTCACATACTGTTAAAAATACTTTTAAAATCTATTTAAAATTAATAAAAAATTATAAAAATTATAATTCTTTTTAGGTACCATGGTTTACAATACCAGTATTCAGAAAATCACATGTCCCCAAGTTTCCTTAATTTGTAAAAGAAATGAATGATCACACAGAGCACCACACCCTCCCCCAAAGAGTTCACTTCCCTCTGCCGCTGCTCTAGTGCCATCTCCCCCCCCCCCCCACACACACACACATAGTGGTCCACTCTGCCCCCCCCCCCCCCAGGAAGCTTCATATTAAAGACCAGTTTTCATTACCTATTGCTTTGGGGCACTTTGGAGCGATAGCACACAGGTAGGGCGTTTGCCTTGCACGTGGCCCACCCAGTTTCAATTCCTCCATCCCTCTCAGAGAGCCTGGAAAGCTACCAAGAGTATCCCACTTGCATGGCGGAGCCTGGCAAGCTCCCTGTGGTGTATTCAATATGCAAAAAATAGTAATAAACAAGTCTCACAATGGAGACATTACAGGTGCTGGATTTAGCAATCAATGAACAATGGGAGGACAATGATACAGGACAGTTATATCCCTACTTGAGAAACAAACTTCTAATTCATTGTGAATCTGAGAACAAGTGTGTGAAATTGGGTTATTTTTATATTTTTTTTTTTACAAATTAGGAAGACTTGAAGACTCGCGATGATTTTCTAAATACTTGTTAGCATGTAGAGACAGGCTTGAATCTGATTATCATTTAATACACATGAATAAAAGTCAACAAATAGTTTGAAGTGAATTAATGAATAAATAAATAGATTTATATAAAAATTATTTCAATATATGTCTGTGCTGCAGCACACTACAGGACCACAGTAAATGATTGTTTGCTTTATTTTATCCCATTCACAAAAGCTTAATAGTATAACCTTAACTTACCAAGTTCTATCAAGATGAATACAGTTATAATGGTACATGTCTTTGCTAAAAAATGACCTACAATTATTCATTACTAAATATATATATGCAAATTTCAGACCTATCAAAAACTGATGCCCTTGTTTAATTAAGTTTGATTTATGTTCTGTATTGGAAATGATTCTAAGTGGGCAGATACTTAGATGAAATTCTTCCACATTTTCCTAAAATGGAAATTATTTAGGGAGGCATTTAACTGGTCACAAATGTGATTTTTCTCTTGTTGCTATGATCCTATTTTGAATACTTGGCAACCCAAAGCATCTATAGGTGAATACAATGAAAATTATTTCTGATATGTATTTTTTATAGAGATCACGCCTGGCAATGCAGATCATGATTTGAATTCACTCAGTTTCATACATGCTAGGGATGTTCTACCACATAAACTAAATGCTGGTTTCCTAATCATATAATTCTAAAAGTTTCCCCAATTGAAGACTATTTCTAGGTATAATAAGAATCACGACCATGGCCACGACCATCCTGTTATTCGTCGATTGCCTTGAGCAGGCCCCAGTAACATCTCCTTCTTCCTAGCCTTGAGATTTTTTTTTAAAAGTGCCATATTCAAGGCTCTTTCAGACTTAGGAGAATGAGACTCTTCATTATTACTGGTAGATGGCTTATTGGGTACGTCACGGGGAGTTTGCCAGACTCTGCCGTGTGGGCAGGTTACATTTGGTAGCTTGCCAGTTTGTCCAGTAAGTCAATACCAATCCACATATTATCAATACAAAGACTTACATCGTATGTGACATACTTATACGGAATTTACAAAGTTTGAAGATGTTTTATGTTTTTAATTAAATAAGCCATACTAGTAAAATGCTTCAGTCAATTCTTTTTCTATTTATTTACTGTCATTGACTGTCGTGTGATACCCCGTTCACATTATCTCACCATATTACATATCCAAATCTTTGTGGGTCCATAAAACATGATGAATAAATGAAGAATAAGATTTTGTAGCAGGCATGGAGACAGGGGCCTCTAATAAAATGTGTTTTGGAAAAAACAGGAGCCTGAAATCTGGACCCAGCCTAAAGACATGGACACCTGTCTCAGGAGTCTGGAAACCACTGCGATGCAGAATTCCAGGCCAAGTGCTAGAGGCTTCCTGGGAGAGGAAGAGGCTAGACTCCTGGATAAGAGTATCAGCTCTGCAACAAAAGCCAGATCGAGAAGGTCAGAGGAAGACCATCAAGTGCCTCCGAACTCCCCCTTGACCACAGCCCTTGCAATGGATTAAGGGAGGGGCAGCTTGGGAGAAGTGTCCATAAAGCCCTACAAGGAATATCAGCCCACTCACGTGCTATTAGAGCACATATGCTGCCCACAGAACAAGAGGACTTAAGGGGCAGCTTGATTTACAGAGTCATTAAGGACAGTTAATAAGTACTTCGACATGCATTCGTGATGTAGGTGGTGCTGGAGCATTGACAGCAGGTCTCTGTTCTTCGTTATTCCCAGGTTCTTCAGTGTTTTCAAGAATAACGAGTAATACAGATGCTCAGACTCAGCGTTATTGGAACATTTAGAAGTTTATTGGAAAGTAGGAGAGAAAGAAAAAGGAACCCCTGTGTGAAAAAAGAACTTTAAGTTAAAAGTAAGGGAGTTTTGTGGAAGCACATTGCATTTCTTATCAATCAATTATTACAGAGAATGCAGAGAATCATCTGGCTGGTTTGAGTCTTTCTGAATAAAATCTGCCTCAAGTATTGGTATTTCTCTTAGTCTTGTGACTGCTAGTTCTGGGGCAGAATAATATTGTCCTGGGGAATTCCGGGAATGTTAAAGACAGGGCCTTGGAGATGAGGTGTGCTAGGTCGATGGGGAGAAATAGAACTGCTGGCAAGAGGAAACCGGGGTCTCTCTTGTTGGCAAAGGAAAACGGAGTCTTACTCCTTCATAGGTATATAAAGAACAGAGCCTGCGACACTTCATATAGATAATCAACAGTCATCGAAAATACCTTAAATTGATTTTAATGATCTTTCACAAACACATTTCTGTTTCTTCTGTCATCTATTATATTCTTTTCTGGTGCAAATTTGCAAACTTTTTATTCTAAGTCCTAAGCTATTTTACTTACTTAGGGGGAATATTCAAAGTATGGATTTTTTTAGTTAGGGTGCATATTTTGAATACACCATCTGACATATATTTTCAGATATTATATTTTGGGTTTGGGGCTTTTTTTCTTTTCTTTTTTTCTTTTTGGGTCACACCTGATGATGCACATGGGTTACTCCTGCCTCTGCACTCAGGAGATACTCCTGGCGGTGCTCAGGGGACCATATGGGATGCTGGGAATCGATCCTGGGTCGACTGCGTGCAAGGCAAACGCCCTACCCGCTGTGCTATCTCTCCAGCTGAGAACTGAGTGATAGCACAGCGGTAGGGCGTTTGCCATGCACGCAGCCAGCCCGGCACAGCCGGGTTCGATTCCTCCACCCCTCTCAGAGAGCCTGGCAAGCGACTGAGAGTATTCAATATGCCAAACACAGTAACAAGAAGTCTCACAATGGAGATGTTACGGGGCCTGCTCGAGCAAATCGATGGACAACAGGAGGACAGACAGTGGTTTGGGGCCACATGAAGTGGTGTTCAGGGTCTTTTCCTAGCTCTGTGCTCAGGCTGGATCCTGTGGTGCTGAGGATTTGAATCTGTTTCACACTACACCAGAAGTGCCTTACTCCCATACCACCTTTTCGATTTAATATTTTTCATTAAAATAATTTTTGCCATTCTTATTAAGATATCTGTATGTATAATATTTTACTAATATTTTCCATGCATCTATCTTTCCACTACCACACATTCTTCACTACACTAGCATACCAAAAACCCCTCCTATACTCCACTCCCAATGTAAGCTCCGTAAGATAGAAGAAAAAATAACTTCCAATTTCTCTGACCATTTATTATTATTTCCTTACTATGCTACTTTCCTATCCCACTTATGGGTAGTATCTCATTTTTATTCAATTGTGGAAGTGCTGAAACATACACACATACATATGAATAAAGCTAATCTGAAATTTCACAAAATGTAAATCAATAATAAGTTGATAAAGCAATCTTTTTCCAAAAGCTATACAATTCATTTTAAGGCGTATGAATTAAAAATGCACTGCACTGTAGCACTGTCCTCCCATTGTTCATCAATTTGCTCAAGGGAACCCAGTAATGTCTCCATTGTGAGATTTGTTGTGAATGTGTTTGGCATATTGAATATGCCACAGGTAGCTAAACTTAAAATAACATGTGTATTTCTAAATAATTTTAAATTGTTTTAAAATTTACGTGACATAGGCAAATTCTGAAAATTGGAAATTTACTAACAATAGGGAGAACTATACAAAATTTAAGGAAAACATGAATTGTCTTAGAAAAGTATAAAATTGCATTTTATTCTAAAAAAGGGTATATTTTATTTAAATTAAATACATTATATTTTAAATACTGATTAACTGTCTGCATTAAAATTAAACGATTATAATAAAATCTATATTAAGGACTGGTAAGCATGAAACATTAAAAATAAGTGAGACATCAATTCATTATTGAAAATGTAGTAAATTCTGTAGGAAACTAGGAGAGAACATAAAATTCCTAATCTAGTAGAGGAAACAATAAATTCTATGAATGAGTGCTGTTCTTAATGCCAGGTGCTGGAAGTTTGTTTATGCTTACTTTGAAAGAATCTTATAAAATCTTTCTTGCAAAACCGAGTTCAAGGCTATGAATGTCCAAAGCTGTTTCCGGTCCCAGAAGCTCAGTATTGTTTCTTTGAATCTGGCTGATAATTTTGTTGGATAGCACATTCTTGGTAATATATTCACTTTATTACAATTTTGTGCTATTTCACCCCATCCTCTGATGACCCAGAGTCTCGTTTAATAGGTGCTGTATCATGCTAAGTGAAATGAGTCAGAAAGAGAGGGACAGATAAAGAAGGACTGCGCTCATTTGTGGAGTATAAAACAACATCATATGAGGCTGACACCTAAAGATAGTAGATGCACGGGACAGGAAGACTGCTCCATAGCTGAAGCCTGCCTCACGAGCAAAGGGGAGAAAGCAGATGGAATAGAGTAGCAATCACTAAGCAAATGATGACTTAAGGAACTGGTTGGGATGGGAGATGTGTGCAGAAAGTAGGTAAAGGACTAAACATGATAACCTCTCAGCATCTGTATTGCAAACCATAATGCCCCAAAGTAGAGAGAGAGTATGGGGAATATTTTCTGCCATGGAGGCAGGGGGAGGGTGGGAAAGGAGGGGTGTACCGGGGATATTGGTGGTGGGGAATGTGCACTGGTGGAGGGATGGGTGTTTTTTCATTGTGTGATTGTAACTCAAACATGAAAGAGCTTGTAACTATCCTATAGTGATTCAATAATTTTTTTTCCTTAAAGTGACCTGTTTAAAAAGTTTTTCTTTTCCAGTGTGGGTAACTGTATTCATACTTTTATTGTTCCAGATTCATTTTGCCTCTTTCTGATCTTCATAGAAATTGAATTGTCAGTGTATTCTTTTGTGTTCCTCTCTTTCCTGGCAGCAGTACAGTTAGTTGGATTTTTTTTTTCCTTGTTAATTTTTTTAGGGGCGTGGCATTTAGTGATACTCAGGTCTTATCCATGGCTCTGTGTACACGGATCACTCCTGGTGGTACTCAGAGATCATATGCCATGCCAAGGATTAAGCCCTCATAAACCATGTACAAGGCAAGTAATTTAACCCCTGTAACGTCTTCCTTTGAAGACTCGGACATTGTTCCAAAGTAAGGAGCTCTGAAGAAAGAAAACATACGCACAATGTGCATGATCCATTTTCTATCATGCCTAAAAAGAGACTCAAGAAAGTTTCATTTTGAAGTACTCTTTTTAGAAAACACTTATTAGGGAGGCCCGGGGTGGTACAGTGATTCTATCCAGTCTTGATTCCCAGCACCACATGGTCTCCTGAACAGCCCTGGGGTGGACCACATAACCCCAGTTTCACAGGCCCTGAACAGCATCCTATCCTAAGGACCTCACATTGAACGATTGGTTGTCAGAGAATCATGAGTGCCCTCCCCCCCCCCCCCCGTAGGCTTTCTGAGCTTCAGTTCGAAGCTCTACTCCTGCTCCCACCCCCTCCCGCAAAACAGGACTGGGGAAGTGACTCCAAGAGCCCCTGTCCCATCCCAGCACTGCATTATCCCCAGGCAAGGATAGGCCCCCCCTAAGCACAAGTGGGTGTTCTCTACCACAGAGGCAATTATTAGGCTCAAATCAGTGTGGCAGAGAGCTTGACGCTTTTGCTAGAGCTGTTTCCCCCTTTTTTCCCTTATTAGCAGATCCTTAATTTTGATGAAGCCTGTTCTTTAGGGAAGGCGTCTCTATTTCTTTCTAGATAGAGGTGAATCCTGATCAATCTAAGCCAGTTGCAGTCTCCTATTCCTTTGATCAGTCATTAGAGGAGGGTTGAGCAGGTGACTCGCACGCACCATTGAGAAACGGAGCCTACTGTTCTTAGGAATGATTTCCTGGCTTTGAAGAAGACGCCAGACAAAATGGTTCCTTCTGCCTCTGGCTGTGGTTTACCTGAGTATTTGTGTGGAACACCGAAAAACCAACTGCAACTGAACGTACACACAAAAAACAAGTTACAAGTTGTGAGCATGAAGACTTGATGTCCAACCTAGAACTTGCCCTTTCCCAGTTAATGTGAGTGACTAAATTCACTTATTATCTAAAACCCTTGGGCTGGTTTTCTACTGTGGGACACTGAAACTAACCCCCTGGCACTGGCCTGTGTTGAATAACAACCGGCAATCAGCACTCTTTGTTTACTTGTTTGCTTTTCCTTTCTTTGTGCCATAAAGCAGTGCTTTATGACTCTGGCCTCTGTGCTCAGGGGATTATAAGCCATGTCAGGAATTAAACAGAGCTGACCATGGGCAAAGGAAGTGCTTTAACCCCTATACTGTCTCTCCTACTTCAGGAAACAGTGCCCTCACACATGTCATAAATATATACAGCAGCCTCCTCATTTTTTCATCATCAAAGGGCTCATTCGAACATTAGATTCACCTGCAGAGCTTATTAAAGCAGGTTGCTAAATTCACAGCAGCAGTTTGATTGAGCAGGTCTGGGGTAGGGTCATTTGTTTGCGTTTTTCTAAGTGATACTGACATTCCTTTCCCAGGGACAACATTTTAAGAACCATTGTTCTGTAATATAGATTCCATCTTATAATACTTAGTGACATATTTTAAAACTAGTTTTATGTTGTATAATTTTTTATGTAGTCATTTATTTGTTATGCTTGGAATCAAATCTAAAACTTCACACAAAGCATATGCCCCACCACTAAGACTCTTAAAAGACTGACATCTTCTATGAACTTCTTCTTCATGTCAGTGGATCTCTTTGGGGACCAGAGTGGTAGTACAGTGGGTAGGGTGCTTGCCTTATACATGGTTGACCCTGCTTTGATCCTCAGCACCCCTATGGTCTCTTCAACCCCCCTGGAGTTATCCCTGAGTGCAGAGCCAGGAGTAAGCCCTGAGTGTGGTTCTAAACCAAAACCAAAACCAAACAAACCAAAATCCCCCACAAATATTAACTATGATTTTGAGTGACGACTCAGTATTCTGCTGTCTAGCTATGGCACTATTTGCAAACGCGTTTTACGAAAAACTGCTGTGTTACTTGTGAGCTTGTATCACTACCTTAGTGTGAGCGAACCTGCCATAAATATTCTTCTATAAATCAGTCTGACTGTCTAGCACTCTCCTAAAGTAAATTCCTAGAAGTTGCATTACTGGATGGAAGGGAGATGTGAATCTTTTTCCTTCTTAATCCATGGTGCCATACATCACAGGTCAGCCACAAAAATACACGGGGTCCATGCCTGACCTGTATCTTTGCCTGTACTGCTCCTACAAGGATGCCAATGAGGTGAACCGGAAGTGATCGTGGAAGAGGAAGAGAAAAGTATTTGCTCCTCCCATTCCCCACTGGTTAAGGCTTACCCTCTTGGGAGGGAACTGCCCTCTCTCCCGGTTACTGACTGCTCAATAAATCATTGACCTTGGCAAAGGCTCAGGAGGCAGGACCCTGCACCCCCACCGACTCTACCCCAGTCACTCATAATACAGATTTCAGGAGTGGAGGGGGCATTAAAAGAATCGAGAAAGTGTACGTGCTCTGTTTCAAGACGAACTAAAAATCATTTGAGTAGGAAATGAAAGCAATTTATCTTTTTTATGAAACTGATACATTTCCTGCTTTGATTACATATCCTTATACATAAAGGATATGTAAAAAAAGCAGGAAATGTATTTGTATATATCTGTATATATCAATCTATATGTGTATATACAAGACCCAGAGACTATAGAACCCAGCTCCCGGAAGCATGACACCTTATTACCTTATTCCTGCTTTCGACAACGTGGCAGGCTACCAACTACAGCCTGCCCACACGGCAGAGTCTGGCAAACTCGCCGTGGCGTACCCAATATGGCAAACACCAATAACAATGATGGGTCTCATTCTCCAAAACCTGAAAGAGTCTTGAATGTGGCACTTTTTCGAATCTCAGGGCTAGGATGAAGGAGACATTACTGATGCCTGCTCGAGGCAATCGATGAACAACAGGATGATTGATTGTGATACATATATATTGCGATCTTATGCCTGAACAAGCTAAAAACTTTTCTCGTAATATTACTGTGCACATAAGCCAAAATTGGCCAGGTAAGTAAAATTTTTCAGTAGAGAAGGAATAAAAGGAATTTATCTTTTGAAACTTTGTTGGTGTGAGGGTGAAACATGCCAGGACAAGCTGAAGCTAACATTGAGTCTCAGCTAAGCCTCAGTTTCTGTTTCCCCAAAGCAGGACTTGCGGTTGCTGCTAGACTCCCAGTTGAGTAATGTAAGAAATTGGGCAGTTGGGTCTGGCTGGTCATGAGGGGTCACTGTACCCCCCTTAGAAACTGTTGCTAATCATTGCCTAATGGCTGATCACCATTGGAATAGGGCCAATGCTCAAAATAGACCAGTATATAAATTGCCTCTTAACCCTGAACCCTAGATAAACTGCTTGTGATTTGGAGTCGGGGTCCTGCTCAAGACTCCCCTGTATTGGATGAGACTTGGACCCTGGCTTGAGCTAGCACTGGCTTGGGCTAGTAATACAATTCCTTTGATTTTGCATTATCGTGTGTGGACTCAGTCTCTCTGAAATTGGGGATCTGAAACTTAGACAAAACAGTGGGAACTTTTAAGGGGGTCTGAGGCACACTGAGAGTTGCTGGGATCTGGGACCCTTCTGCAAGGCAGTGGTGAGCCCTGGACATGGCACATGTGTGGTGTGGGCGCTGCTGCTTCCTCAGTTTCTCCCCGGCCTGGCTTATAACGTTGCCCATTGTAGGAGAACACTGGTTTGTTCTTTCTGCCTTGCTGCTTAGGGAGCTTAGGTTTATTGGGTTGCTCCCATCACAGTGCTCCCATTACTCTGTGTTTATTTGTAACTTTTGTGTTTGTGCTGTTCACTTGTAAATCTTGTTTGTCTCTTCTCCTTAGGTCCTTCACCTAGTGAATTCAGAGCAATGTCCTTTTTGTATGGGCACAAGAAGACAGTAAATGAATGCTATGCGTTTGTATTGGGGGAGTTTACAGGCCTGACAAGACCCTCAGTCCAGGACGGTGTTATAATGTGGTGGTGTGGGGGCGGGGAGACTGGTAGGGGATACAGAACTAAAATTGTGTTAGGTAAATCTGAGTTATAGAGTATTTTAGTTTGCTGGCTACATTACTGCTAGGACCGGTTTCTAAATAGGGAGGAGGTCATGGACCATCTAAGGTGAAGGGAATTAAACAAGGTCAGTTCCAAGCAACTTAACCCCTGCACTGTCTCTTATCCCAACCACAACCAGTATTACTGTGCACACTCACAAAACAGGAGCTGTCCACCCGCAGAGGAAACAAAATAAAAGACAAACAAACATAACTTAATAAAGTGAAAGAGCTTCCGAACGGCAAAAGAAACATGAGCTAATGCCAAATGACCGCTACATGAATGGGGAAAAATATTCATTACGCACATCAGATAAAGGTTTGATAACCAGGACACATAAAATACAAAGATCAACAATGAAAAATTCCAAACTTTATCCAAAAGCAGGGAGCGCAAATGAACAGACACTTCTCAGAGGAAGAGAGGAGGACGGCCAGTAGACACAAGAAGAAATGCTCAGCAACAAGTACCACCAGGGAAATTTAAATCACAATGACAATGAGACGGACTCATACCAAAGAGAATGGCACATATAGAAAATAGTAGGAACAATCTTGTTAGCAGAGATGTGGTGATCAAGGGGATTGTCATCCACTTCGGTTGGGAATGATGTCTGGTAGAACACGTGTGGAAAACACTTTGTAGGATTTGCAGTTAAATGAGCTGTATGCAACTCTACTCTGGGACCTCTATCCCCAGAACCGAAAGAGAGACAAATGCACATTTTTCATCAATGCTTTCAGTACAGGAGCTGAGATATGAAATCAGTCTAGGTGTCAATGAGAAATGAATGGATTATTAGAAGTGTTATATATGCCTAATGGGATAATATGCAGCTGCAAGGAATGATAAAATCATGTCATTTGTTCCACTGTACTTGGAACTGGAAGATAAAAGTTTGAAGTCAGAAGCCAGAAGAAGAAAGACAAACACAGAATGATCTCACTTACTTGTGGAACTTAGACTACTCGATGAGGAATTGTTGTAAAAGGGGTAATTTTTAGACCACCTTTGACCGCAGTGCTTATAGAGGAGACAGGAAGAGAGGAAAGGAAATCAATTGGGGGAAAAAAAGAGCAAGAATGAATGAATGAACAGGAATTAGGTCTTTTGTTATATCAGTGTTATGAGCAAAGGAAATAGCCATGTCCCCAAAACACAGACTCCACAAACTAAAATCAGAGCTCTAAGCAGCAACAATTAAAACTTTATATATAATGTGCCTTCCAGTTGACAGGTCATTGGAGAGTCAGATGTGAGTCCACAGTGAGGAGACACACAGGGTCTCACGGGGTTGGGGTGGAGGTGACCCTTACCTCCCCACGCCAATGAGACCCCGAGTCGCCAGCAAGAACGGCCTCCCTCCCTGGCTCCTGAGTAAGCCATTTCATGGCCAGAATCCCCGAGACTCAGAAACAAATCTTGAAACCCAGCCGCTTTGGGCAGAAATGCATCTGGTCCCTGCAGTAGCTTACCGGCGCCGGGCCACCCCCGGTGGGAATAGGTTTCATGGCTTGGCCTGTTCCCCCTGGCAGAACAGAGGCCACCATCCTCCAGAGGAGACTGGAAAATCAGTTTTGGGCCCTTGGTGAGGAGACACGCGGGGCCTCACAGGATGGGGGTGGATCCAGCCCTTCCGTCCCCACCCCAATGAGACCCTGAGTTGCCACCTATGAACGGCCTCTCATGCTCCTGATCAAGCTGCTTAATGGCCATGATCCCATAGACTCAGAAACAAACCTCGGAAACCATGGATTTTGGCATAAATTCGTCTGGACCAGCATTAGGTAACTCACGCCGTGCCATACCAGGGATGAAAGGGTGCTGTCCCTCCACCTGCTACCTTTAGGCAGCTCGGTGACTGCCATCCTCCAGAGGCCACTGGACAGTCATATTTGGGCCCTCAGTGAGGAGACACTTGGGGCCTCATGGCATGGGGGTGGAGCCGGCCCTTTCCTCCCCATCCCAATGAGACCCCGAGTCACAGACCATGACTGGCCTTTCTTGCTCCTGATCAAGCTGCTTTACGACCACGATCCCAGAGTCTCAGGAACAAATCTCGGAAACAAGCAGGTTTGGGCAGAAATCCCTCCCGATTTCAGTGTTAAAATTTCAGAATTTCAAAATCGCATGGCCACTACTGCCGCCACACGACATCATGTTATTCTTAAGCACCAACAGAAAACAAATTGTCTACTGCTGCTTTTTCAGCAGATCTGCGTGTTGGGGTAAAATCCCAAATAGTAATGGTGAGTCTGGTGTCAAAATATTGAATGTGACCAAAGTAGGAGACTCAGGGGGAAATCATCTGCCCCACAGATGATTTGGGATGATTTGGGGGATGGTGTGGGATGGGGGTATACTGGGGGTTTGGTGGTGGAGAATGGGCACTGGTGAAGGTACGGGTATTTTAATGGATGATCGAGACTGAAACCTGAAAGCTTTGTAACTGTTCTCATGGTGATTCTATAAATAAAATTAAAAAATATGAAAAAAATGTAATGTGGAGTTCATACCAATTCAATCAGCTAATCAGTGGCCAAATACATAACACTACAGAAACCCAGGTCCAGATGGATTCACTAGTGAATTTTTCCAAACATTTAAAGAGGACTTATTGCCAGTTCTTCTCAAGTTTTTCCAGGAAATTGAAAAAACAGAAACACTCCCAAACAGATTCTATGAAGCCCAGATCTCTCGAACACCAAGAGGAAACAAAGACACCACAAGCAAAGAAAAGTACAGGCCGATATCCCTGATGAACACGGATGCGAAGATTCTCAACAAAATAATAGCAAATAGAATTCAACAACTCATCAAAAAGATCATACACCATGACCAAGTGGGATTCATCCGGGGGATGAAAGGACGGTTCAACATTCAGAAATCAATCAGCATAATCCATCAAATCAACAAAAGAAGAGATAAAACTCATATGGTCACATCAATAGAGGCAGAGAAAGCATGTCACAAGATCCAGCACCCGTTTATGATGAAAACCATCGCCAAAATGTGGATAGAGGCGACTTTCCTCAATATAGTTAAGCCATTTACCACAAGCCTACAGCAAGCATCATCCTCAATGGGGAAAAACTCAAGAGTCTTCTCTTCAGAATCAGGGAAGACACAAGGATGCCACTCTCTCCACTACTGTTCAATCTACTCCTGGAAGTACTTGCAATAGTGATTAGGCAACAAAAATGATCTTAAGGGCATCCAGGTAGGAAAGGAAGAAATCAAGCTCTTACTTTTCACAGATGATATGATACTATACCTAGACAACCCTGAAACCTGTCCCAAGAAACTGCTAGAAACAAAAGACTTGTATAGGAAAGTGGCAGGCTATAAAATCAATACCCAAAAGTCCATGGCTTTCCTAGACGCAAATCGTGAAAGAGAAGAAAGTGACATGCAGAAAACCACCTCGTTCACAATTCTGCCTCAGAAAATCAAGTACCTTGGAATCAGCTTAACTAAGGAAGTGAAGCACCTGTACAAAGGAAACTATAAAACGCTACTTCAAGAAATAAAAGAGGACACGAGATAAATGGAAAAATATCCCTTGTTCATTGATCGGGACAATTAACAGAGTCAAAATGGCAATACTTCCCAAAGCACTGTACAAATTCAATGTGATCCCTATGACGAGACCCATGACATTCTTTGAAGAAATGGAGCAAACCCTCCTGAAATTTATATGGAACAATAAGCCCCCAGGAATAGCTCAAGGAATTCGTGGGAAAAAGAAAATGGGAGGAATCAACCTCCCTAACTTCAAACACTAGTACAAAGCAGTAGTAATTAAAACAGCATGGTACTGGAACAAAGGCAGAGCTGGAGAACAAAGGAAGATGGTTGAATATACAGACATCTCGCCACCCCCCCAGGAATATGATCATCTAATCTTCGATAAGAGGTAAAGAAAAGTTAAATGGAGCAAGGGAAACCCCTTTAACACATTGTGCTGACAAAACTGGAGGGCTGCATGCAAATAAGTGGGCTCAGATCTCTGCCTAACGCCATGTGCAAAAGTAAGATCAAAATGGATTGAAGACCTCAACATCAGACCGGAATCCATAAGGTACATGGAAGACAAAGTTGACAAAACCCTCCATGATATTGAAGCTAATGGTATCCTCAAAGATGTCACATCCCTGGCCAAGCAAGTGAAAAGAGAGATAGATAAATGGGACTATCTTAAACTAAGAAGCTTCTGCACCTCCAAAGAAACAGTGACCAAAATACAAAGACAGAATACAGAATGGGAAAGGATAATCACCGAATACACATCCAAAAAGGGGTTGATATCAAGGATAGACAACCACTGGAAGAACTCCACAAGAAGAAATCATCCAACCCCATCCAAAAATGGGGCAACGAAATGAACAGAAACTTTCTCAAAGAAGACATGCGAATGGCTAAAAGGCACATGAGAAAATGCTCTACAAAATTAATCGTCAGGGAGATGCAGATGAAAACCACAATGAGATATTATTTCACACCACAGAGCCTGGCCCACATCCAAAAGAACAAAAGCAGCCTGTGTTGCCGCATATGTGGCCAGAAAGGGAACCTCCTTCACTGCTGGAGAAAATGGTTCAGCCCTTTTGGAAAACAATATTAAAGATTCTCCAAAAATTAGAAATTGAGTTCCCATTTGACCCAAAAATACCACTCCTGGGAATATATTCCAGAGAGACAAAAAAACGTATAGTCGAAGTGACATCTACACTGGTTTGTTCATTGCAGCAATCCTTATAATAGCCAGAATCTGGAAAACACCTGAGTGCCCAAGAACAAATGACTGGTTAAGGAAACTTTGGTACATTTACACAATGGAGTACTATATACCTGTTAGAAAAGATGAATTCATGATATTTACATACAAGTCTTACTAAATGGAAACTATCATGTTAAGCGAAATGAGTCAGAAAGAGAGGGATAGTCAGAGGAAGGGTGCATTTATCTGGGGAAAATTAAGGAACAAAATAGGAGACTAACACCCAAGAGTTGGGGAGATTAGTACCAGGAGGTTTGCTCCATGGCTTGGAGGCAGCTCAGATAGAGAAGGGAGCACCAAATAAAGGGTAACGGGGGGATCCTCCGAGGATGCATGCTGAAAGTAGACTATAGACCAAACAAGATTTCCACTCAGTGCCTCTATTGCAAACCACAACACCCAAAAGGAGAGAGAGAACAAAAGGAAATGTCCTGCCACAGACACAGGGTGGGATGGTGCGATGGGAGGTGAGGTTTATTGGGACTCGTGGTGGTGGAGAATAGGCATTGGTGAAGGGATTGCTATTCGATCATTGTATAATTGAAATCCAAGCACAAAAATTGGTGAGTCTACAACTATACCTATGGTTGTTTCACTAATAAAAATTAAAAAAGAAAGAAAAAAGAAAGAAAGATAAAGAAATAAAAAAGAGAGAAAGAATGAAAGAAAGAAAAGCAGAACACGTAAATCCATCAAAAATCACATTATATTTACCTAGAATATCTATATAAAAGATCAATAATGGGAAAATTAAATGTTCCAATTTAAAATAAACTCTAGATAAAATAAAAAACCTAAATTTGCTGTTTTTTATTTGTCTTACATTATATCAGTCACAAACATAGTTATTATTATTATTTTAATATGCTTCACTAGGAAAAACTCAAAATATCCTCAGACTATTGAAATGAAGTTCTGTGTGGCCAAAATCCAGCATCCATAGCACAGTCCTGCCACGTGGTGAAAACAATGTTGAAGAATATAATAATCAAGAGATTTCACATGCATTTTGATGAGCCAAGCCCTCTTGTGGGGTTCATAGTTAGCAAAACATCCCAGCAGTTCTAGGTTCATTCACTTCAGTTCATTCCAAACTAGCAAACAAGCAGGGCAAAGTTGACATAGAATCAAGACTTCACCTGCCTCCCCACTTTCCCCACAACATGTGTGAGGAGAGGAACCACTTCCAATACCAGCTCCGGTCCAGTACTGAACTAGGGCCCAGAGGGAAGGGTCAGGGCATAGAAGAATGCACTTTCTCTCTCTCTCTTCGAGTACCCGCCTTGCCCACTCTTCCACAACCGTTCAGAGTCCCCATTTTGGGAAAGAGGAGTGCTGAGGAGCCTGGAGTGGGTATGGGGGGCTTCCCTCAGGCCCAGCTAGAGTGGGTGCAGCCTCCATGTGATGTCACTGTTCCCTGTGGAGGCCAGGGCTCCCAGGGGATGTTGGATTTCTCTCAGCGTCCATTGGAGCTGGAGAGCTGGTGAGTGGCTAAAAGAGTTCTTAAGCCGACCCACAGGCACACAACGTACGGTCACCGATTTCCTACCTCTTGCTGTATCCTAGAAATTCAGCTCCCATTTGACCCAAATATACCACTCCTGGGAATAGATCCCTGCGAGTCAAAAAAGTATATTCAAAGTGACATCTACACTTGTTTGTTCATTTCAGCAAGATTTACAATAGCCAGTATCTGGAAAAAACCTGAGTGCCCAAGAACAGATGACTGGTTCAAGAAAATTTGGTACATCTACAAAACGGAGTACTATGGAGCTGTTAGAAAAGATGAAGTCATGACCTTTACATACATGTGGTACTACACAGGAAGTATCATGTTAAGGAAAATGAGTCAGAAAGAGAAGGATAGTCAGAGAAAGACTGCATTCATCTGGGGAACATAAAGTAACAAAATAGGAGACTAACACAGAAGATTGTCCAAGATTAGCACCACGAGGTTTGCTCCATGGCTTGGAGGCCAGCCACACAAATGAGGGGAAAAGGCAGCTCAGATAGAGAAGGGAGCACCAAATGAAGGGTGTTGCGAGAATTTTCCCAGGATAAGAAGCATGCTGAAAGTAGACTATAGACCAAACAAGATTTCCACTCAAGGCCTCTTTTGCAAACAACAACACCCCAAGGGAGAGAGAGACAAAAGTAAATGCCCTGCCACAGAAACAGGGTGGGCTGTGTTCTGGGGTAGGGGTGTTGGTGAGATACCAGGATCCATGATGGTGTAGAATGGGAACTGGTGGAGGGATGAGTATTTGATCATTCTATAACTGAAATAAAAGCACAAAAATTGCTAAGTCTACAACTGTATGTCATGTTGTTTCACTAATAAAAAGAAAGAAAGAAAGAAAGAGAAAGAAAGAAAGAAAGAAAGAAAGAAAGAAAGAAAGAAAAGAATTAAAGAAAAGCAGAACACTCACATCCTTCAAAAATTACATTATATGTACAGAGTATCTAAATAAAAGATACAAATTGGGAAATTATATGTTTCAATAAAAAATAAAATCTAGAGTCAACAAAAAAACTAAATTTGCTGTTCATTATTTGTCTTACATTATATCAGTCACAAACATAGTTCGAATTTTTATTTTACAGTCACAAACATAGTTCAAATTTTTATTTTAATAGATTTCAATTGAAAAAAGTCAAAATATCCTCAGACTGATATCTCTGATATCTGTGTTAACTAAATGGGGTCTCGGTGGGGGAGTGTTCTCAGGCAGCACCAACAGGGAACTTGAAAGAGATTTCTCAGCAAAATGGGGAATGTGGCTCAGTGTTAGAGCCCATACTTCCTAGAATGAAGGCCTAGGTTGGATCCCCAAAAGCAGACATACACACAGGCAGAGCCAGGACAAGGACGGAAAAACAATACCTGCTATACTCGCAGGAGCCCTGAACTTAGTCATGATCCACTGAGCACTATAGAGTGACCTTAAGCATCACAGAGAGAGGACCCCAGGAGTACCACAGGGCACGGCCAAGAACGGTGACAAAAAAAAAATACTTTTCATGATCTGCACTAGAAACCCTCTGTGTTCAAGGATCACTCTCCAACACAGAACTACTAAGTAAATGATGTATGGAGGGAAGACCAGGGTGGGAGATGTGTGCAGAAAGTAGACTAAGGACCAAACATGATGTCCTCAAGTAATGGCATTGCAAATCATAATGCCCAAAATGAGAGAGAGAGAGAAAGAGAGAGAGAGAGAGAGAAAAGGGGAATGGGATGGGGTGAGGGTGGAGGGTGGGACACTGGGAACAATGATGGTGGAAAATGTGCAATGACGGAGGGACGGGTGCTTGGAAATACTGTGACTGAAATGCAATCATGCAAGTTTGTCACTGTATCTCACCGTGATCCGATATAACTTATGAAAATAAAACAAAAAGAAAATCACAACAAATTTTTTCAAAATTCCCAACAATAGATCTCAAATACACCAAAAATTGCATTATATTTACAAAAAATATCAAAAAAAGATCAATATTGGGAAAATTAAATCTTCCAATAAAAAATCAACTCTGGACAAAACAGAACAATCGAAATTTGCTTTTTAATTAATAAATATCTTACATTATATCAGTCACTAGTGTCACTTGATCATTTGACTTCCCATGAATCGTCGATTTGCTCAAGCGGGCGCCAGTAACGTCTCCATCTGTCCCTGTCCCGTGCTAGTGTAGCCCAATGGCGTCTGTTGGTTCTAGGAACACGAAGAGCCTCAAACCGAAGAGCCTCATGCCTCAGACTTCTTCAACAAGATCATGAACGATCAGTTTCAGGCACCAGCAGAGTGATTATTATTATTTTAATTTGGTTCACTAGGAAAAAAGTCAAAATATACTCAGACCGGTGTAATGAACCTCTGTGTGGCCAAAATTCAGCATCCGTGGCGCAGTCCTGCCACTTGGTGAGAACAATGTTTAAGAATTGAATAATCAAGAGATTGCACATGCATTTGGATGAGCCAAGCCCTCTTGTGGGGTTCATAGGTTGCAAAACATCCCATCAGTTCTAGGTTCATTCACTTCAGTTCCTTCCAAACTAGCGAACAAGCAGGGCAAAGTTGACCTAGAATAAAGGCTTCATCTGCCTCTCCACTTTCTCCACAACATGTGTGAGGAGAGGAACCACCTCCAGTACCAGCTCCGGTCCAGTACTGAACTAGGGCCCAGAGGGAAGGGTCAGGGCCTAGAAGAATGCACTTTCTCTCTCTCTCTCTGAGAACACGCCTTGCCCACTCTACCACAGGCGTTCAGACGTGCCATGTTGGGAAAGAGGAGGGCTGGGGAGCCTGGGGTGGGGCTGGGGAGCTTCCCTCAGGTCCAGCTAGAGTCGGTGCGGCCTCTATGGGATGTCACTGTTCCCTGGCTGTGGGGGTGGAGGCCAGGGCTCCCGGGGGATATTGGACTTCTCTTAGGGTCCATTGGAGCTGGAGAGCTGCTGAGTGGCTACAACAGTTCTGAAGCCTACCCACAGGCACACAATGTACAGTCACCGATTTCCTGCCTCTTGCTGTATCCCAGGGTGGATACAGTCCTCTATTCTGGGATGTGCTTTGCTTAAGGTTCACACCCAACGGTGCTCAGGTGCTTCTCCAGGCAGGGCGCTCAGTGGTTGCTTCTGGGATGCTCAGGGTACCAGGTGGTCTGGGGATCAAATCCGACCTTCAGTAGGCAAAGCTTGTCCTCGCGTCCTTGGAGCGATGCTGGCCCCGTGTTTGTGAGAGGGCCCACCTAAGTCCACCTAGCTGGAATGACTACCAAGTTCTGCCGATGGGGGACCCATAGGGGAGAGAAGGAAATCGCTGAATGAACAGACCCAGCCAAGGGAGCCAATCCCGAGCCACAAAGACCCTGATTGCCCCGAGGACCTATTCCCAACAGGAAATAGGTCGGTGGACAGTTCAGGTTCGGGGCCTAAAAGGAGCGCAGAGAGGTAGGGTCTGGTTCTCTCTCTGGGGAGAAGACCGTGGTCACTTGATAGATCAGCATCTGGACTCTCTGCTTCGCAGGAAAGAAAGCTCTGTGCAACTTTCACATTTGTGTTGCACTCCATCCTTCGATCACAGACCCTAGCACTTTGACCATCCACGGGATTCTTCTCTTGAAAACCGTCATGCAACGAGAACAACCCTTGCTGCCCACAGAGGGCTGATACTTCAGATTCAGAAGCCTGAAAGGCTCCTATCAGTCAGTGTTCTGGCTCATGGTTTCACTCTTCAGCAGAGGTTCGAATGAAAATGTTAGACACCCATATTGAGAGGGCAGAAATGCAGTTCAGGGCTTAAGGTTAGGCATCTCTGATATGAATTCTGGGATTGAGAATGTGATGGCCTGAACTCTGGCAAGGCAGGAAGTGTCAGGGCATGGAGTCCGGCACTTTCCCTCTGAGGACGCTCCTTTCCCACTCTTTGTCTTGCCATTCAGAGCAGTGTTGGGGAAGGGGGAGTACTGGAGATCCTGGCGTGGGGATGGGGAGCTTCCCCCAGGCCCAAGTGCTGCCTGAGCAGCAGTGGGTGCAGCCTCCATTGTGATGTCCCTGTTCTCTGTACAGGGCTGTAGGACATGGGAACAGGGGCCCCAGGGGGCTTTGGAATTCTCACTGGCCAATGGGGTTGCAGAACCTGGGCCACACCCATGAGCCCCCTCTATAAATGTGTGGCCTCAGCCTCTTGGGGCACCCTCTCTCAGTACTGCCGTCCTTGAGGACAAATCCTCATGGAGAAGCACAGGAAGGAGATGAGGCCCCGACCCCCACCCCCGGTGGTGTTCCATGCCAATGAAGACATGAAACTACAGATTGTTAGAGCCAGGGAAATGGTAAGAAAAAAGGGCTGGGACCTGGTTCCCGGGTCTAGTCCAAGGCCCTAGGATGTCCAATCAGTGGTCAGTGTGTGGCCACTGGCTGATGAACACCTGAGCCCTTACCAGCCCCACCCAAGTTTTGATCCTGTCTCACCCAGCCGCTGCTGCCCTCCGGAAACTCCTGGGGACTCTGGCCTAGGAACCTCTAAGGCTTCCCTCCTGGGGACAAGCACCATCCTCCTGGGTTGAGTCCTGGGATCCTCCCATGCAGACGAGTGCAAGAGAACTTGTGTCAGTGGGATGAGAGCAAGCAGGCTCAAGCAGCTGTTGCTTTGCTTTTCTGCAGCTCAACAAGTTCGAGAAAGACAATGATCTTGTCCCAGGAAAGAGAAAACAGAGGAAAAAATACAACTGCAGAGACAGTGGCCAGAACACTGCCACTTCCCGACACTTCCAACTGCTGACTGGGGTGAGTCCTGTCCTGCAGGACATCCCAAACACATAGCTGCTCAAGGGTTGCTCTTGGGATGTTTAGGAATGTGGAAGGAGGGGGGCACCCACACAAACTCTGGTTCTGCGTCCCCATATGCTCGGGCTCTGCTTGGCCTGACATGGGGCGCACTGCCTCAGTCCTGGCCTCCAGTGTTTCACTTGAATGGGCAAGTTTGGCCTTTGGGATTGAGTTAGGATGAGGCGCGGGGCTGGGGCGCCCTAAGGAGCTTCCCTCAGCATGCTGGGTGGCCTCAGGAAACAAGGGTCCTTATTGCTTTTATCTGCCACAAGCCATGATTATTTAGCTGTAGCCCCCTTTGTGGATGTGAGCCGCTTCATCAGAAGTCTAGTTCTAGGTCTTACAATGGAGAAGGTTAGGTGGGTGGATGGGGCCCTCTTGGGTTCCACCCCATTCTCATAGGCCTGATTCAAGGGATTCATGCCCTCCCCCCCCCCCAGAAAAAAAGGCCTTGCAATGGGACAGTGTAATCCTACAGGCAGGGGCATGTGTGGTACTGGCCTGGGGCCCTCTTTGGAATGGCCCCTTTGTTCTCATGTGCAACATTCCAAGCCTCACCATGGAGCAGGGGCACCCTGCAGTCAAAGACATGTGGTGCTGCTCATGTGCCTCTTTGCAATGGCCCCTTTATTCTCTCTTGCACCATGCCAAGGGGACCTGCCACCCCTGGACACCTGGTCTCACTTTGACTCCCTTTTCCCTGGACTTGGTTGGCTCTGCCCTCTTTGCTCCCTTTAGATGAAGGACCGGGGTGAAGGGTGACCTTTCGGGCTGCAATGGAAAATACTGTCCAATGGGAAAAATGGCAGGGCAGGCGCCATGCCCTCTGCCAGATCTGCACGAGCCGCTGGCTGCATTCCCACTGTGGGGGTGTCTCTCTTGTTCCCCCCTCGGCACATACTTGCTGTTTTCTCTTCTGCTTGATTGACTGCGTTGTTTTGAAATTTTGTTTCCCTCTTCCCCCTCCATCAGGAAGCAGGGACCAGGAACGATGGCCCAGAGCCCTACTTGGATAATGGGATAGGGGTGGGCAGGAGGCATTCAGGGATGGGGCTGGGGAGGCTCTGCCTGACCAACCCACTTGGGTCTTCCAGAGTGGAGAAGCCAGAAAAGAACAGGTTGTAGAAGAAGTAGAACTTCTCGAACAAACCTTTGCAGAATTAAGCGTCCAGGTAGGCCCTACTCCAGCTGGGGTGCGGCTCCTGCCTGAAAGGGGGAGGTGTTTCTTGGGGCCAGCACAAGGGAGAACTAATTCAGTTCCCACTAGGGAAAGGGGGAAGGGTGATGCGAAGTTCTCTATGTCAATTAAGGCCAGGCCTGGAAATCACAGTCAAGGCTGATGTAAGTAACACGATGGAGTCAAAAAGATGGGGGGAGGGGTGGGACACGTGGGGCGGGGGGGGGGGGGCACAAAGCAGGGTTTAAGCCCTGGATTGAAGTGTAAACTTCACCACACACCACCAAGATTCAGGAGCTTAAAGCCAGGGAGGAAGGTTCCTGGGAGGTGGGAGGCAGGCACGGAGGCAAGGGCCTGAGTGGTGGTCCTGGTGGTGTGTATGGGTGGGAGTGTCATCACTTAGGTCCTGAGAGTAAGACCATGAGGACCTATGCGGGGAACAGACCGTGCCATATATTGTTTTTTTGGCCAAGGGAGTCTGAGTGTGACAGTCACCTGTGCTTAACAGTCAGGCTGCCCCTGCTGCCCATCCTTACTTCCAGCTTTATACCCGCAGGTGCGAAAGAAGAACCAGGAAGTCAGGAGTCAGCTGCTTCTGGAAGACTCCTACGTCCGATTGATGCAGCAGTGTGCAGACAAGCTTCATTACCAACGGGCCAAATTCCAACAGTTAGCCCTCGAAAAGGAGCACCAGCTCGTGAAACAGTTGGAAGAAGAGCAAATCAAACATGCCTGCGAGGTCGAAAGACTTCAAGTGAGAGCGGGGCCCTGTATCGTTGGGCCGGAAGACCTGTAGCGGACTTCCTTGCTCACTCACTCACGACCTTCTTCCCTCCCCTTTAGAAACTTTTAAAAAAGAGCAACGAAGACAATCTCCACCTCCGAGCTCAGCTCAAAGTGTTGACCACCCTCGCAAAGAGTAAGTGACAGGGACTCCAGGAGGGAGAATCTAGCTTGGGGTGAGGTGTGGGTGGGGGCGTGTGAAGGGAAGGCTGTACAGGGAGGCAGAAGCCAGCCAGATCTGCCCTAGGGGGCCCCCGTGGCTTGGGTTGTCTGTGACCCTGGGGATCTTTCCACAGGAAAAGAAGCTGAGCAGGAGCAAGAGAATGAGCAAGAGGTGGAAGCAAAGGAGGAGGAGGAGGAGGCTGAGGAGAAAAAGGAGGAAGAGGAGGAGCAGGAGGGTCAGGAGGATGAGGCAAAGGAGGATGAGGACGAGAAAAAGGAGGAGGGAATGAAGGAGGAGGTGGTGAAGGAGGAAGAGGAGGAGGAGGAGCAGGTGAAAGAAGGGGAGGAGGAGGACGAGGAGGACGAGGAGGAGGAGGAGGAGGAGGGGGTGAAAGAGGCGGAGGAGATGGAGGAGGAGGAGGAGGTGGAGGAAGAGGAGGATGTAGGGGAGGAAGATGTGGAGGACGAGGAGGTGAAGGAGGAAGAGGAGAAGAGTAGGGAGGAGGCACATAAAGGGGAGGAGGAGGTGAAGCACGAGGAAGAGGTGCAGGAGGAGGAGGTAAAAGAGGAGGAGGTGAAGGAGGCGGGGGAGATCGTGCAGGAGGAGGAGGCGGAGGAGGTGCTGAAGGAGAAGATGAAAGAGGAGGAGGAGGGGGTGAAGGAGGAAGAGGAGAAGAAGGAGGAGGACGTGAAGCAGGAGGAAGATGTGGAGGAGGAAGAGGTAAAGGAGGAGGGGGTGAAGGTGGAAGAGGAGGTGGAGGAGGTGAAGGAGGTAGAGGTGGAGGAGGAGGAGGTGCTGAAGGAGGACGAGGAGGTGAAGGAGGTGAAAGATGAGGAGGAGGAGGTAAAAGAGGAGGTGAAGGAGGAGGTAAAGGAGGCAGAGGTGATGGAGAATTTAAAGGAGGAGGAGGTGAAGGTGGAAGAGAAGGTGAAGAAGGAGGATGTGAAGGTGAAGGAGGAGGAGATGAAGGAGGAGAATTTCAACGAGTGTGTGCCAGTGATGGTCATGTCAGACGAGGACGTTGACCTTCCGAATCAGCCGTTCCCCGTGTGCACCACACCCTCGGTGAGCCATGAGCATGACTGCTGCCTTCAGCGTCCCCTGGGACCAACCATCCTTAACTCTTGGTTTCCCTACTTCCGATTTCTCTCAACCTGCAACTTTCCATTGGGACATTCTGGGCCACCTCCACTCAACACCTCCTTGAAAGCCCATGTGTGCTGGGAGGGGCCAGGAAGGAACTTCCCTTCCCAAGGACACCCAACTAACGCACCCCATTCGATCTTCCTCCAGCTGCAAGGCTCGGCGATCCCCCAACAAGAGCCTGAACAACAGATGGAGCAAGTCTTGAGGAGGAGGAAGGCGAACGGGAAGTCATCCCAGTCCTCTTTGGAGGAGAACGCCACAGTCCAAGAGTCCACGGGCCACATCGTAATCGAAATGGGCTTCCCAGTCACATCCACAAACTCAGGCTGGGGACTCAGGTCCTTGCTCTCATCGCTCCCCTTGACCAACTGGTTCCATGCACTCACCGACTTAAACCTGGAATAGGCTAATTCTTTTCTATTTTCCACCTCCCCACCACCCTCCTCGTCACCCAGGAGGAGGAGGGGGTGAAGGAAGAAGAGGAGGTGGAGGAGGTGAAGGAGGTAGACGTGGAGGAGGAGGAGGTGCTGAAGGAGGAAGAGGAGGTGAAGGAGGTGAAAGATGAGAAGGAGAAGTTAAAGAAGAGGTGATCTTTTATCAATCGATGTATAGATTAGAATAGTAATAAAGTATTTTTAAAAGTACCCAAAATATTCTAATCTCTGGGAGGAATGAACACATGAAAACCTGCATGCTGTCCTAAAGGGTCACTTGATGACACACTTGAGGTTTGGATGTGGACAGAATTCTGAACATTTTGGTTTTCTTTTTGGGTCACATCCGGCGATGCTCGAGGGTTCCTCCTGGATCTGCACTGAGGATTTACTCCTGGTGGTGCTCAGGGGACCCGACTGGATGCTGGCAATCTAGCTGGGGTTGGCTGCGTGTAGGGCAAACGCCCTCCAGGCTGCACTAGTGCTCCAGCCCCAGAATCTTCAACATTTTTAGGGGTGCATATAAATGATCGTTCTAATGATTAGTAAAGTATAATATGAAACCTTACTTTAAAAGAGTTTTGTTCGATATAGTCATTTTCAAATGAAAATATGTGCTCTGCGAAGAGAGCTGAAATGGCTGGAGGAGATGCCTAGGATACAGGGGCCCACACACAATCCTTGCCTTTCACGGTCACTCAAGCACCAGGGGGAAAGAAATTCGGAGTCCCACCACACTACCAGACTTTCTAGCACTACAACATCCACCTTTCCAAACGGTACCGGAGAAGTATCCGAGAGGTTGAGACACTTTTCGTGCATGTGTCCAATCCTGTTTGATCCTCAGCATCACATGGTCCCCTGAGCACTAGCTATAGTGACCCCAAGTGCAGTGCTGTGAATGGCTCTCAAGTTCCACCAGGCATGCCCCCAAAATAGGCGACGGGTTTGAATCCATTGTACTAAAGGCTGCCTATCAAGTCCCATGACACGCATGAAAAAGATGCTCAACACGAATCAGGAGTTCCAAGCAAATTGATCTCAAAGAGAGGTTTTAATCCCACCCGAGGACTTTCATCAAAAAGACAGAATCTGGTGAGGATGTGGAGGATCGGAAATATTTATAGAAATGGACAACATTTTACAGTTCTTAAAGAAATATAGCAATTGATAGTATTAGTTGCCCAGAAGGTGATTGGGTTCGATTTCCAGGACAGCTTAGTCCCAAGAACAGCTCTCGAGCCCCCTGAGCACCTCCACAGTGGTGCTGAGGGTCCCGCAGCATTCAGTCATTCAATCTTTCCATCCCATCTGCTGAGAATTACTAGCAGTTGCCCTGGGGCCGTCTTAGCAGGCTTTGGAGGAACCCTGACCCAAAAGGACAATGTCTGGTATTCTTGAAGTCAGCATAAAAGACAGACTCTTTCATTTGAACAAATATGAACGGCAGAGCCATTAGGACCAGTTGGAGATTGGTTTGAACTTCTATCTGTCACTCATTTTTGGGTATGAATAAATCGGTGCTAGGTTTCTCTAAAAACGAAGACAAGGTTTTCTCTTCCACAACGTTGCTCCAACAAAGAGCAACGGAGTTCAATAGAAATGTAAATATAATAAATATACTAATTATTATACTAATAATATCAATATTAAAATTTTACAATATTAATATATTAAATTAAACAATATGTTATAATCAGTATAATATGATACACGATCATATTACGTATCATATATGTTAAAATACATAGATATGAATTAAATATAAATGTAGTAATTAATGAAAAATAATGAATGAATAAATAATAACATATAAAAACAATGAATAAAGAAATAAAGAGAAATAGAAAAATAATAAATCACAATTAATAAATGTAAATAAATGAAAAAATATAAATAAAATAAAAATTTAAAATATGCAATAAAAAATAAAAATAATAAGAATAACAATTATCATCCACCCCCTTCTTGGTTTGATTTGTAGCTGTCCACTGGAATCCACACAAATGTCCTTCACGTGGCAAGAGGATAAACAGGTGATTTGGGGGCCTGGGCGTGGCTCGGCCACAGGAGCGCCTGCTCTGGCGGCAGCATCCCAGGCTGTGGGTCTGACCCCCAGCAGTGCCCCCACATTCCTAGCCGGGCCTGGCACGGCTGCTATCTGGGGACCTCTAAAGGAAAACCAGCTCTCCCTTCAATGAGCACCATGGCCAGAGCAGGAGCACCACATGGAGTGTCTGTGGGACCCCCCGAGTCAGTGCAGCGACAGCAGAAGAGAGGGGCGTGTCACGCGGTCAGGGAACTGCAACCCAATGCACGGTACTCGGCCAGGACGAGGAAGCCCCGATCCGCGCACTGAATCCACTGGACCTCAGGGGGATCGGCTGGCTGTGTGCTTCCGTCTGGGGGGTGGGGGTGGGGTGGGGGGGCCTCTGCTCCCACGCACCCGGTGCCAGACACACCGCACAGTCCAAACTGATCCTGGCCAGCTGGCATATGACACAGCTCAGCACACGCTGGCCTCCTTGCCCCTCAAGGAGCCAATGCCCCGACTTGGTCCCTTAGGAAACCCTGCACCTTCCACTCCACGCCAGCGCCCTCTCCAAGTGCTCAAAGATACAACAGTTTCTAAAAGGTTCCTGCCTTTTCCGGAGGAACCAGAATTCAGGCTCACACACGGTCAGCTCGAGTTGCTCTTCTCTTGTTTTGGAAACCAATGTTTGCTGTGAGCATGGAGAAACACATCTCAGGGTGGAGCTAGCAAAGCACACAGGAGAGCAGGAAAGGAGAGTCAAGTATGGACACATGGAACCACATGGACGAACCTTAGAAACCTTGTTGGCTCAGAGACACCAGAACACCCCCGCCACCCGCGCTGCTCTACTTTGTTGCATCTGAGTGAAGAAGAATCTAAGATAGGGCCCGAGCCAGAGCACAGCTCACAGGGCATATGTCTTACAAGGCGCTGACTGGAACCCGGTGTGGTCCCTGCCCCCCTCCCCCTCCCCACCTCCCCGAGCACAGCTAGGAACGATTTCTGAGTGCAGCTTCATGAGAGATCCCTGAGCACCACCCAGAGCCATCCCTGAGCACCACCAGATTGCAGAGCCAGGAGCCATCCTTAGCAACACAGGGTGTGGCTCAAAAATACAAAAAGAAAAGAATCACAATCACGACCATCCTGTTGTTTGCCGATTGCCTCCAGCAGACCCCAGTAACGTCTCCTTCATCCTAGCCCTGAGATTTTTTTTTTTAAATGTGCCACATTCAAGGCTCCTTCAGAGTTAGGAGAATGAGACCCATCATTGTTATTGGTATTTGGCATATTAAGGACGCCACGGGGAGTTTGCCAGACTCTGCCCTGTGGGCAGGTTACATTCGGTAGCCTGCCAGTTTGTCCAAAGTAGGAATGAGATAATCAGATGCTTCCGGGAGCTGGGTTTTATAGTCTCTGGGTCTTGGCCGTTGATGGGATTACCCGGAGCGAGGGGGCCACTTGGTGGGTGTGACCCCTGCCTACTGGAATTTCGAGGGTCTGGGTGGAGGATGCTCAGTCCCAATCCGAGCAGGCTTGGAGATCTCGGCCCCGGGACCCGCATGCCTTTGTTCCTCTGCCGGTACCTTCATGCGTGTGGAGAGTGGTCTCAGCATGGTTGTGGAGGGTTCTGGGGTTTTTCAGCTGCCGGGGCTCTGGTCTGGGCGGGAAGGGAAACTCAACCCGCCCCCCTCAAAGGTCCCTGGCGAGGACAGCCAGGTGCGGATAGCAGATTTCATCAAAATTAGTTCCTTGGTAGAAAGCCGCATGCACAGTTTGGAAATTATGTCTCCCCTGAGGCCTGGCCATGCTCCTTGTCCATCGAGACTTTGTGGCTATGGCTCCAGAAGACTGCTTCGAGTGTTCAGATTTCAGCTTTCGCCCTTCTAGAAAAACCAAGCCCAAACTCCTGCCTCCTGAAACGAGAGTTTGTTAGGGCAACAATCCTGCTGGCAGGTGCTCTGAATCAATTGACTTCCACTTGACCTCAAGTGATTTTGCAGTTGTAACCTCTGTTGGTTCATTTCTAAGAAACCAAGGACTTAGTCCATAAACTCGGCTGCTGTGGAACTAAAAAGAGTAGGTTTCTCCCTTCGTATTTTGGAGCATATGGCATTGCAATGGCCCCATCCTCTCCACCTCAAGATGGATTGATTACGGAAGGAGCGTGTGTTCCCTCAAAGAAAGCACCATGCTGTCTTGACTCAGTAGTTCTCAGCCGCAAACAATTTCTCCCCTACCAACGCCAGCTTGCAGATGAAAAGGAGAAAGTGTTAGTGTGATCCATTTCCAGAATCTCTTAGTGTTTCTCTGGCAAACCTACTCCTAGAAAATATTAGATTTCAGAGTCCTGGAGATAGCGCAAATTTCTGGAGCACATATCCACACGCAGGAGCCTCAGTTGGTTCCCTGGTACCAAATGGCCCACCGAGCACCCCCAGCAGTGCTCCTCACATACAAAAATGGCCAAAATAGGAGGCTCAGAATCAGCATCTCTGGACTGGTCCTTGGTTTTTCTTGACACTTCAAGAAGATGTAAGGGGCAGTTGGATGAATTCTACGCAAAAGAGCATGGTTAGGTTCGAAGAAAAGAGAGTTTGGGGCAAAGGCTTCTGCTTCTCTCTCTGCCGTCCCTTTTCACTCTCTTTCTCCCTCTAGTCCAAACGCACCCGCTCCTGGTCGATCCTCAGATATTCGAGTTCTTCCACGATGGCCAGGAACTTTTCCTTTGCTTGTTTGCTTGGCCAGCATGTTCTCAGCTCAGGATTGCCGCTTCGGAGAGATGCTCCAATCCCCTGTAGAAAGAGATCTCCACTTCATCCTGACAATAGTAGTGGACATTTCACCATATTTTGTGGTATCAAATCCATTAAACTATTTGAGACCAAGGTCACAGTCTATTTTGTATGCCTCTTTTCATGTTTCCCCTTTGGAACCCGAGGCACGTGAGAACAAGAACACGCCTTTGGGCTCCTTTTCCACCTCAAAGCTTTTCTGGAAGAGATTGTGAGACTGACTCGGTGCAAAAGCACTTGACATGCGGTCCGGTGTTTGGGGTGGCTTCTAGTTTGGTGTGACCTTAGCTCGTTTACCTGCCTGAGTAGACCTCATGCCGTCAATTGTCAAATGGGAATAATGAAACCTCGTTCTCAGAGTATTGACTCTACGACCAATGAAGATCGTTGAAATGATGTTTCTGAAAATGATTGTTGTTTGCTTTTGGTATTTGCTCCACAGCTAACAATGCTTAAGTCTTACTTCTGGCTCTTGGCTCAAGGATCACGCCTGGCAGAGCTTTTGGGACCATTTGTCGTGCCTGAAATTGAACCTGGGTTGTTTATTTCCCAGGCAAGTGCTTTCACCCCTGTACGATCTCTCTGGACCGAATCCTGAAAACATTTTTTTTAAGCTGTAAAACTATTCACGATGCTACAATATGGAAATGACTCATAAGATTTTCTCCATGATGTTTGGAATTTCTTATACTGAATCTCTCAGTGGCACACAGTTACAGAGTTGTTCATGACTGGATTTCAATCCTAGAATGCTCTAACACCTATCTCTTAGACAGTGTACACTTTTCTGCCACCTAGGCCTGAAAATATGTTTATCTCTTTTATTGGCAGTGAAATGAGAAGAATACCTTGGGTCGGTACAAGCGTTCAATAGTGTAGGGAATCTCATGGTACAGAGAAAGCTGTTAAAACTTTGAAAATTATGTATTTTCGACTTTTGACTTGTATTCTACCCTCCACACCTCCTTTCTCCTTGAACTCACCCAGTCCTCAAACTCACATGCCTATCTGTACGGTACAATTATTACCTCTCTCCCAAATGATCTATCCTCTCAACTGCTCTGGCCTTCCGGTTCAATCTGTCTACTTCAATTCAATCCAACAAGTGCCTTGTTTAACACCTATACTGTCTTTCCTTTCCTTATTTCTTTTTACCTTGTTTGGTAGGAACTCTGGTGCAAAGTGCTGTAATTTGGTTGATGGTAATAATTAACACTTACCATTGCATATTATGTGATGCAATTTATATATACATATACATAATGATATACACATATACACCAAGACTCACAGGGAGACTTTCCTCGTGCTCACTCGAGCAAATCAATGAACAATCAGAGGAGAGTGCTACAGTGATACACACACACACACACACACACACACACACACACACAGAACACTTTAGGATGAGTCACCAATAGTCAACTCCCATCCATCACTATACAGTTACAAATTTTCTTCTTTAGGTGAGAACCTTTTGAGATGTTTACATGTATCTTTGTTTCTTTGCAATGTAGCTTCCCGGATTTCTAAGCCGCGGGCATAGTCAAGTTGTGGGTGGGGCATAGAAGAGACGTTTAGTTGCTGGCCTTGAATCAAAGGTTTGATTCCTGACACTGCATAAAGTTCCCTGATCACCGTCAAGAGCAATTCGTGAGGGGCTGGAGCAATAGCACAGCGGGTAGGGCATTTGCCTTGCACATGGTCAACCCGGGTTCGATTCCCAGCATCCCATATGGGACCCTGAGCACCACCGCCAGGGGTGATTCCTGAGAGCAGAACTAGGAGTAACCCCTGTGCATTGCCAGGTGTCACCCAAAAAGCAAAGAACAAAAAAGAAAAAAAAGAGAAAAACGAGTCAAAAGAGTAACTCATGAGCACAGAGCCAGGAGTAACCCATGAGCACCATCAGATGTGGCTCCTTCCTACCCCCTAAATTCAAATAGTTCCTTAATAATCTGAGGGGATCACTGATTTTGGGGGAAGTTCCGAGGCAGACTCCCCTCACCATCCTCATGACCACATGATTCCCAACAACACCTAGCCCTGTGCATGAATAAGGTAAAGGTAAAGGCCCTCCCATTGATCGTCGATTTGCTCGAGCAGGCCCAGTAACATCTCCATTGGAGACTTTGTTGTTACTGTCTCTGGCATATCGAATACTCTCAGTAGCTTGCCGGGCTCTCCGAGAGGGGCGGAGGAATCGAACTCGGGTCGGCCATGTTGGCCACTTGTAAGGCGAACGCCCTACCGCTGTGCTATCGCTCCAGCCGGGCGTTCGCCTTACAAGCGGCCAACATGGCCGACCCAAGTGCATGAACACTGAGCACTAATGTGACCAATGAATTGCAAGATGAACTTGGCCCCATGGCACCTGCTTTTCTAGAAGTTTCTGCCAAACACACCCTTTAGCGGTTTCAGGAGCCCCATCTGATATCTCTGATATCTGTGCTACTAAATGGGGTCTCGGTGGGGGAGTGTTCTCAAGCAGCACCAAAGATTTCTCAGCAAAATGGGGAATGTGGCTCAGTGTTAGAGCCCATACTTCCTAGAATGAAGGCCTAGGTTGGATCCCCAGAAGCAGACAAACACACAGGCAGAGCCAGGACAAGGACGGAAAAAGCTACAATCCCTGCTTTACTCGCAGGAGCCCTGAACTTAGTCATGGTCCCCTGAAACTATATAGAGCGACCTTAAGCATCACAGAGAGAGGAGCCCAGGAGTACCACAGGGCACGACCAAGAACGATGACAGAAAAAAAAAAGACTTTTCATGAACTTCACTAGGAACCCTCTGTGTTCAAGGATCACTCTCCCGCACAGAACTACTAAGTAAATGATGATTGGAGGGATGACCAGGGTGGGAGATGTGTGCAGAAAGTAGACTAAGGACCAAACATGATGTCCTCTAGTAACTGCATTGCAAATCATAATGCCCAAAATGAGAGAGAGAGAGAGAGAGAGAGAGAGAGAGAGAGAGAGAGAGAGAGAGAGGATTTTACCTGCCACAGAGGCAGGGAGTGGGATGGGGTGGGGGTGGAGGGTGGAACACTGGGAACAATGATGGTGGAAAATGTGCAATGACGGAGGGACGGGTGCTTGGAAATAGTACGACTGAAATGCAGTCATGCAAGTTTGTAACTGTATCTCACCGTGATCCGATATAACTTATGTAAATAAAACAAAACGAAAATCAGAACAAATTTTCTCAAAATTCCCAACAATAGATCTCAAATCCATCAAGAATTACATTATATTCACAAAAAATATCAAAAAAAGATCAATGTTGGGAAAATTAAATCTTCCAATAAAACATCAACTCTAGACAAAACAGAACAATCTAAATTTGCTTTTTAATTAATAAATAGCTTACATTATATCAGTCACTAGCATCACTTGATCATTTGACTTCCCATGAACCGTCGATTTGCTCGAGCGGGCGCCTGTAACGTCTCCATCTCTCCCTGTCCCGTGCTAGTGTAGCCCAATGGCGTCTGTTCGTTCTAGGAACACGAAGAGCCTCAAACCGAAGAGCCTCATGCCTCAGACTTCTTCATCAAGATCATGAACGATCAGTTTGAGGCACCAGCAGAGTGATGATTATTATTTTAATTCGTTTCACTAGGAAAAAAGTCAAAATATACTCAGACCGGTGTAATGAACCTCTGTGTGGCCCAAATTCAGCATCCGTGGCGCAGTCCTGCCACTTGGTGAAAACAATGTTTAAGAATTGAATAATCAAGAGATTTCACATGCATTTGGATGAGCCAAGCCCTCTTGTGGGGTTCATAGGTTGCAAAACATCCCATCAGTTCTAGGTTCATTCACTTCAGTTCCTTCCAAACTAGCGAACAAGCAGGGCAAAGTTGACCTAGAATCAGGGCTTCACCTGCCTCTCCACTTTCTCCTCAACATGTGTGAGGAGAGGAACCACCTCCAGTACCAGCTCCGCTCCAGTACTGAACTAGGGCCCAGAGGGAAGGGTCAGGGCCTAGAAGAATAGATCTCTCTCTCTCTCTCTCTCTCTCTCTCTCTCTCTCTCTCTCTCTCTCTCTCTCTCTCTCCGAGAACACGCCTTCCCACTCTACCACAGGCGTTCAGAGGTCCCATGTTGGGAAAGAGGAGGGCCGGGGAACCTGGGGTGGGGCTGGGGAGCTTCCCTCAGGTCCAGCTAGAGTGGGTGCGGCCTCCATGGGATGTCACTGTTCCCTGGATGTGGGGGTGGAGGCCAGGGCTCCCGGGGGATATTGGACGTCTCTTAGGGTCCATTGGAGCTGGAGAGCTGCTGAGTGGCTACAACAGTTCTGAAGCCTACCCACAGGCACACAATGTACAGTCACCGATTTCCTGCCTCTTGCTGTATCCCAGGGTGGATACGGTCCGCTATTCTGGGATGTGCTTTGCTTAAGGTTCCCACCCAACGGTGCTCAGGTGCTTCTCCAGGCAGGGTGCTCAGTGGTTGCTTCTGGGATGCTCAGGGTACCAGGTGGTCTGGGGATCAAATCCAGGCCTTCAGTAGGCAAAGCTTGTCCTCGCGTCCTTGGAGCTCTGCTGGCCCCATGTTTGTGAGAGGGCCCACCTAAGCCCACCCAGCTGGAATGACTACCAAGTTCTGCCGATGAGGGACCCATAGCGGAGAGAAGGAAATCGCTGAATGAATAGACCCAGCCAAGGCAGCCAATCTCGAGCCACAAAGTCCCTGATTGCCCCGAGGCCCAGCCAACAGGGAATAGGTCGGTGGACAGTTCAGGTTCGGGGTCTAAAAGGGGCGCAGAGAGGTAGGGTCTGGTTCTCTCTCTGGGGAGAAGACCCTGGTCACTTGATCGATCAGCATCTGGACTCTCTGCTTGGCAGGAAAGCAAGCTCTGTGCAACTTTCACATTTGTGTTGCACTCGTTCCTTCGATCACAGACCCTAGCACTTTGACCATCCACGGGATTCTTCTCTTGAAAACCATCATGCAACGAGAACAACCCTTGCTGCCCACAGAGGGGCTGATATTTCAGATTCAGAAGCCTGAAAGACTCCTATCAGTCAGTGTTCTGGCTCATGGTTTCACTCTTCAGCAGAGGTACGAATGAAAATGTTAGACACCCATATGGAGAGGGCAGAAATGCAGTTCAGGGCTTAAGGTTAGGCATCTCTGATATGAATTCTGGGATTGAGAATGTGGTGGCCTGAACTCTGGCAAGGCGGGAAGGGTCAGGGCATGGAGTCGGGCACTTTCTCTCTGAGGACGCTCCTTTCCCACTCTTTGTCTTGCCATTCAGAGCCATGTTGGGGAAGGGGGAGTGCTGGGGCTCCTGGCGTGGGGATGGGGAGCTTCCCCCAGGCCCAAGTGCTGCCTGAGCAACAGTGGTTGCAGCCTCCATTGTGATGTCCCTGTTCTCTGTACAGGGCTGTAGGCCATGGAAACAGGGGCCCCAGGGGGCTTTGGAATTCTCACTGGCCAATGGGGTTGCAGAACCTGGGCCACACCCATGGGCCCCCTCTATAAATGCGTGGCCTCGGCCTCTTGGGGCACCCTCTCTCAGTACTGCCGTCCTTGAGGACAAATCCTCATGGAGAAGCACAGGAAGGAGATGAGGCCCCGACCCCCACCCCCGGTGGTGTTCCTTGCCAATGAAGAGATGAAAGAACAGATCGCTAGAGCCAGGGAAATGGTAAGAAAAAAGTGCTGGGACCTGGTTCCTGGGTCTAGCCCAAGGCCCTAGGATGACCCATCAGTGGTCAGTGTGTGGCTGCTGGCTGATGAACCCCTCAGCCCTTTCCAGACCCACCCAAGTCTTGAGCCGGTCTCACCCAGCAGCTGCTGCCCTCCGGGAACTCCTGTGGACTCCGGCCCAGGAACCTCTGGGGCTTCCCTCCTGGGGACAAGCACCATCCTCCTGGGTTGCCCACTGGGTTCCTCCCATGGAGACCAGTGCAAGAGAACTTGTGTCAGTGGGAGGGGAACAAGCAGGCTCAAGCAGCTGTTGCTTTGCTTTTCTGCAGCTCAACAAGTTCGAGAAAGACAACGATCTAATCCCAGGACAAAGGAAGCAGAGGAAAAACAACAACCGCGGTGACAGTGGCCAGAACACCGCCACTTCCCGACACTTCCAACTGCTGACTGGGGTGAGTCCTGGCCTGCAGGACATCCCAAGCACATAGCTGCTCAAGGGGTGCAGCTTAGGACGTTTAGGACGTTTGGGACGTTTAGGAATGTGGAAGGAGGAGGGCACCCACACAAACTCTGCTCCTGCTTCCCCACCTGCTCGGGCTCTGCTTGGCCTGACATGGGGCGCACTGCCTCAGTCCTGGCCTCCAGTGTTTCACTTCAGTGGGCAAGTTTGGCCTTTGAGATTGAGTTAGGACGAGGCGCGGGGCTGGGGCGCCCTAAGGAGCTTCCCTCAGCATGCTGGGCGGCCTCAGGAAACAAGGGTCCTTATTGCTTTTATCTGCCACAAGCCATGATCATTTAGCTGTAGCCCCCTTTGTGGAAGCGAGCCGCTTCATCAGAAGTCTAGTTCTAGGTCTTACAATGGAGAAGGTTAGGTGGGTGGATGGGGCCCTATTGGGTTCCACCCCATTCTCATAGGCTTGATTCAAGGGATTCATGTCCCCCCCCCTCCCCCCCAGAAATAAAGGCCTTGCAATGGGACAGTGTAATCCTACAGGCAGGGGCATGTGTGGTACTGGCCTGGGGCCCTCTTTGGAATGGCCCCTTTGTTCTCACGTGCAACATTCCAAGCCTCAACACGGAGCAGGGGCACCCTGCAGTCAAAGACATGTGGTGCTGCTCATGTGCCTCTTTGCAATGGCCCCTTTATTCTCTCTTGCACCATGCCAAGGGGACCTGCCACCCCTGGACACCTGGTCTCACTTTGACTCCCTTTTCCCTGGACTTGGTTGGCTCTGCCCTCTTTGCTCCCTTTAGATGAAGGACCGGGGTGAAGGGTGACCTTTCGGGCTGCAATGGAAAATACTGTCCAATGGGAAAAATGGCAGGGCAGGTGCCATGCCCTCTGCCAGATCTGCACGAGCCGCTGGCTGCATTCCCACTGTGGGGGTGTCTCTCTTGTCCCCCCCTGTCGACCCGTCCTTGCTGTTTTCTCTTCTGCTTGATTGACTGCGTTGTTTTGAAATTTTGTTTCCCTCTTCCCCCTCCATCAGCAAGCAGGGACCAGGAACGATGGCCCAGAGCCCTACTTGGATAACGGGCATAGGGGTGGGCAGGAGGCATTCAGGGAAGGGCCTGGGGGGGCTCTGCCTGACCAACCCACTTGGGTCTTCCAGAGTGGAGAAGCCAGAAAAGAACAGGTTGTAGAAGAAGTAGAACTTCTCGAACAAACCTTTGCGGAATTAAGCGTCCAGGTAGGCCCTACTCCAGCGGGGGTGCGGCTCCTGCCTGAAAGGGGGAGGTGTTGCTTGGGGCCAGCACAAGGGAGAACCATGGCAGTTCCCACTAGGGAAAGGGAGAAGGGTGATGCAAAGGTCTCTATGTCATATTAAGGCCGGGCCTGGACATCACAGTCAAGGCTGTTGTAAGTAACACGATGGAGTCAAAAAGATGGGGGGAGGGGTGGGGCACGCGGGGCGGGGGGTGGGGGGGCACAAAGCAGGGTTTGAGCCCTGGGTTGAAGTGTAAACTTCACCACACACCACCAAGATTCAGGAGCTTCAAGCCAGGGAGGAAGGTTCCTGGGAGATGGGAGGCAGGCACGGAGGCAAGGGCCTGAGTGGTGGTCGTGGTGGTGTGTGTGGGTGGGAGTGTCATTACTTAGGTCCTGAGAGTAAGACCATGAGGACCTATGCGGGGAATAGACCGTGCCATATATTGTTTTCTTGGCCAAGGGAGTCTGAGTGTGACAGTCACCTGTGCTTAACAGTCAGGCTGCCCCTGCTGCCCATCCTTACTTCCAGCTTTATACCCACAGGTGCGAAAGAAGAACCAGGAGATCCGGAGTCAGCTGCTTCTGGAAGACTGCTATGTTCGATTGATGCAGCAGTGCGCAGACAAGCTCCATCAAAAACTGGTCACGTTGCAACTGTTAGCCGTCGAAAAGGAGCGCCAGCTCGGGAAACAGTTGAAAGAACAGCGAAAGAAATATAACTGCGTAGTCGAAAGACTTCAAGTGAGAGTGGGGCCCTGTATCGTTGAGCAGGAAGACCTGAAGCAGACTTCCTTGCTCACTCACTCACTCACTCACTCACTCACTCACTCACTCACTCCCTTCTTCCCTTTCCTTTAGAAACTTTTAAAAAAGAGCAACGAAGACAATCTCCACCTCCGAGCTCAGCTCAAAGTGTTGACCACCCTCGCAAAGAGTAAGTGACAGGGACTCCAGGAGGGAGAATCTAGCTTGGGGTGAGGTGTGGGTGGGGGCGTGTGAAGGGAAGGCTGTACAGGGAGGCAGAAGCCAGCCAGATCTGCCCCAGGGGGCCCCCGTGGCTTGGGTTGTCTGTGACCCTGGGGATCTTTCCACAGGAAATGAAGCTGAGCAGGAGCAAGAGAATGAGCAAGAGGTGGAAGCAAAGGAGGAGGAGGAGGAGGCTGAGGAGAAAAAGTCGGAAGAGGAGGAGGAGGAGTGTCAGGAGGATGAGGCAAAGGAGGATGAGGAGGAGAAAAAAGAGGAGGGAATGAAGGAGGAGGTGGTGAAGGAGGAAGAGGAGGAGGAGGAGGAGGTGAAAGAGGGGGAGGAGGAGGTGGAGGAGGAGGAGGAGGAGGAGCGGGTGAAAGAGGCGGAGGAGATGGAGGAGGAGGAGGAGGAGGAGGAGGAGGATGTAGGGGCGGAAGATGTGGAGGACGAGGAGGTGAAGGAGGAAGAGGAGAAGAGGGAGGAGGCAGATAAAGGGGAGGAGGAGGTGAAGCACGAGGAAGAGGTGGAGGAGGAGGAGGTAAAGGAGGAGGGGGTGAAGGAGGAAGAGGAGGTGGAGGAGGTGAAGGAGGTAGAGGTGGAGGAGGAGGAGGTGCTGAAGGAGGAAGAGGAGGTGAAGGAGGTGAAAGATGAGAAGGAGGAGGTAAAAGAGGAGGTGAAGGAGGAGGTAAAGGAGGCGGAGGTGATGGAGAAGTTAAAGGAGGAGGAGGTGAAGGTGGAAGAGAAGGTGAAGAAGGAGGAGGTGAAGGAGAAGGAGGAGGAGATGAAGGAGGAGAATTTCAACGAGTGTGTGCCAGTGATGGTCATGTCAGACGACGACGCTGACCTTCTGAATCAGCCGTTCCCCGTGTGCACCACACCCTCGGTGAGCCATGAGCATGACTGCTGCCTTCAGCGTCCCCTGGGACCAACCATCCTTAACTCTTGGTTTCCCTCCTTCCGATTTCTCTCAACCTGCAACTTTCCCATGGGACATTCTGGGCCACCTCCACGCAACACCTCCTTGAAAGCCCATGTATGCTGGGAGGGGCCAGGAAGGGACTGCCTTTCCCAAGGACACCCAACCAACTCACCCCATTCGATCTTCCTCCAGCTGCAAGGCTCGGCGATCCCCCAACAAGAGCCTGAACAACAGATGGAGCATGTCTTGAGGAGGAGGAAGGCGAGCGGGAAGTCATCCCAGTCCTCTTTGGAGGAGAAGGCCACAGTCCAAGAGACCACGGGCCACATAGTGATCGAAATGGGCTTCCCAGTCGCATCCAAAAACTCAGACTGGGGACCCAGGTCCTTGCTCTCATTGCTCCCCTTGACCGACTGGTTCCGTGCACTCACCAACTTAAAACTGGCATAGGCTAATTCTACTCTATTTTCCACCTCCCCACCACCCTCCTCGCCACCCAGATGGAGGAGGGGCTGAAGGAGGAAGAGGAGGTGGAGGAGGTGAAGGAGGTAGAGGGGGAGGAGGAGGAGGTGCTGAAGGAGGAAGAGGAGGTGAAGGAGGTGAAAGATGAGAAGGAGGAGGTAAAAGAGGAGGTGATCTTTTATCAATCGATATATGATTAGAATAGTAATAAAGTATTTTTAAAAGTACCAAAAATATTCTAATCTCTGGGAGGAATGAACACATGAAAACCTGCATGCTGTCCTAAAGGGTCACTTGATGACACACTTGAGGTTTGGATGTGGACAGAATTCTGAACATTTTGGTTTTCTTTTTGGGTCACATCCGGCGATGCTCGAGGGTTCCTCCTGGATCTGCACTGAGGATTTACTCCTGGTGGTGCTCAGGGGACCCTACTGGATGCTGGCAATCTAGCTGGGGTTGGCTGCGTGTAGGGCAAACGCCCTCCAGGCTGCACTAGTGCTCCAGCCCCAGAATCCTCAACATTTTTAGGGCTGCGTATAAATGATCGTTCTAATGATTAGTAAAGTATAATATGAAACCTTACTTTAAAAGAGTTTTGTTCGATATAGTCATTTTCAAATGAAAATATGTGCTCTGCGAAGAGAGCTGAAATGGCTGGAGGAGATGCCTAGGATACAGGGGCCCACACACAATCCTTGCCTTTCACGGTCACTCAAGCACCGGGGGGAAAGAAATTCGGAGTCCCACCACACTACCAGACTTTCTAGCACTACAACATCCACCTTTCCAAACGGTACCGGAGAAGTATCCGAGAGGTTAAGACACTTTTCGTGCATGTGTCCAATCCTGTTTGATCCTCAGCATCACATGGTCCCCTGAGCACTAGCTATAGTGACCCCAAGTGCAGTGCTGTGAATGGCTCTCAAGTTCCACCAGGCATGCCCCCAAAATAGGCGACAGGTTTGAATCCATTGTACTAAAGGCTGCCTATCAAGTCCCATGACACGCATGAAAAAGATGCTCAACACGAATCAGGAGTTCCAAGCAAATTGATCTCAAAGAGAGGTTTTAATCCCACCCGAGGACTTTCATCAAAAAGACAGAATCTGGTGAGGATGTGGAGGATCGGAAATATTTATAGAAATGGACAACATTTTACAGTTCTTAAAGAAATATAGCAATTGATAGTATTAGTTGCCCAGAAGGTGATTGGGTTCGATTTCCAGGACAGCTTAGTCCCAAGAACAGCTCTCGAGCCCCCTGAGCACCTCCACAGTGGTGCTGAGGGTCCCGCAGCATTCAGTCATTCAATCTTTCCATCCCATCTGCTGAGAATTACTAGCAGTTGCCCTGGGGCCGTCTTAGCAGGCTTTGGAGGAACCCTGACCCAAAAGGACAATGTCTGGTATTCTTGAAGTCAGCATAAAAGACAGACTCTTTCATTTGAACAAATATGAACGGCAGAGCCATTAGGACCAGTTGGAGATTGGTTTGAACTTCTATCTGTCACTCATTTTTGGGTATGAATAAATCGGTGCTAGGTTTCTCTAAAAACGAAGACAAGGTTTTCTCTTCCACAACGTTGCTCCAACAAAGAGCAACGGAGTTCAATAGAAATGTAAATATAATAAATATACTAATTATTATACTAATAATATCAATATTAAAATTTTACAATATTAATATATTAAATTAAACAATATGTTATAATCAGTATAATATGATACACGATCATATTACGTATCATATATGTTAAAATACATAGATATGAATTAAATATAAATGTAGTAATTAATGAAAAATAATGAATGAATAAATAATAACATATAAAAACAATGAATAAAGAAATAAAGAGAAATAGAAAAATAATAAATCACAATTAATAAATGTAAATAAATGAAAAAATATAAATAAAATAAAAATTTAAAATATGCAATAAAAAATAAAAATAATAAGAATAACAATTATCATCCACCCCCTTCTTGGTTTGATTTGTAGCTGTCCACTGGAATCCACACAAATGTCCTTCACGTGGCAAGAGGATAAACAGGTGATTTGGGGGCCTGGGCGTGGCTCGGCCACAGGAGCGCCTGCTCTGGCGGCAGCATCCCAGGCTGTGGGTCTGACCCCCAGCAGTGCCCCCACATTCCTAGCCGGGCCTGGCACGGCTGCTATCTGGGGACCTCTAAAGGAAAACCAGCTCTCCCTTCAATGAGCACCATGGCCAGAGCAGGAGCACCACATGGAGTGTCTGTGGGACCCCCCGAGTCAGTGCAGCGACAGCAGAAGAGAGGGGCGTGTCACGCGGTCAGGGAACTGCAACCCAATGCACGGTACTCGGCGAGGACGAGGAAGCCCCGATCCGCGCACTGAATCCACTGGACCTCTGGGGGCTCGGCTGGCTGTGTGCTTCCGTCTGGGGGGTGGGGGTGGGGTGGGGGGGCCTCTGCTCCCACGCACCCGGTGCCAGACACACCGCACAGTCCAAACTGATCCTGGCCAGCTGGCATATGACACAGCTCAGCACACGCTGGCCTCCTTGCCCCTCAAGGAGCCAATGCCCCGACTTGGTCCCTTAGGAAACCCTGCACCTTCCACTCCACGCCAGCGCCCTCTCCAAGTGCTCAAAGATACAACAGTTTCTAAAAGGTTCCTGCCTTTTCCGGAGGAACCAGAATTCAGGCTCACACACGGTCAGCTCGAGTTGCTCTTCTCTTGTTTTGGAAACCAATGTTTGCTGTGAGCAAGGAGAAACACATCTCGGGGTGGAGCTAGCAAAGCACACAGGAGAGCAGGAAAGGAGAGTCAAGTATGGACACATGGAACCACATGGACGAACCTTAGAAACCTTGTTGGCTCAGAGACACCAGAACACCCCCGCCACCCGCGCTGCTCTACTTTGTTGCATCTGAGTGAAGAAGAATCTAAGATAGGGCCCGAGCCAGAGCACAGCTAACAGGGCATTTGTCTTGCACGGCGCTGACTGGAACCCGGTGTGGTCCCTGCCCCCCGAGCACAGCTCGGAATGATTTCTGAGTGCAGCTTCATGAGAGATCCCTGAGCACCACCCAGAGCCATCCCTGAGCACCACCAGATTGCAGAGCCAGGAGCCATCCTTAGCAACACAGGGTGTGGCTCAAAAATACAAAAAGAATAGAATCAAAATCACGACCATCCTGTTGTTTGCCGATTGCCTCCAGCAGGCCCCAGTAACGTCTCCTTCATCCTAGCCCTGAGATTTTTTTTTTTAAATGTGCCACATTCAAGGCTCCTTCAGAGTTAGGAGAATGAGACCCATCATTGTTATTGGTATTTGGCATATTAAGGACGCCACGGGGAGTTTGCCAGACTCTGCCCTGTGGGCAGGTTACATTCGGTAGCCTGCCAGTTTGTCCAAAGTAGGAATGAGATAATCAGATGCTTCCGGGAGCTGGGTTTTATAGTCTCTGGGTCTTGGCCGTTGATGGGATTACCCGGAGCGAGGGGGCCACTTGGTGGGTGTGACCCCTGCCTACTGGAATTTCGAGGGTCTGGGTGGAGGATGCTCAGTCCCAATCCGAGCAGGCTTGGAGATCTCGGCCCCGGGACCCGCATGCCTTTGTTCCTCTGCCGGTACCTTCATGCGTGTGGAGAGTGGTCTCAGCATGGTTGTGGAGGGTTCTGGGGTTTTTCAGCTGCCGGGGCTCTGGTCTGGGCAGAAAGGGAAACTCAACCCGCCCCCCTCAAAGGTCCCTGGCGAGCACAGCCAGGTGCGGATAGCAGATTTCATGAAAATTAGTTTCTTGGTAGAAAGCCGCATGCACAGTTTGCGGGGATGTGAAATTATGTCTCCCCTGAGGCCTGGCCATGCTCCTTGTCCATCGAGACTTTGTGGCTATGGCTCCAGAAGACTGCTTCGAGTGTTCAGATTTCAGCTTTCGCCCTTCTAGAAAAACCAAGCCCAAACTCCTGCCTCCTGAAACGAGAGTTTGTTAGGGCAACAATCCTGCTGGCAGGTGCTCTGAATCAATTGACTTCCACTTGACCTCAAGTGATTTTGCAGTTGTAACCTCTGTCGGTTCATTTCTAAGAAACCAAGGACTTAGTCCATAAACTCGGCTGCTGTGGAACTAAAAAGAGTAGGTTTCTCCCTTCGTATTTTGGAGCATATGGCATTGCAATGGCCCCATCCTCTCCACCTCAAGATGGATTGATTACGGAAGGAGCGTGTGTTCCCTCAAAGAAAGCACCATGTTGTCTTGACTCAGTAATTCTCAGCCGCAAACAATGTCTCCCCTACCAACGCCAGCTTGCAGATGAAAAGGAGAAAGTGTTAGTGTGATACATTTCCAGAATCTCTTAGTGTTTCTCTGGCAAACCTACTCCTAGAAAATATTAGATTTCAGAGTCCTGGAGATAGCGCAATGTTCTGGAGCACATATCCACACGCAGGAGCCTCAGTTGGTTCCCTGGTACCAAATGGTCCACCGAGCACCCCCAGCAGTGCTCCTCACATACAAAAATGGCCAAAATAGGAGGCTCAGAATCAGCGTCTCTGGACTGGTCCTTGGTTTTTCTTGACACTTCAAGAAGATGTAAGGGGCAGTTGGATGAATTCTACGCAAAAGAGCATGGTTAGGTTCGAAGAAAAGAGAGTTTGGGGCAAAGGCTTCTGCTTCTCTCTCTGCCGTCCCTTTTCACTCTCTTTCTCCCTCTAGTCCAAACGCACCTGCTCCTGGTCGATCCTCAGATATTCGAGTTCTTCCACGATGGCCAGGAACTTTTCCTTTGCTTGTTTTCTTGGCCAGCATGTTCTCAGCTCAGGATTGCCGCTTCGGAGAGATGCTCCAATCCCCTGTAGAAAGAGATCTCCACTTCATCCTGACAATAGTAGTGGACATTTCACCATATTTTGTGGTATCAAATCCATTAAACTATTTGAGACCAAGGTCACAGTCTATTTGTATGCCTCTTTTCATGTTTCCCCTTTGGAACCCGAGGCACGTGAGAACAAGAACACGCCTTTGGGCTCCTTTTCCACCTCAAAGCTTTTCTGGAAGAGATTGTGAGACTGACTCGGTGCAAAAGCACTTGACATGCGGTCCGGTGTTTGGGGTGGCTTCTAGTTTGGTGTGACCTTAGCTCGTTTACCTGCCTGAGTAGACCTCATGCCGTCAATTGTCAAATGGGAATAATGAAACCTCGTTCTCAGAGTATTGACTCTACGACCAATGAAGATCGTTGAAATGATGTTTCTGAAAATGATTGTTGTTTGCTTTTGGTATTTGCTCCACAGCTAACAATGCTTAAGTCTTACTTCTGGCTCTTGGCTCAAGGATCACGCCTGGCAGAGCTTTTGGGACCATTTGTCGTGCCTGAAATTGAACCTGGGTTGTTTATTTCCCAGGCAAGTGCTTTCACCCCTGTACGATCTCTCTGGACCGAATCCTGAAAACATTTTTTTTAAGCTGTAAAACTATTCACGATGCTACAATATGGAAATGAGTCATAGGATTTTCTCCATGATGTTTGGAATTTCTTATACTGAATCTCTCAGTGGCACACAGTTACAGAGTTGTTCATGACTGGATTTCAATCCTAGAATGCTCTAACACCTATCTCTTAGACAGTGTACACTTTTCTGCCACCTAGGCCTGAAAATATGTTTATCTCTTTTATTGGCAGTGAAATGAGAAGAATACCTTGGGTCGGTACAAGCGTTCAATAGTGTAGGAAATCTCATGGTACAGAGAAAGCTGTTAAAACTTTGAAAATTATGTATTTTCGACTTTTGACTTGTATTCTACCCTCCACACCTCCTTTCTCCTTGAACTCACCCAGTCCTCAAACTCACATGCCTATCTGTACGGTACAATTATTACCTCTCTCCCAAATGATCTATCCTCTCAACTGCTCTGGCCTTCCGGTTCAATCTGTCTACTTCAATTCAATCCAACAAGTGCCTTGTTTAACACCTATACTGTCTTTCCTTTCCTTATTTCTTTTTACCTTGTTTGGTAGGAACTCTGGTGCAAAGTGCTGTAATTTGGTTGATGGTAATAATTAACACTTACCATTGCATATTATGTGATGCAATTTATATATACATATACATAATGATATACACATATACACCAAGACTCACAGGCAGACTTTCCTCGTGCTCACTCGAGCAAATCAATGAACAATCAGAGGAGAGTGCTACAGTGATACACACACACACACACACACACACACACACACACACAGAATACTTTAGGATGAGTCACCAATAGTCAACTCCCATTCATCACTATACAGTTACAAATTTTCTTCTTTAGGTGAGAACCTTTTGAGATGTTTACATGTATCTTTGTTTCTTTGCAATGTAGCTTCCCGGATTTCTAAGCCGCGGGCATAGTCAAGTTGTGGGTGGGGCATAGAAGAGACGTTTAGTTGCTGGCCTTGAATCAAAGGTTTGATTCCTGACACTGCATAAAGTTCCCTGATCACCGTCAAGAGCAATTCGTGAGGGGCTGGAGCAATAGCACAGCGGGTAGGGCATTTGCCTTGCACATGGTCAACCCGGGTTCGATTCCCAGCATCCCATATGGGACCCTGAGCACCACCGCCAGGGGTGATTCCTGAGAGCAGAACTAGGAGTAACCCCTGTGCATTGCCAGGTGTCACCCAAAAAGCAAAGAACAAAAAAGAAAAAAAAGAGAAAAACGAGTCAAAAGAGTAACTCATGAGCACAGAGCCAGGAGTAACCCATGAGCACCATCAGATGTGGCTCCTTCCTACCCCCTAAATTCAAATAGTTCCTTAATAATCTGAGGGGATCACTGATTTTGGGGGAAGTTCCGAGGCAGACTCCCCTCACCATCCTCATGACCACATGATTCCCAACAACACCTAGCCCTGTGCATGAATAAGGTAAAGGTAAAGGCCCTCCCGTTGATCGTCGATTTGCTCGAGCAGGCCCAGTAACATCTCCATTGGAGACTTTGTTGTTACTGTCTCTGGCATATCGAATACTCTCGGTAGCTTGCCGGGCTCTCCGAGAGGGGCGGAGGAATCGAACTCGGGTCGGCCATGTTGGCCACTTGTAAGGCGAACGCCCTACCGCTGTGCTATCGCTCCAGCCGGGCGTTCGCCTTACAAGCGGCCAACATGGCCGACCCAAGTGCATGAACACTGAGCACTAATGTGACCAATGAATTGCAAGATGAACTTGGCCCCATGGCACCTGCTTTTCTAGAAGTTTCTGCCAAACACACCCTTTAGCGGTTTCAGGAGCCCCATCTGATATCTCTGATATCTGTGCTACTAAATGGGGTCTCGGTGGGGGAGTGTTCTCAAGCAGCACCAAAGATTTCTCAGCAAAATGGGGAATGTGGCTCAGTGTTAGAGCCCATACTTCCTAGAATGAAGGCCTAGGTTGGATCCCCAGAAGCAGACAAACACACAGGCAGAGCCAGGACAAGGACGGAAAAAGCTACAATCCCTGCTTTACTCGCAGGAGCCCTGAACTTAGTCATGGTCCCCTGAAACTATATAGAGCGACCTTAAGCATCACAGAGAGAGGAGCCCAGGAGTACCACAGGGCACGACCAAGAACGATGACAGAAAAAAAAAAGACTTTTCATGAACTTCACTAGGAACCCTCTGTGTTCAAGGATCACTCTCCCGCACAGAACTACTAAGTAAATGATGATTGGAGGGATGACCAGGGTGGGAGATGTGTGCAGAAAGTAGACTAAGGACCAAACATGATGTCCTCTAGTAACTGCATTGCAAATCATAATGCCCAAAATGAGAGAGAGAGAGAGAGAGAGAGAGAGAGAGAGAGAGAGAGAGAGAGAGAGAGAGGATTTTACCTGCCACAGAGGCAGGGAGTGGGATGGGGTGGGGGTGGAGGGTGGAACACTGGGAACAATGATGGTGGAAAATGTGCAATGATGGAGGGACGGGTGCTTGGAAATAGTACGACTGAAATGCAGTCATGCAAGTTTGTAACTGTATCTCACCGTGATCCGATATAACTTATGTAAATAAAACAAAACGAAAATCAGAACAAATTTTCTCAAAATTCCCAACAATAGACCTCAAATCCATCAAGAATTACATTATATTCACAAAAAATATCAAAAAAAGATCAATGTTGGGAAAATTAAATCTTCCAATAAAACATCAACTCTAGACAAAACAGAACAATCTAAATTTGCTTTTTAATTAATAAATAGCTTACATTATATCAGTCACTAGCATCACTTGATCATTTGACTTCCCATGAACCGTCGATTTGCTCGAGCGGGCGCCTGTAACGTCTCCATCTCTCCCTGTCCCGTGCTAGTGTAGCCCAATGGCGTCTGTTCGTTCTAGGAACACGAAGAGCCTCAAACCGAAGAGCCTCATGCCTCAGACTTCTTCATCAAGATCATGAACGATCAGTTTGAGGCACCAGCAGAGTGATGATTATTATTTTAATTCGTTTCACTAGGAAAAAAGTCAAAATATACTCAGACCGGTGTAATGAACCTCTGTGTGGCCCAAATTCAGCATCCGTGGCGCAGTCCTGCCACTTGGTGAAAACAATGTTTAAGAATTGAATAATCAAGAGATTTCACATGCATTTGGATGAGCCAAGCCCTCTTGTGGGGTTCATAGGTTGCAAAACATCCCATCAGTTCTAGGTTCATTCACTTCAGTTCCTTCCAAACTAGCGAACAAGCAGGGCAAAGTTGACCTAGAATCAGGGCTTCACCTGCCTCTCCACTTTCTCCTCAACATGTGTGAGGAGAGGAACCACCTCCAGTACCAGCTCCGCTCCAGTACTGAACTAGGGCCCAGAGGGAAGGGTCAGGGCCTAGAAGAATAGATCTCTCTCTCTCTCTCTCTCTCTCTCTCTCTCTCTCTCTCTCTCTCTCTCTCTCCGAGAACACGCCTTCCCACTCTACCACAGGCGTTCAGAGGTCCCATGTTGGGAAAGAGGAGGGCCGGGGAACCTGGGGTGGGGCTGGGGAGCTTCCCTCAGGTCCAGCTAGAGTGGGTGCGGCCTCCATGGGATGTCACTGTTCCCTGGATGTGGGGGTGGAGGCCAGGGCTCCCGGGGGATATTGGACTTCTCTTAGGGTCCATTGGAGCTGGAGAGCTGCTGAGTGGCTACAACAGTTCTGAAGCCTACCCACAGGCACACAATGTACAGTCACCGATTTCCTGCCTCTTGCTGTATCCCAGGGTGGATACGGTCCGCTATTCTGGGATGTGCTTTGCTTAAGGTTCCCACCCAACGGTGCTCAGGTGCTTCTCCAGGCAGGGTGCTCAGTGGTTGCTTCTGGGATGCTCAGGGTACCAGGTGGTCTGGGGATCAAATCCAGGCCTTCAGTAGGCAAAGCTTGTCCTCGCGTCCTTGGAGCTCTGCTGGCCCCATGTTTGTGAGAGGGCCCACCTAAGCCCACCCAGCTGGAATGACTACCAAGTTCTGCCGATGAGGGACCCATAGCGGAGAGAAGGAAATCGCTGAATGAATAGACCCAGCCAAGGCAGCCAATCTCGAGCCACAAAGTCCCTGATTGCCCCGAGGCCCAGCCAACAGGGAATAGGTCGGTGGACAGTTCAGGTTCGGGGTCTAAAAGGGGCGCAGAGAGGTAGGGTCTGGTTCTCTCTCTGGGGAGAAGACCCTGGTCACTTGATCGATCAGCATCTGGACTCTCTGCTTGGCAGGAAAGCAAGCTCTGTGCAACTTTCACATTTGTGTTGCACTCGTTCCTTCGATCACAGACCCTAGCACTTTGACCATCCACGGGATTCTTCTCTTGAAAACCATCATGCAACGAGAACAACCCTTGCTGCCCACAGAGGGGCTGATATTTCAGATTCAGAAGCCTGAAAGACTCCTATCAGTCAGTGTTCTGGCTCATGATTTCACTCTTCAGCAGAGGTACGAATGAAAATGTTAGACACCCATATGGAGAGGGCAGAAATGCAGTTCAGGGCTTAAGGTTAGGCATCTCTGATATGAATTCTGGGATTGAGAATGTGGTGGCCTGAACTCTGGCAAGGCGGGAAGGGTCAGGGCATGGAGTCGGGCACTTTCTCTCTGAGGACGCTCCTTTCCCACTCTTTGTCTTGCCATTCAGAGCCATGTTGGGGAAGGGGGAGTGCTGGGGCTCCTGGCGTGGGGATGGGGAGCTTCCCCCAGGCCCAAGTGCTGCCTGAGCAACAGTGGTTGCAGCCTCCATTGTGATGTCCCTGTTCTCTGTACAGGGCTGTAGGCCATGGAAACAGGGGCCCCAGGGGGCTTTGGAATTCTCACTGGCCAATGGGGTTGCAGAACCTGGGCCACACCCATGGGCCCCCTCTATAAATGCGTGGCCTCGGCCTCTTGGGGCACCCTCTCTCAGTACTGCCGTCCTTGAGGACAAATCCTCATGGAGAAGCACAGGAAGGAGATGAGGCCCCGACCCCCACCCCCGGTGGTGTTCCTTGCCAATGAAGAGATGAAAGAACAGATCGCTAGAGCCAGGGAAATGGTAAGAAAAAAGTGCTGGGACCTGGTTCCTGGGTCTAGCCCAAGGCCCTAGGATGACCCATCAGTGGTCAGTGTGTGGCTGCTGGCTGATGAACCCCTCAGCCCTTTCCAGACCCACCCAAGTCTTGAGCCGGTCTCACCCAGCAGCTGCTGCCCTCCGGGAACTCCTGTGGACTCCGGCCCAGGAACCTCTGGGGCTTCCCTCCTGGGGACAAGCACCATCCTCCTGGGTTGCCCACTGGGTTCCTCCCATGGAGACCAGTGCAAGAGAACTTGTGTCAGTGGGAGGGGAACAAGCAGGCTCAAGCAGCTGTTGCTTTGCTTTTCTGCAGCTCAACAAGTTCGAGAAAGACAACGATCTAATCCCAGGACAAAGGAAGCAGAGGAAAAACAACAACCGCGGTGACAGTGGCCAGAACACCGCCACTTCCCGACACTTCCAACTGCTGACTGGGGTGAGTCCTGGCCTGCAGGACATCCCAAGCACATAGCTGCTCAAGGGGTGCAGCTTAGGACGTTTAGGACGTTTGGGACGTTTAGGAATGTGGAAGGAGGAGGGCACCCACACAAACTCTGCTCCTGCTTCCCCACCTGCTCGGGCTCTGCTTGGCCTGACATGGGGCGCACTGCCTCAGTCCTGGCCTCCAGTGTTTCACTTCAGTGGGCAAGTTTGGCCTTTGAGATTGAGTTAGGACGAGGCGCGGGGCTGGGGCGCCCTAAGGAGCTTCCCTCAGCATGCTGGGCGGCCTCAGGAAACAAGGGTCCTTATTGCTTTTATCTGCCACAAGCCATGATCATTTAGCTGTAGCCCCCTTTGTGGAAGCGAGCCGCTTCATCAGAAGTCTAGTTCTAGGTCTTACAATGGAGAAGGTTAGGTGGGTGGATGGGGCCCTATTGGGTTCCACCCCATTCTCATAGGCTTGATTCAAGGGATTCATGTCCCCCCCCTCCCCCCCAGAAATAAAGGCCTTGCAATGGGACAGTGTAATCCTACAGGCAGGGGCATGTGTGGTACTGGCATGGGGCCCTCTTTGGAATGGCCCCTTTGTTCTCACGTGCAACATTCCAAGCCTCAACACGGAGCAGGGGCACACTGCAGTCAAAGACATGTGGTGCTGCTCATGTGCCTCTTTGCAATGGCCCCTTTATTCTCTCTTGCACCATGCCAAGGGGACCTGCCACCCCTGGACACCTGGTCTCACTTTGACTCCCTTTTCCCTGGACTTGGTTGGCTCTGCCCTCTTTGCTCCCTTTAGATGAAGGACCGGGGTGAAGGGTGACCTTTCGGGCTGCAATGGAAAATACTGTCCAATGGGAAAAATGGCAGGGCAGGTGCCATGCCCTCTGCCAGATCTGCACGAGCCGCTGGCTGCATTCCCACTGTGGGGGTGTCTCTCTTGTCCCCCCCTGTCGACCCGTCCTTGCTGTTTTCTCTTCTGCTTGATTGACTGCGTTGTTTTGAAATTTTGTTTCCCTCTTCCCCCTCCATCAGCAAGCAGGGACCAGGAACGATGGCCCAGAGCCCTACTTGGATAACGGGCATAGGGGTGGGCAGGAGGCATTCAGGGAAGGGCCTGGGGGGGCTCTGCCTGACCAACCCACTTGGGTCTTCCAGAGTGGAGAAGCCAGAAAAGAACAGGTTGTAGAAGAAGTAGAACTTCTCGAACAAACCTTTGCGGAATTAAGCGTTCAGGTAGGCCCTACTCCAGCGGGGGTGCGGCTCCTGCCTGAAAGGGGGAGGTGTTGCTTGGGGCCAGCACAAGGGAGAACCATGGCAGTTCCCACTAGGGAAAGGGAGAAGGGTGATGCAAAGGTCTCTATGTCATATTAAGGCCGGGCCTGGACATCACAGTCAAGGCTGTTGTAAGTAACACGATGGAGTCAAAAAGATGGGGGGAGGGGTGGGGCACGCGGGGCGGGGGGTGGGGGGGCACAAAGCAGGGTTTGAGCCCTGGGTTGAAGTGTAAACTTCACCACACACCACCAAGATTCAGGAGCTTCAAGCCAGGGAGGAAGGTTCCTGGGAGATGGGAGGCAGGCACGGAGGCAAGGGCCTGAGTGGTGGTCGTGGTGGTGTGTGTGGGTGGGAGTGTCATTACTTAGGTCCTGAGAGTAAGACCATGAGGACCTATGCGGGGAACAGACCGTGCCATATATTGTTTTCTTGGCCAAGGGAGTCTGAGTGTGACAGTCACCTGTGCTTAACAGTCAGGCTGCCCATGCTGCCCATCCTTACTTCCAGCTTTATACCCACAGGTGCGAAAGAAGAACCAGGAGATCCGGAGTCAGCTGCTTCTGGAAGACTGCTATGTTCGATTGATGCAGCAGTGCGCAGACAAGCTCCATCAAAAACTGGTCACGTTGCAACTGTTAGCCGTCGAAAAGGAGCGCCAGCTCGGGAAACAGTTGAAAGAACAGCGAAAGAAATATAACTGCGTAGTCGAAAGACTTCAAGTGAGAGCGGGGCCCTGTATCGTTGAGCAGCAAGACCTGAAGCAGACTTCCTTGCTCGCTCACTCACTCACTCACTCACTCACTCACTCACTCACTCCCTTCTTCCCTTTCCTTTAGAAACTTTTAAAAAAGAGCAACGAAGACAATCTGAACCTCCGAGCTCAGCTCAAAGTGTTGACCACCCTCGCAAAGAGTAAGTGACAGGGACTCCAGGAGGGAGAATCTAGCTTGGGGTGAGGTGTGGGTGGGGGCGTGTGAAGGGAAGGCTGTACAGGGAGGCAGAAGCCAGCCAGATCTGCCCCAGGGGGCCCCCGTGGCTTGGGTTGTCTGTGACCCTGTGGATCTTTCCACAGGAAATGAAGCTGAGCAGGAGCAAGAGAATGAGCAAGAGGTGGAAGCAAAGGAGGAGGAGGAGGAGGCTGAGGAAAAAAAGGAGGAAGAGGAGGAGGAGGAGGGTCAGGAGGATGAGGCAAAGGAGGATGAGGAGGAGAAAAAAGAGGAGGGAATGAAGGAGGAGGTGGTGAAGGAGGAAGAGGAGGAGGAGGAGGAGGTGAAAGAGGGGGAGGAGAGGGAGGAAGAGGAGGAGGAGGAGGTGGAGGAGGAGGAGGAGGAGGGGGTGAAAGAGGCGGAGGAGATGGAGGAGGAGGAGGAGGAGGAGGAGGAGGAGGAGGATGTAGGGGCGGAAGATGTGGAGGACGAGGAGGTGAAGGAGGAAGAGGAGAAGAGGGAGGAGGCAGATAAAGGGGAGGAGGAGGTGAAGCACGAGGAAGAGGTGGAGGAGGAGGAGGTAAAGGAGGAGGGGGTGAAGGAGGAAGAGGAGGTGGAGGAGGTGAAGGAGGTAGAGGTGGAGGAGGAGGAGGTGCTGAAGGAGGAAGAGGAGGTGAAGGAGGTGAAAGATGAGAAGGAGGAGGTAAAAGAGGAGGTGAAGGAGGAGGTAAAGGAGGCGGAGGTGATGGAGAAGCTAAAGGAGGAGGAGGTGAAGGTGGAAGAGAAGGTGAAGAAAGAGGAGGTGAAGGAGAAGGAGGAGGAGATGAAGGAGGAGAATTTCAACGAGTGTGTGCCAGTGATGGTCATGTCAGACGACGACGCTGACCTTCTGAATCAGCCGTTCCCCGTGTGCACCACACCCTCGGTGAGCCATGAGCATGACTGCTGCCTTCAACGTCCCCTGGGACCAACCATCCTTAACTCTTGGTTTCCCTCCTTCCGATTTCTCTCAACCTGCAACTTTCCCATGGGACATTCTGGGCCACCTCCACGCAACACCTCCTTGAAAGCCCATGTATGCTGGGAGGGGCCAGGAAGGGACTGCCTTTCCCAAGGACACCCAACCAACGCACCCCTCGATCTTCCTCCAGCTGCAAGGCTCGGCGATCCCCCAACAAGAGCCTGAACAACAGATGGAGCATGTCTTGAGGAGGAGGAAGGCGAGCGGGAAGTCATCCCAGTCCTCTTTGGAGGAGAAGGCCACAGTCCAAGAGACCACGGGCCACATAGTGATCGAAATGGGCTTCCCAGTCGCATCCAAAAACTCAGACTGGGGACCCAGGTCCTTGCTCTCATTGCTCCCCTTGACCGACTGGTTCCGTGCACTCACCAACTTAAAACTGGCATAGGCTAATTCTACTCTATTTTCCACCTCCCCACCACCCTCCTCGCCACCCAGAAGGAGGAGGGGCTGAAGGAGGAAGAGGAGGTGGAGGAGGTGAAGGAGGTAGAGGTGGAGGAGGAGGAGGTGCTGAAGGAGGAAGAGGAGGTGAAGGAGGTGAAAGATGAGAAGGAGGAGGTAAAAGAGGAGGTGATCTTTTATCAATCGATATATGATTAGAATAGTAATAAAGTATTTTTAAAAGTACCAAAAATATTCTAATCTCTGGGAGGAATGAACACATGAAAACCTGCATGCTGTCCTAAAGGGTCACTTGATGACACACTTGAGGTTTGGATGTGGACAGAATTCTGAACATTTTGGTTTTCTTTTTGGGTCACACCCGGCGATGCTCGAGGGTTCCTCCTGGATGTGCACTGAGGATTTACTCCTGGCGGTGCTCAGGGGACCCTACGGGACGCTGGCAATCTAGCTGGGGTTGGCTGCGTGGAGGGCAAACGCCCTCCAGGCTGCACTAGTGCTCCAGCCCCAGAATCCTCAACATTTTTAGGGCTGCGTATAAATGATCGTTCTAATGATTAGTAAAGTATAATATGAAACCTTACTTTAAAAGAGTTTTGTTCGATAGAGTCATTTTCAAATGAAAATGTGTGCTCTGCGAAGAGAGCTGAAATGGCTGGAGGAGATGCCTAGGATACAGGGGCCCACACACAATCCTTGCCTTTCACGGTCACTCAAGCACTGGGGGGAAAGAAATTCGGAGTCCCACCACACTACCAGACTTTCTAGCACTACAACATCCACCTTTCCAAACGGTACCGGAGAAGTATCCGAGAGGTTAAGACACTTTTCGTGCATGTGTCCAATCCTGTTTGATCCTCAGCATCACATGGTCCCCTGAGCACTAGCTATAGTGACCCCAAATGCAGTGCTGTGAATAGCTCTCAAGTTCCACCAGGCATGCCCCCAAAATAGGCGACGGGTTTGAATCCATTGTACTAAAGGCTGCCTATCAAGTCCCATGACACGCATGAAAAAGATGCTCAACACGCATCAGGAGTTCCAAGCACATTGATCTCAGAGAGAGGTTTTAAACCCACCCGATGACGTTCATCAAAAAGACAGAATCTGGTGAGGATGTGGAGGATCGGAAATATTTATAGAAATGGACAACATTTTACAGTTCTTAAAGAAATATAGCAATTGATAGTATTAGTTGCCCAGAAGGTGATTGGGTTCGATTTCCAGGACAGCCTAGTCCCAAGAACAGCTCTCGAGCCCCCTGAGCACCTCCACAGTGGTGCTGAGGGTCCCGCAGCATTCAGCCATTCAATCTTTCCATCCCAGCTGCTGAGAATTACTAGCAGTTGCCCTGGGGCCGTCTTAGCAGGCTTTGGAGGAACCCTGACCCAAAAGGACAATGTCTGGTATTCTGAAAGTCAGCAAAAAAGAATCTTTCATTTGAACAAATATGAACGGCAGAGCCATTAGGACCAGTTGGAGATTGGTTTGAACTTCTATCTGTCACTCATTTTTGGGTATGAATAAATCGGTGCTAGGTTTCTCTAAAAACGAAGACAAGGTTTTCTCTTCCACAACGTTGCTCCAACAAAGAGCAACGGAGTTCAATAGAAATGTAAATATAATAAATATACTAATTATTATACTAATAATATCAATATTAAAATTTTACAATATTAATATATTAAATTAAACAATATGTTATAATCAGTATAATATGATACACGATCATATTACGTATCATATATGTTAAAATACATAGATATGAATTAAATATAAATGTAGTAATTAATGAAAAATAATGAATGAATAAATAATAACATATAAAAACAATGAATAAAGAAATAAAGAGAAATAGAAAAATAATAAATCACAATTAATAAATGTAAATAAATGAAAAAATATAAATAAAATAAAAATTTAAAATATGCAATAAAAAATAAAAATAATAAGAATAACAATTATCATCCACCCCCTTCTTGGTTTGATTTGTAGCTGTCCACTGGAATCCACACAAATGTCCTTCACGTGGCAAGAGGATAAACAGGTGATTTGGGGGCCTGGGCGTGGCTCGGCCACAGGAGCGCCTGCTCTGGCGGCAGCATCCCAGGCTGTGGGTCTGACCCCCAGCAGTGCCCCCACATTCCTAGCCGGGCCTGGCACGGCTGCTATCTGGGGACCTCTAAAGGAAAACCAGCTCTCCCTTCAATGAGCACCATGGCCAGAGCAGGAGCACCACATGGAGTGTCTGTGGGACCCCCCGAGTCAGTGCAGCGACAGCAGAAGAGAGGGGCGTGTCACGCGGTCAGGGAACTGCAACCCAATGCACGGTACTCGGCCAGGACGAGGAAGCCCCGATCCGCGCACTGAATCCACTGGACCTCAGGGGGATCGGCTGGCTGTGTGCTTCCGTCTGGGGGGTGGGGGTGGGGTGGGGGGGCCTCTGCTCCCACGCACCCGGTGCCAGACACACCGCACAGTCCAAACTGATCCTGGCCAGCTGGCATATGACACAGCTCAGCACACGCTGGCCTCCTTGCCCCTCAAGGAGCCAATGCCCCGACTTGGTCCCTTAGGAAACCCTGCACCTTCCACTCCACGCCAGCGCCCTCTCCAAGTGCTCAAAGATACAACAGTTTCTAAAAGGTTCCTGCCTTTTCCGGAGGAACCAGAATTCAGGCTCACACACGGTCAGCTCGAGTTGCTCTTCTCTTGTTTTGGAAACCAATGTTTGCTGTGAGCAAGGAGAAACACATCTCGGGGTGGAGCTAGCAAAGCACACAGGAGAGCAGGAAAGGAGAGTCAAGTGTGGACACATGGAACCACATGGACGAACCTTAGAAACCTTGTTGGCTCAGAGACACCAGAACACCCCCGCCACCCGCGCTGCTCTGCTTTGTTGCATCTGAGTGAAGAAGAATCTAAGATAGGGCCCGAGCCAGAGCACAGCTCACAGGGCATTTGTCTTGCACGGCGCTGACTGGAACCCGGTGTGGTCCCTGCCCCCCGAGCACAGCTCGGAATGATTTCTGAGTGCAGCTTCATGAGAGATCCCTGAGCACCACCCAGAGCCATCCCTGAGCACCACCAGATTGCAGAGCCAGGAGCCATCCTTAGCAACACAGGGTGTGGCTCAAAAATACAAAAAGAATAGAATCAAAATCACGACCATCCTGTTGTTTGCCGATTGCCTCCAGCAGGCCCCAGTAACGTCTCCTTCATCCTAGCCCTGAGATTTTTTTTTTTAAATGTGCCACATTCAAGGCTCCTTCAGAGTTAGGAGAATGAGACCCATCATTGTTATTGGTATTTGGCATATTAAGGACGCCACGGGGAGTTTGCCAGACTCTGCCCTGTGGGCAGGTTACATTCGGTAGCCTGCCAGTTTGTCCAAAGTAGGAATGAGATAATCAGATGCTTCCGGGAGCTGGGTTTTATAGTCTCTGGGTCTTGGCCGTTGATGGGATTACCCGGAGCGAGGGGGCCACTTGGTGGGTGTGACCCCTGCCTACTGGAATTTCGAGGGTCTGGGTGGAGGATGCTCAGTCCCAATCCGAGCAGGCTTGGAGATCTCGGCCCCGGGACCCGCATGCCTTTGTTCCTCTGCCGGTACCTTCATGCGTGTGGAGAGTGGTCTCAGCATGGTTGTGGAGGGTTCTGGGGTTTTTCAGCTGCCGGGGCTCTGGTCTGGGCAGAAAGGGAAACTCAACCCGCCCCCCTCAAAGGTCCCTGGCGAGCACAGCCAGGTGCGGATAGCAGATTTCATGAAAATTAGTTTCTTGGTAGAAAGCCGCATGCACAGTTTGCGGGGATGTGAAATTATGTCTCCCCTGAGGCCTGGCCATGCTCCTTGTCCATCGAGACTTTGTGGCTATGGCTCCAGAAGACTGCTTCGAGTGTTCAGATTTCAGCTTTCGCCCTTCTAGAAAAACCAAGCCCAAACTCCTGCCTCCTGAAACGAGAGTTTGTTAGGGCAACAATCCTGCTGGCAGGTGCTCTGAATCAATTGACTTCCACTTGACCTCAAGTGATTTTGCAGTTGTAACCTCTGTCGGTTCATTTCTAAGAAACCAAGGACTTAGTCCATAAACTCGGCTGCTGTGGAACTAAAAAGAGTAGGTTTCTCCCTTCGTATTTTGGAGCATATGGCATTGCAATGGCCCCATCCTCTCCACCTCAAGATGGATTGATTACGGAAGGAGCGTGTGTTCCCTCAAAGAAAGCACCATGTTGTCTTGACTCAGTAATTCTCAGCCGCAAACAATGTCTCCCCTACCAACGCCAGCTTGCAGATGAAAAGGAGAAAGTGTTAGTGTGATACATTTCCAGAATCTCTTAGTGTTTCTCTGGCAAACCTACTCCTAGAAAATATTAGATTTCAGAGTCCTGGAGATAGCGCAATGTTCTGGAGCACATATCCACACGCAGGAGCCTCAGTTGGTTCCCTGGTACCAAATGGTCCACCGAGCACCCCCAGCAGTGCTCCTCACATACAAAAATGGCCAAAATAGGAGGCTCAGAATCAGCGTCTCTGGACTGGTCCTTGGTTTTTCTTGACACTTCAAGAAGATGTAAGGGGCAGTTGGATGAATTCTACGCAAAAGAGCATGGTTAGGTTCGAAGAAAAGAGAGTTTGGGGCAAAGGCTTCTGCTTCTCTCTCTGCCGTCCCTTTTCACTCTCTTTCTCCCTCTAGTCCAAATGCACCCGCTCCTGGTCGATCCTCAGATATTCGAGTTCTTCCACGATGGCCAGGAACTTTTCCTTTGCTTGTTTTCTTGGCCAGCATGTTCTCAGCTCAGGATTGCCGCTTCGGAGAGATGCTCCAATCCCCTGTAGAAAGAGATCTCCACTTCATCCTGACAATAGTAGTGGACATTTCACCATATTTTGTGGTATCAAATCCATTAAACTATTTGAGACCAAGGTCACAGTCTATTTGTATGCCTCTTTTCATGTTTCCCCTTTGGAACCCGAGGCACGTGAGAACAAGAACACGCCTTTGGGCTCCTTTTCCACCTCAAAGCTTTTCTGGAAGAGATTGTGAGACTGACTCGGTGCAAAAGCACTTGACATGCGGTCCGGTGTTTGGGGTGGCTTCTAGTTTGGTGTGACCTTAGCTCGTTTACCTGCCTGAGTAGACCTCATGCCGTCAATTGTCAAATGGGAATAATGAAACCTCGTTCTCAGAGTATTGACTCTACGACCAATGAAGATCGTTGAAATGATGTTTCTGAAAATGATTGTTGTTTGCTTTTGGTATTTGCTCCACAGCTAACAATGCTTAAGTCTTACTTCTGGCTCTTGGCTCAAGGATCACGCCTGGCAGAGCTTTTGGGACCATTTGTCGTGCCTGAAATTGAACCTGGGTTGTTTATTTCCCAGGCAAGTGCTTTCACCCCTGTACGATCTCTCTGGACCGAATCCTGAAAACATTTTTTTTAAGCTGTAAAACTATTCACGATGCTACAATATGGAAATGAGTCATAGGATTTTCTCCATGATGTTTGGAATTTCTTATACTGAATCTCTCAGTGGCACACAGTTACAGAGTTGTTCATGACTGGATTTCAATCCTAGAATGCTCTAACACCTATCTCTTAGACAGTGTACACTTTTCTGCCACCTAGGCCTGAAAATATGTTTATCTCTTTTATTGGCAGTGAAATGAGAAGAATACCTTGGGTCGGTACAAGCGTTCAATAGTGTAGGAAATCTCATGGTACAGAGAAAGCTGTTAAAACTTTGAAAATTATGTATTTTCGACTTTTGACTTGTATTCTACCCTCCACACCTCCTTTCTCCTTGAACTCACCCAGTCCTCAAACTCACATGCCTATCTGTACGGTACAATTATTACCTCTCTCCCAAATGATCTATCCTCTCAACTGCTCTGGCCTTCCGGTTCAATCTGTCTACTTCAATTCAATCCAACAAGTGCCTTGTTTAACACCTATACTGTCTTTCCTTTCCTTATTTCTTTTTACCTTGTTTGGTAGGAACTCTGGTGCAAAGTGCTGTAATTTGGTTGATGGTAATAATTAACACTTACCATTGCATATTATGTGATGCAATTTATATATACATATACATAATGATATACACATATACACCAAGACTCACAGGCAGACTTTCCTCGTGCTCACTCGAGCAAATCAATGAACAATCAGAGGAGAGTGCTACAGTGATACACACACACACACACACACACACACACACACACACAGAATACTTTAGGATGAGTCACCAATAGTCAACTCCCATTCATCACTATACAGTTACAAATTTTCTTCTTTAGGTGAGAACCTTTTGAGATGTTTACATGTATCTTTGTTTCTTTGCAATGTAGCTTCCCGGATTTCTAAGCCGCGGGCATAGTCAAGTTGTGGGTGGGGCATAGAAGAGACGTTTAGTTGCTGGCCTTGAATCAAAGGTTTGATTCCTGACACTGCATAAAGTTCCCTGATCACCGTCAAGAGCAATTCGTGAGGGGCTGGAGCAATAGCACAGCGGGTAGGGCATTTGCCTTGCACATGGTCAACCCGGGTTCGATTCCCAGCATCCCATATGGGACCCTGAGCACCACCGCCAGGGGTGATTCCTGAGAGCAGAACTAGGAGTAACCCCTGTGCATTGCCAGGTGTCACCCAAAAAGCAAAGAACAAAAAAGAAAAAAAAGAGAAAAACGAGTCAAAAGAGTAACTCATGAGCACAGAGCCAGGAGTAACCCATGAGCACCATCAGATGTGGCTCCTTCCTACCCCCTAAATTCAAATAGTTCCTTAATAATCTGAGGGGATCACTGATTTTGGGGGAAGTTCCGAGGCAGACTCCCCTCACCATCCTCATGACCACATGATTCCCAACAACACCTAGCCCTGTGCATGAATAAGGTAAAGGTAAAGGCCCTCCCGTTGATCGTCGATTTGCTCGAGCAGGCCCAGTAACATCTCCATTGGAGACTTTGTTGTTACTGTCTCTGGCATATCGAATACTCTCGGTAGCTTGCCGGGCTCTCCGAGAGGGGCGGAGGAATCGAACTCGGGTCGGCCATGTTGGCCACTTGTAAGGCGAACGCCCTACCGCTGTGCTATCGCTCCAGCCGGGCGTTCGCCTTACAAGCGGCCAACATGGCCGACCCAAGTGCATGAACACTGAGCACTAATGTGACCAATGAATTGCAAGATGAACCTGGCCCCATGGCACCTGCTTTTCTAGAAGTTTCTGCCAAACACACCCTTTAGCGGTTTCAGGAGCCCCATCTGATATCTCTGATATCTGTGCTACTAAATGGGGTCTCGGTGGGGGAGTGTTCTCAAGCAGCACCAAAGATTTCTCAGCAAAATGGGGAATGTGGCTCAGTGTTAGAGCCCATACTTCCTAGAATGAAGGCCTAGGTTGGATCCCCAGAAGCAGACAAACACACAGGCAGAGCCAGGACAAGGACGGAAAAAGCTACAATCCCTGCTTTACTCGCAGGAGCCCTGAACTTAGTCATGGTCCCCTGAAACTATATAGAGCGACCTTAAGCATCACAGAGAGAGGAGCCCAGGAGTACCACAGGGCACGACCAAGAACGATGACAGAAAAAAAAAAGACTTTTCATGAACTTCACTAGGAACCCTCTGTGTTCAAGGATCACTCTCCCGCACAGAACTACTAAGTAAATGATGATTGGAGGGATGACCAGGGTGGGAGATGTGTGCAGAAAGTAGACTAAGGACCAAACATGATGTCCTCTAGTAACTGCATTGCAAATCATAATGCCCAAAATGAGAGAGAGAGAGAGAGAGAGAGAGAGAGAGAGAGAGAGAGAGAGAGAGAGAGAGGATTTTACCTGCCACAGAGGCAGGGAGTGGGATGGGGTGGGGGTGGAGGGTGGAACACTGGGAACAATGATGGTGGAAAATGTGCAATGATGGAGGGACGGGTGCTTGGAAATAGTACGACTGAAATGCAGTCATGCAAGTTTGTAACTGTATCTCACCGTGATCCGATATAACTTATGTAAATAAAACAAAACGAAAATCAGAACAAATTTTCTCAAAATTCCCAACAATAGACCTCAAATCCATCAAGAATTACATTATATTCACAAAAAATATCAAAAAAAGATCAATGTTGGGAAAATTAAATCTTCCAATAAAACATCAACTCTAGACAAAACAGAACAATCTAAATTTGCTTTTTAATTAATAAATAGCTTACATTATATCAGTCACTAGCATCACTTGATCATTTGACTTCCCATGAACCGTCGATTTGCTCGAGCGGGCGCCTGTAACGTCTCCATCTCTCCCTGTCCCGTGCTAGTGTAGCCCAATGGCGTCTGTTCGTTCTAGGAACACGAAGAGCCTCAAACCGAAGAGCCTCATGCCTCAGACTTCTTCATCAAGATCATGAACGATCAGTTTGAGGCACCAGCAGAGTGATGATTATTATTTTAATTCGTTTCACTAGGAAAAAAGTCAAAATATACTCAGACCGGTGTAATGAACCTCTGTGTGGCCCAAATTCAGCATCCGTGGCGCAGTCCTGCCACTTGGTGAAAACAATGTTTAAGAATTGAATAATCAAGAGATTTCACATGCATTTGGATGAGCCAAGCCCTCTTGTGGGGTTCATAGGTTGCAAAACATCCCATCAGTTCTAGGTTCATTCACTTCAGTTCCTTCCAAACTAGCGAACAAGCAGGGCAAAGTTGACCTAGAATCAGGGCTTCACCTGCCTCTCCACTTTCTCCTCAACATGTGTGAGGAGAGGAACCACCTCCAGTACCAGCTCCGCTCCAGTACTGAACTAGGGCCCAGAGGGAAGGGTCAGGGCCTAGAAGAATAGATCTCTCTCTCTCTCTCTCTCTCTCTCTCTCTCTCTCTCTCTCTCTCTCTCTCTCTCTCTCTCCGAGAACACGCCTTCCCACTCTACCACAGGCGTTCAGAGGTCCCATGTTGGGAAAGAGGAGGGCCGGGGAACCTGGGGTGGGGCTGGGGAGCTTCCCTCAGGTCCAGCTAGAGTGGGTGCGGCCTCCATGGGATGTCACTGTTCCCTGGATGTGGGGGTGGAGGCCAGGGCTCCCGGGGGATATTGGACTTCTCTTAGGGTCCATTGGAGCTGGAGAGCTGCTGAGTGGCTACAACAGTTCTGAAGCCTACCCACAGGCACACAATGTACAGTCACCGATTTCCTGCCTCTTGCTGTATCCCAGGGTGGATACGGTCCGCTATTCTGGGATGTGCTTTGCTTAAGGTTCCCACCCAACGGTGCTCAGGTGCTTCTCCAGGCAGGGTGCTCAGTGGTTGCTTCTGGGATGCTCAGGGTACCAGGTGGTCTGGGGATCAAATCCAGGCCTTCAGTAGGCAAAGCTTGTCCTCGCGTCCTTGGAGCTCTGCTGGCCCCATGTTTGTGAGAGGGCCCACCTAAGCCCACCCAGCTGGAATGACTACCAAGTTCTGCCGATGAGGGACCCATAGCGGAGAGAAGGAAATCGCTGAATGAATAGACCCAGCCAAGGCAGCCAATCTCGAGCCACAAAGTCCCTGATTGCCCCGAGGCCCAGCCAACAGGGAATAGGTCGGTGGACAGTTCAGGTTCGGGGTCTAAAAGGGGCGCAGAGAGGTAGGGTCTGGTTCTCTCTCTGGGGAGAAGACCCTGGTCACTTGATCGATCAGCATCTGGACTCTCTGCTTGGCAGGAAAGCAAGCTCTGTGCAACTTTCACATTTGTGTTGCACTCGTTCCTTCGATCACAGACCCTAGCACTTTGACCATCCACGGGATTCTTCTCTTGAAAACCATCATGCAACGAGAACAACCCTTGCTGCCCACAGAGGGGCTGATATTTCAGATTCAGAAGCCTGAAAGACTCCTATCAGTCAGTGTTCTGGCTCATGGTTTCACTCTTCAGCAGAGGTACGAATGAAAATGTTAGACACCCATATGGAGAGGGCAGAAATGCAGTTCAGGGCTTAAGGTTAGGCATCTCTGATATGAATTCTGGGATTGAGAATGTGGTGGCCTGAACTCTGGCAAGGCGGGAAGGGTCAGGGCATGGAGTCGGGCACTTTCTCTCTGAGGACGCTCCTTTCCCACTCTTTGTCTTGCCATTCAGAGCCATGTTGGGGAAGGGGGAGTGCTGGGGCTCCTGGCGTGGGGATGGGGAGCTTCCCCCAGGCCCAAGTGCTGCCTGAGCAACAGTGGTTGCAGCCTCCATTGTGATGTCCCTGTTCTCTGTACAGGGCTGTAGGCCATGGAAACAGGGGCCCCAGGGGGCTTTGGAATTCTCACTGGCCAATGGGGTTGCAGAACCTGGGCCACACCCATGGGCCCCCTCTATAAATGCGTGGCCTCGGCCTCTTGGGGCACCCTCTCTCAGTACTGCCGTCCTTGAGGACAAATCCTCATGGAGAAGCACAGGAAGGAGATGAGGCCCCGACCCCCACCCCCGGTGGTGTTCCTTGCCAATGAAGAGATGAAAGAACAGATCGCTAGAGCCAGGGAAATGGTAAGAAAAAAGTGCTGGGACCTGGTTCCTGGGTCTAGCCCAAGGCCCTAGGATGACCCATCAGTGGTCAGTGTGTGGCTGCTGGCTGATGAACCCCTCAGCCCTTTCCAGACCCACCCAAGTCTTGAGCCGGTCTCACCCAGCAGCTGCTGCCCTCCGGGAACTCCTGTGGACTCCGGCCCAGGAACCTCTGGGGCTTCCCTCCTGGGGACAAGCACCATCCTCCTGGGTTGCCCACTGGGTTCCTCCCATGGAGACCAGTGCAAGAGAACTTGTGTCAGTGGGAGGGGAACAAGCAGGCTCAAGCAGCTGTTGCTTTGCTTTTCTGCAGCTCAACAAGTTCGAGAAAGACAACGATCTAATCCCAGGACAAAGGAAGCAGAGGAAAAACAACAACCGCGGTGACAGTGGCCAGAACACCGCCACTTCCCGACACTTCCAACTGCTGACTGGGGTGAGTCCTGGCCTGCAGGACATCCCAAGCACATAGCTGCTCAAGGGGTGCAGCTTAGGACGTTTAGGACGTTTGGGACGTTTAGGAATGTGGAAGGAGGAGGGCACCCACACAAACTCTGCTCCTGCTTCCCCACCTGCTCGGGCTCTGCTTGGCCTGACATGGGGCGCACTGCCTCAGTCCTGGCCTCCAGTGTTTCACTTCAGTGGGCAAGTTTGGCCTTTGAGATTGAGTTAGGACGAGGCGCGGGGCTGGGGCGCCCTAAGGAGCTTCCCTCAGCATGCTGGGCGGCCTCAGGAAACAAGGGTCCTTATTGCTTTTATCTGCCACAAGCCATGATCATTTAGCTGTAGCCCCCTTTGTGGAAGCGAGCCGCTTCATCAGAAGTCTAGTTCTAGGTCTTACAATGGAGAAGGTTAGGTGGGTGGATGGGGCCCTATTGGGTTCCACCCCATTCTCATAGGCTTGATTCAAGGGATTCATGTCCCCCCCCCTCCCCCCCAGAAATAAAGGCCTTGCAATGGGACAGTGTAATCCTACAGGCAGGGGCATGTGTGGTACTGGCCTGGGGCCCTCTTTGGAATGGCCCCTTTGTTCTCACGTGCAACATTCCAAGCCTCAACACGGAGCAGGGGCACCCTGCAGTCAAAGACATGTGGTGCTGCTCATGTGCCTCTTTGCAATGGCCCCTTTATTCTCTCTTGCACCATGCCAAGGGGACCTGCCACCCCTGGACACCTGGTCTCACTTTGACTCCCTTTTCCCTGGACTTGGTTGGCTCTGCCCTCTTTGCTCCCTTTAGATGAAGGACCGGGGTGAAGGGTGACCTTTCGGGCTGCAATGGAAAATACTGTCCAATGGGAAAAATGGCAGGGCAGGTGCCATGCCCTCTGCCAGATCTGCACGAGCCGCTGGCTGCATTCCCACTGTGGGGGTGTCTCTCTTGTCCCCCCCTGTCGACCCGTCCTTGCTGTTTTCTCTTCTGCTTGATTGACTGCGTTGTTTTGAAATTTTGTTTCCCTCTTCCCCCTCCATCAGCAAGCAGGGACCAGGAACGATGGCCCAGAGCCCTACTTGGATAACGGGCATAGGGGTGGGCAGGAGGCATTCAGGGAAGGGCCTGGGGGGCTCTGCCTGACCAACCCACTTGGGTCTTCCAGAGTGGAGAAGCCAGAAAAGAACAGGTTGTAGAAGAAGTAGAACTTCTCGAACAAACCTTTGCGGAATTAAGCGTCCAGGTAGGCCCTACTCCAGCGGGGGTGCGGCTCCTGCCTGAAAGGGGGAGGTGTTGCTTGGGGCCAGCACAAGGGAGAACCATGGCAGTTCCCACTAGGGAAAGGGAGAAGGGTGATGCAAAGGTCTCTATGTCATATTAAGGCCGGGCCTGGACATCACAGTCAAGGCTGTTGTAAGTAACACGATGGAGTCAAAAAGATGGGGGGAGGGGTGGGGCACGCGGGGCGGGGGGTGGGGGGGCACAAAGCAGGGTTTGAGCCCTGGGTTGAAGTGTAAACTTCACCACACACCACCAAGTTTCAGGAGCTTCAAGCCAGGGAGGAAGGTTCCTGGGAGATGGGAGGCAGGCACGGAGGCAAGGGCCTGAGTGGTGGTCGTGGTGGTGTGTGTGGGTGGGAGTGTCATTACTTAGGTCCTGAGAGTAAGACCATGAGGACCTATGCGGGGAACAGACCGTGCCATATATTGTTTTCTTGGCCAAGGGAGTCTGAGTGTGACAGTCACCTGTGCTTAACAGTCAGGCTGCCCATGCTGCCCATCCTTACTTCCAGCTTTATACCCACAGGTGCGAAAGAAGAACCAGGAGATCCGGAGTCAGCTGCTTCTGGAAGACTGCTATGTTCGATTGATGCAGCAGTGCGCAGACAAGCTCCATCAAAAACTGGTCACGTTGCAACTGTTAGCCGTCGAAAAGGAGCGCCAGCTCGGGAAACAGTTGAAAGAACAGCGAAAGAAATATAACTGCGTAGTCGAAAGACTTCAAGTGAGAGCGGGGCCCTGTATCGTTGAGCAGCAAGACCTGAAGCAGACTTCCTTGCTCGCTCACTCACTCACTCACTCACTCACTCACTCACTCACTCACTCCCTTCTTCCCTTTCCTTTAGAAACTTTTAAAAAAGAGCAACGAAGACAATCTCCACCTCCGAGCTCAGCTCAAAGTGTTGACCACCCTCGCAAAGAGTAAGTGACAGGGACTCCAGGAGGGAGAATCTAGCTTGGGGTGAGGTGTGGGTGGGGGCGTGTGAAGGGAAGGCTGTACAGGGAGGCAGAAGCCAGCCAGATCTGCCCCAGGGGGTCCCCGTGGCTTGGGTTGTCTGTGACCATGTGGATCTTTCCACAGGAAATGAAGCTGAGCAGGAGCAAGAGAATGAGCAAGAGGTGGAAGCAAAGGAGGAGGAGGAGGAGGCTGAGGAGAAAAAGGAGGAAGAGGAGGAGGAGGAGGAGGGTCAGGAGGATGAGGCAAAGGAGGATGAGGAGGAGAAAAAAGAGGAGGGAATGAAGGAGGAGGTGGTGAAGGAGGAAGAGGAGGAGGAGGAGGAGGTGAAAGAGGGGGAGGAGAGGGAGGAAGAGGAGGAGGAGGAGGTGGAGGAGGAGGAGGAGGAGGAGCGGGTGAAAGAGGCAGAGGAGATGGAGGAGGAGGAGGAGGAGGAGGAGGAGGATGTAGGGGCGGAAGATGTGGAGGACGAGGAGGTGAAGGAGGAAGAGGAGAAGAGGGAGGAGGCAGATAAAGGGGAGGAGGAGGTGAAGCACGAGGAAGAGGTGGAGGAGGAGGAGGTAAAGGAGGAGGGGGTGAAGGAGGAAGAGGAGGTGGAGGAGGTGAAGGAGGTAGAGGTGGAGGAGGAGGAGGTGCTGAAGGAGGAAGAGGAGGTGAAGGAGGTGAAAGATGAGAAGGAGGAGGTAAAAGAGGAGGTGAAGGAGGAGGTAAAGGAGGCGGAGGTGATGGAGAAGCTAAAGGAGGAGGAGGTGAAGGTGGAAGAGAAGGTGAAGAAAGAGGAGGTGAAGGAGAAGGAGGAGGAGATGAAGGAGGAGAATTTCAACGAGTGTGTGCCAGTGATGGTCATGTCAGACGACGACGCTGACCTTCTGAATCAGCCGTTCCCCGTGTGCACCACACCCTCGGTGAGCCATGAGCATGACTGCTGCCTTCAACGTCCCCTGGGACCAACCATCCTTAACTCTTGGTTTCCCTCCTTCCGATTTCTCTCAACCTGCAACTTTCCCATGGGACATTCTGGGCCACCTCCACGCAACACCTCCTTGAAAGCCCATGTATGCTGGGAGGGGCCAGGAAGGGACTGCCTTTCCCAAGGACACCCAACCAACGCACCCCTCGATCTTCCTCCAGCTGCAAGGCTCGGCGATCCCCCAACAAGAGCCTGAACAACAGATGGAGCATGTCTTGAGGAGGAGGAAGGCGAGCGGGAAGTCATCCCAGTCCTCTTTGGAGGAGAAGGCCACAGTCCAAGAGACCACGGGCCACATAGTGATCGAAATGGGCTTCCCATTCGCATCCAAAAACTCAGACTGGGGACCCAGGTCCTTGCTCTCATTGCTCCCCTTGACCGACTGGTTCCGTGCACTCACCAACTTAAAACTGGCATAGGCTAATTCTACTCTATTTTCCACCTCCCCACCACCCTCCTCGCCACCCAGAAGGAGGAGGGGCTGAAGGAGGAAGAGGAGGTGGAGGAGGTGAAGGAGGTAGAGGTGGAGGAGGAGGAGGTGCTGAAGGAGGAAGAGGAGGTGAAGGAGGTGAAAGATGAGAAGGAGGAGGTAAAAGAGGAGGTGATCTTTTATCAATCGATATATGATTAGAATAGTAATAAAGTATTTTTAAAAGTACCAAAAATATTCTAATCTCTGGGAGGAATGAACACATGAAAACCTGCATGCTGTCCTAAAGGGTCACTTGATGACACACTTGAGGTTTGGATGTGGACAGAATTCTGAACATTTTGGTTTTCTTTTTGGGTCACACCCGGCGATGCTCGAGGGTTCCTCCTGGATGTGCACTGAGGATTTACTCCTGGCGGTGCTCAGGGGACCCTACGGGACGCTGGCAATCTAGCTGGGGTTGGCTGCGTGGAGGGCAAACGCCCTCCAGGCTGCACTAGTGCTCCAGCCCCAGAATCCTCAACATTTTTAGGGCTGCGTATAAATGATCGTTCTAATGATTAGTAAAGTATAATATGAAACCTTACTTTAAAAGAGTTTTGTTCGATAGAGTCATTTTCAAATGAAAATGTGTGCTCTGCGAAGAGAGCTGAAATGGCTGGAGGAGATGCCTAGGATACAGGGGCCCACACACAATCCTTGCCTTTCACGGTCACTCAAGCACTGGGGGGAAAGAAATTCGGAGTCCCACCACACTACCAGACTTTCTAGCACTACAACATCCACCTTTCCAAACGGTACCGGAGAAGTATCCGAGAGGTTAAGACACTTTTCGTGCATGTGTCCAATCCTGTTTGATCCTCAGCATCACATGGTCCCCTGAGCACTAGCTATAGTGACCCCAAATGCAGTGCTGTGAATAGCTCTCAAGTTCCACCAGGCATGCCCCCAAAATAGGCGACGGGTTTGAATCCATTGTACTAAAGGCTGCCTATCAAGTCCCATGACACGCATGAAAAAGATGCTCAACACGAATCAGGAGTTCCAAGCACATTGATCTCAGAGAGAGGTTTTAAACCCACCCGATGACGTTCATCAAAAAGACAGAATCTGGTGAGGATGTGGAGGATCGGAAATATTTATAGAAATGGACAACATTTTACAGTTCTTAAAGAAATATAGCAATTGATAGTATTAGTTGCCCAGAAGGTGATTGGGTTCGATTTCCAGGACAGCCTAGTCCCAAGAACAGCTCTCGAGCCCCCTGAGCACCTCCACAGTGGTGCTGAGGGTCCCGCAGCATTCAGCCATTCAATCTTTCCATCCCAGCTGCTGAGAATTACTAGCAGTTGCCCTGGGGCCGTCTTAGCAGGCTTTGGAGGAACCCTGACCCAAAAGGACAATGTCTGGTATTCTGAAAGTCAGCAAAAAAGAATCTTTCATTTGAACAAATATGAACGGCAGAGCCATTAGGACCAGTTGGAGATTGGTTTGAACTTCTATCTGTCACTCATTTTTGGGTATGAATAAATCGGTGCTAGGTTTCTCTAAAAACGAAGACAAGGTTTTCTCTTCCACAACGTTGCTCCAACAAAGAGCAACGGAGTTCAATAGAAATGTAAATATAATAAATATACTAATTATTATACTAATAATATCAATATTAAAATTTTACAATATTAATATATTAAATTAAACAATATGTTATAATCAGTATAATATGATACACGATCATATTACTTATCATATATGTTAAAATACATAGATATGAATTAAATATAAATGTAGTAATTAATGAAAAATAATGAATGAATAAATAATAACATATAAAAACAATGAATAAAGAAATAAAGAGAAATAGAAAAATAATAAATCACAATTAATAAATGTAAATAAATGAAAAAATATAAATAAAATAAAAATTTAAAATATGCAATAAAAAATAAAAATAATAAGAATAACAATTATCATCCACCCCCTTCTTGGTTTGATTTGTAGCTGTCCACTGGAATCCACACAAATGTCCTTCACGTGGCAAGAGGATAAACAGGTGATTTGGGGGCCTGGGCGTGGCTCGGCCACAGGAGCGCCTGCTCTGGCGGCAGCATCCCAGGCTGTGGGTCTGACCCCCAGCAGTGCCCCCACATTCCTAGCCGGGCCTGGCACGGCTGCTATCTGGGGACCTCTAAAGGAAAACCAGCTCTCCCTTCAATGAGCACCATGGCCAGAGCAGGAGCACCACATGGAGTGTCTGTGGGACCCCCCGAGTCAGTGCAGCGACAGCAGAAGAGAGGGGCGTGTCACGCGGTCAGGGAACTGCAACCCAATGCACGGTACTCGGCCAGGACGAGGAAGCCCCGATCCGCGCACTGAATCCACTGGACCTCAGGGGGATCGGCTGGCTGTGTGCTTCCGTCTGGGGGGTGGGGGTGGGGTGGGGGGGCCTCTGCTCCCACGCACCCGGTGCCAGACACACCGCACAGTCCAAACTGATCCTGGCCAGCTGGCATATGACACAGCTCAGCACACGCTGGCCTCCTTGCCCCTCAAGGAGCCAATGCCCCGACTTGGTCCCTTAGGAAACCCTGCACCTTCCACTCCACGCCAGCGCCCTCTCCAAGTGCTCAAAGATACAACAGTTTCTAAAAGGTTCCTGCCTTTTCCGGAGGAACCAGAATTCAGGCTCACACACGGTCAGCTCGAGTTGCTCTTCTCTTGTTTTGGAAACCAATGTTTGCTGTGAGCATGGAGAAACACATCTCGGGGTGGAGCTAGCAAAGCACACAGGAGAGCAGGAAAGGAGAGTCAAGTATGGACACATGGAACCACATGGACGAACCTTAGAAACCTTGTTGGCTCAGAGACACCAGAACACCCCCGCCACCCGCGCTGCTCTGCTTTGTTGCATCTGAGTGAAGAAGAATCTAAGATAGGGCCCGAGCCAGAGCACAGCTCACAGGGCATTTGTCTTGCACAGCCCTGACTGGAACCCGGTGTGGTCCCTGCCCCCCGAGTACAGCTCGGAATGATTTCTGAGTGCAGCTTCATGAGAGATCCCTGAGCACCACCCAGAGCCATCCCTGAGCACCACCAGATTGCAGAGCCAGGAGCCATCCTTAGCAACACAGGGTGTGGCTCAAAAATACAAAAAGAATAGAATCACAATCACGACCATCCTGTTGTTTGTCGATTGCCTTGAGCAGGCACCAGTAACATCTCCTTCATCCTAGCCCTGAGACTTTTTTTTTAAATGTGCCATATTCAAGTCTCTTTCAGAGTTAGGAGAATGAGACCCATCGTTATTGGTATTTGGCATATTAAGGACGCCACGGGGAGTTTGTCAAAGACTCTGCCCTGTGGGCAGGTTACATTTGGTAGCCTGCCAGTTTGTCCAAAGTAGGAATGAGAAAATCAGATGCTTCTGGGATTTTATAGTCTCTGTGTCTTGGCCGTTGATGGGATTACCCGGAGTGAGGGGGCAAGTTGGTGGGTGTGACCCCTGCCTACTGGAATTTCGAGGATCTGGGTGGAGGATGCTCAGCCCCAATCCGAGCAGGCTTGGAGATCTCAGCCCCGGGACCCGCATGCCTTTGTTCCTCTGCTGGTACGTTCATGCGTTTGGAGAGTGGTCTCATCATGGTTGTGGAGGGTTCTGGAGTTTTTCAGCTGCCGGGGATCTGGTCTGGGTGGAAAGGGAAACTCAACCCGTCCCCCTCAAAGGTCCCTGGCGAGTACAGCCAGGTGCGGATAGCAGATTTCATCAAAATTAGTTTCTTGTTAGAAAGCCACATGCACAGTTTGCGGGGATGTGAAATATGTCTCCCCTGAGTCCTGGGCATGCTCCTTGTCCATCGAGACTTTGTGGCTATGGCTCCAGAAGACTGCTTCGAGTGTTCAAATTTCAGCTTTCACCCTTCTAGAAAAACCAAGCCCAAACTCCAGCCTCCTGAAACGAGACGTTGTTAGGGCAACAATCCTGCTGGCAGGTGCTCTGAATCAATTGACTTCCACTTGACCTCAAGTGATTTTGCAGTTGTAACCTCTGTCGGTTCATTTCTAAGAAACCAAGGACTTAGTCCATAAACTCGGCTGCTGTGGAACTAAAAAGAGTAGGTTTCTCCCTTCGTATTTTGGAGCATATGGCATTGCAATGGCCCCATCCTCTCCACCTCAAGATGGATTGATTATGGAAGGAGCGTGTGTTCCCTCAAAGAAAGCACCATGCTGTCTTGACTCAGTAGTTCTCAGCCGCAGACAATGTCTCCCCTACCAACGCCAGCTTGCAGATGAAAAGGAGAGAGAGTTAGTGTGATCCATTTCCAGAATCTCTTAGTGTTTCTCTGGCAAACCTACTCCTGGAAAATATTAGATTCCAGAGTCCTGGAGATAGCACAAAGTTCTGGGCACATATCCACATGCAGGAGCCTCAGTTGGATCCCTGGTACCAAATGGTCCACCGAGCACCCCCAGGAGTGCTCCTCACATACAAAAATGGCCAAAATAGGAGGCTCAGAATCAGCATCTCTGGACTGGTCCTTGCTTTTTCTTGACACTCCAAGAAGACGTAAGGGGCAATTGGATGAAATCTACGCAAAAGAGCATGGTTAGGTTCGAATCAAAGAGAGTTTGGGGCAAAGGCTTCTGCTTCTCTCTCTGTCGTCCCTTTTCACTCTCTCTTTCTCCCTCTAGTCCAAACGCACCCGCTCCTGGTAGATCCTCAGATATTCGAGTCCTTCCACGATGGCCAGAAACTTTTCCTTTCTTTTTTTCTTGGCCAGCATGTTCTCAGCTCAGGATTGCCGCTTCGGAGAGATGCTCCAATCCCCTGTAGAAAGAGATCTCCACTTCATCCTGAACAATAGTAGTGGACATTTCACCATATTATGTGGTATCAAATCCATTAAACTATTTGAGACCAAGGTCACAGTCTATTTTGTATGCCTCTTTTCATGTTTCCCCTTTGGAACCCGAGGCACGTGAGAACAAGAACACGCCTTTGGGCTCCTTTTCCACCTCAAAGCTTTTCTGGAAGAGATTGTGAGACTGACTCGTGCAAAAGCACTTGACATGTGGTCCGGTGTTTGGGGTGGCTTCTAGTTTGGTGTGACCTTAGCTCGTTTACCTGCTTGAGTAGAGCTCATGCCGTCAATTGTCAAATGCGAACAACGAAACCTCGTTCTCAGACTATTGACTCTACGATCAATGAAGATCGTTGAAATGATGTTTCTGAAAATGATTTTTGTTTGCTTTTGGTATTTGTTCCACAGCTAACAATGCTGAAGTCTTACTTCTGGCTCTTGGCTCAAGGATCACGCCTGGCGGAGCTTTTGGGACCATTTGTCGTGCCTGAAATTGAACCTGGGTTGTTTATTTCCCAGGCAAGTGCCTTCACCCCTGTATGATCTCTCTGGACCGAATCCTGAAAACACTTTTTTTAAGTTGTAAAACTATTCAAGATGCTACAATATGGAAATGAGTCATAGGATTTTCTCCATGATGTTTGGAATTTCTTATATTGAATCTCTCAGTGGCACACAGTTACAGAGTTGTTTATGACTGGATTTCAATCCTAGAATGCTCTAACACCTATCTCTTAGACAGTGTACACTTTTCTGCCACCTAGGCCTGAAAATATGTTTATATCTTTTATTGGCAGTGAAACGAGAAGAATACCTTGGGTCTGTACAAGTGTTCAATAGTGTAGGAAATCTCATGGTACAGAGAAAGCTGTTAAAACAGTTCAGATAGAGAAGGGAGCACCAAATAAAGGATGTTTGGAGGATCCTCCCAGGAGGTGAGATGCATGTCGAAAGTAGACTATGGACTGAACATGTTTGCCACTCAATGCCTCTTTTGCAGACCACAACACCCAAAAGGAGAGAGAGAACACAGGGGATTGCCCTGCCACAGAGACAGGGGGGATGGGGGGATGGGGGTGGGAGGGATATTATCCATGGTGGTGGAAAATGGGCACTGGTGGAGGGATGGGTATCTGATCATTGTATAATTGAAACCAAAGCACAAAAAATTGTAAATCTACAACTTTAAAAAAAAAAACTTTGAAAATTATGTATTTTCGACTTCAATGTATTTTCGAGTTCAATAGAAATGTAAATATAATATATTAATTATTATACTAATAATATCAATCTTAAAATTTCACAATATTAATATATTAAATTAAACAATACGTTGTAATCAATATAATATGATATATAATCATATTATATATCAACTATATTAAAATACATATATATTAATTAAATATAAACATAGTAATCAATGAAAAATAATAAATGAATAAATAATAACATATAAAACAAAATGAATAGAGAAATAGAGAAATAGAAAACTAATAAACCACAATTAATTAATGTTAATAAATGAAAATATATAAATAAAATAAAAAATATAAAATATGTAATAAAAATAAAAATAATAAGAATAACAAATATCATCTAACCCCTGACCCGAATGGAAAATATCTGGTATTCTAAAAGTCAGCATAAAAGACTGAATCTTTCATTTGAACGAATAGGAACGGCAGAGACTTTAGGACCATTTCGAGTTTCGTTTGATCTTCTGTCACTCATTTTGGTTAGGAATAAATAAGTCCTAGGTTACTCGTCCAAAAACGAAGAAAAGATTTCTTTCTTCCACAACGTTGCTCCAACAAAGAGCAGCGGAGTTAAATAAAAATGCGAATATAATAAATATTTTACATATTAATTATTATATTAATAATTATACAAATATCATATTAAATTTTACTATATTAATATATTACATTAAATATGTTATGATCAATATAATTACATAATAATATTCTATATTATATATTGAAATACATATATTTGAATTAAATATAAATATAGTAATCAATGAAAAATAATACATGAATTAATAATATATAAAAATAAAATGAATAAAGAAATAAAGAAAAATAATAAACCACAATTAATAAATAAATACAAATAATTGAAAATATATAAAGAAAATAAAATAAAAATATAAAATATAAAATAAAAATAAAAATAATAAGAATAACCAATATAATCAAACATCTTGTTGCTTTGATTTGTAGCTGTCCACTGGAATCCACACAAATGTCCTTCACGTGGCAAGAGAACAAACAGGTGATTTGGGGTCTGGGCGTGGCTCGGCCACAGGAGCACCTGCTCTGGCGGCAGCATCCCAGGCTGTGGGTCTGACCCCCAGCAGTGCCCCCACGTTCCTAGCCGGGCCTGGCACGGCTGCTATTTGGGGACCTCTAAAGGGAAACCATCTCTCCCCTCAATGAGCACCACGGCCAGAGCAGGAGCACCACATCGAGTGTCTGTGGGACCCCCCCCCACACCCCCAGTCACTGCAGCAACAGCAGAAGAGAGGGGCGTGTCACGCGTTCAGGGAACTGCAACCCAATGCATGGTACTCAGCCACGACCCGGAAGCCCTGATATGCGCACTGAATCCATTGGAGCTCAGAGGGCTCGGCTCGCTGTGTGCTTCCATCTCTCGGGGCCTCTGCTCCCACTCACCCCATCTCTGACACAGCGCACACTCCAAACTGACCCTGGGCCACTCCTGGCCAGCTGGCAGATGAGACAGCTCAGGCACACGCTGGCCTCCTTGGCCCTCAAGGAGCCAATTCCCTGACTTGGTCCCTTAGGAACCCCTGCACCTTCCAATCCATGCCAGCGCCTTCTCCAAGTCGTCAAAGATACAACAGTTTCTAAAAGGTTCTTGCCTGTTCCAGAGGAATCAGATTCAGGCTCACACACGTTCAGCTCGAGTTGCTCTTCTCTTGTTTTGGAAACCAATGTTTGCCGTGAGCATGGAGAATCATATCTCAGGGTGGATCTAGCAAAGCACACAGGAGCGCAGGAATTGGGAGTCAAGTATGGTTACATGGAACAACATGGACGAACCTTAGAAACCTTGTTGGCTCGGAGACACCACAAGACCCTCACCATGCCCGCTGCTCTACTCTGTTGCATCTTACGGAAGAATAAGCTACGATACGGTCCGAGCCAGAGCACAGCTCACAGGGCTTTCCTCTTGCAGGGGCTGACTGGAACTCCGTGTGGTCCCTGTCCCGCACACCCAGCACAGCTAGGGATGATTTCTGAGTGCAGATTCATGAGAAATCCCTGAGCACCACACAGAGCCATCCCTGAGCTCCACCAGATTGCAGAGCCAGGAGTCATCCTTAGCAACACAGGGTGTGGGTCAAAAATACAAAAAAAAAAATAATCAACGAAGGTGAAACCCCGGGGATTTAGAGGGGACTAGGCTGTCCCAAGGAGGGGCCAAGATCCTCACAGCCTGTACCTCACAGCTTATGGAGAAAGTGACACCTCACTGTGTGTAACTGGATATACTATTAATAACAGTGAGCAGCCACCAAGGGCCAGGCCTACGGAGAGCACACGAGACACCAGCTGCCAAAATACTGCCTGCACGGAGTGATTCCTGAATGCAGCAAGCTGAACTGTTCTAGTTAACTGCTACAACTGTTGCTGAGAATTCTACGAGTAGGAGACAGACATGAAAAAAAAAGTCCCACAGGTATTTGGATGTTGTTAGGACAGTCAACCGAGTCACTCATTAGCCAAAAGACTCCCTTTATGCAGATAGAGCTCTTTAATGATAAGCAAGAGAAACTACCTCTGACTACGCTAAATAGACAAAATAGGAAAAAGAACTAGAGTTCGAACGTGGATAACCTGAAGGAAAAAACCCTATATATCTTATCACAGAGACAGAAACCAAAGGATGGCTCGCAAATCTGAAAACCTGTACTGGATTGTCTTATGCAGAAAAAGATGGATGAGCCTTCTTTGAAATAATGGGAATGGTGAACAGAATCTTCACAATAGTATGGCAGGATTGGATTTCTCCACGCATTTTCAAGTCACATCTCTACTTGGTTTAAATTGCTGACTGAATCTGACTGACTACATTGGGTCACACATACTGATGCTTTGGAGGAGAGAGCTGAGTTCCTTGTCTGATAGTCACACCCAAACACTAGCCAATGGGTGGGGTTCAGTGCCCCAAAACTAACTCAAGTGGCTTTTCTGAAGAATACAGCATAGGTGCCAGGCAGGCACACACAACAGATGCCTAATATACACACTCCCACTTCAGCCTTCTGGTGATGCAGATTCATGCTTCGCAAAAATGGAACTATATACATACGCTACATGTCATGGAGCTTCAGGTTGCTCGTGGTCATAATCTGGAATCACTTTGAACTCCAAGTCATGGAGCAAGCAGTCAGATAGAGAAGGTCCCTCCCAAGGCAACTGCCAAAGCAGACCTTGCAGAAAACAGGAAAAAGAACAGAACTAAGACCTGAGAAGACCCTCAGCTATCTAGGACAACAGAACCAGAGAAGCTCCTGCAGAAACAGAACAGGAAAGAAATCTCAAAGAAGACCATCACCACTCTCAACCTACCTGGCAACCTCCATTGGCAAGGGACTTTTACCTAGGCAGAAGCCCCCCCATGGGGGCAAGTTGGAGAAGCCCTAGAAAAGCCACCTTGAACAAAGCAAGGGCGCACATATATGCTTCCTGAGCCCATGTGCTGCCTGTGCCCATGTAGCCGAGCACATGTGGTGCCCGAGCACATGTGTCACCCACATGTCCCCTCTTGAGATGCGTACTTTCTTGCTTCCATGTCTAATGCTGAGATGTGTGTAGGGGCTCTCTCCACCCTTGGAGAAGCCCAGGTTTTCTGGAGCACAGGCCTTTCCACTCTCCCCCACGTTCTTGTCCTCCTTCCCTTCAAAACCTTCCAATCAAATCTGTTTGCCTTCATTGCTCGTCTGCTCCTTCAATTCTTTTCTATTTTTTTTTGTGCCACACCCAGAGATGCACAGGGGTTACTTCTGGTTCATGCATTCAGGAATTAATCCTGCACTGTGCTATTATCACTCCAGCCCCAACTCCTTCAATTCTTTTCTTCGAGGCGAAACAAGAACCCAGTAACCCTGGGTTCCAGGTGAGAGGCGGATGGGAAGAATGTGGCCATCTTTCTCCTCCCCACTTCACAAGAGCCCACTGTGTTGCCCACCAACATCACAAGAGTCTACTGTACTGTATTTCTTCTTGCCCTGAAAGGCATTGCAAATAGCCTTGAGGCTGAAAACAGGAGGCTGGTCCTTGAGAAACAATCATGCCAACTCCCCAAAATTGATTCCCCAAGTTTCCCTGTCTAGCGACAGATCTGTATGAAGGCCACGGCACCAGGGCTTCTTAAATCTCTGTAACATGGCTGAGGATATCACAGGCAAAAAAGGGTATTTTGAATGGAAATAATAATAGCCTGGTCTCAAATCAGAATCAGTCATGTAGAAGAGGGTTTGGTTGCCTCAAAATGGAGCATGCTATAGCTGACAAGAAGCTCTTAACTCCCTAGCATTTATTTCTACTAACTGCAAATATTAAGAAACCTATCTTTCTCCATCCTCATGCAGGCAGGTCGGTTATGGAAGGGACGCCAGCATCAAGGCAATGAAATTTGTGGCAAGTAATCAAGTCACCAGCCCCAAGTGTAGCCACCTTGTGCATCCAGAAAGCAAGACCTGATAAAACCTTCTCCAGCAGCAGATGTTGAGGAGATTAGACCCATCCCAACTGAAAGACCCTGAAGGGAATTACCGGAGAACTCTCCATTCCTTCCTTGAATCTGATTGAGCGCATGCTAGTCCAAACCAGAGAAGGCTGTGCACCCTCTGAGACATGCTCCAGCAGGAACAAAGATCAAGAAAAGAGTCTCAAAGAAGAACACTTCAGACTCTACCCTCTTAACAATAACCCTAACAATGGGACTCTTATCTAACAGAAAGAACCAGTGGGCTGGCTTGACGAAAACCTATAAAAGTCACCTTGAACAAAGGGAGGGCATCTATATGCTGTCTGAGCCCATATGCTGCTTGTGTCCATGTGGCCGAGCACATGTGTCACCCAAGCACATATATCTATGTGTGTCGCCTACATCTCCCTACTTGAGGTGTGTCCTTATGTAATGCATGGGAGTGTGTAGAGGATATATTTACCCTTGCAGAAGTGCATGTTCTCCCTTGAGCACGTTTCTCTCTCTCTCTCTGTCTGTCTGTCTCTCTATCCTCCCCCCCTTCCCCCCCATCTCCTACCCCCCTCTCTCTCCCTTTCCCTCCCTCCTCACCTTCAAAATACCTCCAAATAAAATCTGCTCTACTGCATTGCTGATCTGCCTCTTAAAAATATTTTCACGAGGTGAGACAATAACTCCATAATCCCGGGTAAGGTCTAGGACTGATTTTCCTTTCCTGCGAAGAGAAATTCCTTGTACCAACCTTAGTCCATGGATCCCTGAGAAATCTAGGATCTTGGCCAAGATTTGTGAGGATCTTCTTGCCAAGATGACCAAATGAACATCAAATGTGGCTTGGCGGCCACCTGGTGGGGCTGGTGTGGCCTGGCGGGGGCTCATCACAGACTTTATTAGTCCTAATCTTCCCAGCCTGGATCTAGGGGTGAGAGACGCGGATCAGGAAAAAGAGATCATCTCTCTCCTCCCCGGGTCACATAAGCCACCAATATCAATCCCACCAAACCGATCCTTGTCCCAATGGTCACTAGTTAACATGATGAACTTGGATCAATCCAACTCATAGGATCCTAGGAATCAATACTGCCTTCATGTTACCTAGAATTTTTATGGGTGCACACAATACCTCAAGCTCATAGAAATTTCTACACACCTTTAACAGAATCAGAACTCCCCTTAAACACACAATCTCCTTCACCATGCCCTCCGTGCTCATCAACACTACCATCACCTTAGTAACCTGCAGTTCAGTGATGGCTATTTATCTGATTTCGTATTCCTCATCCGAACTACTAACACCCTGAGATATGCATGGCTTTAGGATGCATATTATAACTACCACTACAGAATCCCTAATCATTGCTACAAATTACTTAGTACTATTCATCACTGGAAAAACTGAGATAAAGAGATTATACAAAGAGTTCAAGATCATAGAGCTTGCAAGTACTGGAGTTAAATTCAAATCTAATCTGGCTCTTGGAGGGATCTCCCAGTGTGACTACTTGATCATTTAATTCACTGCTATTAAATGAGAGGAGTAATGCTACCTAAATCAGGAAAAAAGTAAATATGGAAAACAACCAAATCAATTCTTAACAAGTTTACTGAACTCAGTCATGAAATAAAATTAGAAATATAAAACTATCACCAGGTGTCATGAACTCTGTATGGATAAATGTTTAAGGTTATTTCATACAGTCAACAAGTGAAATGGATGGAGAACCTTTCATAATGTATCACATAACTGAGCCTTATGCAAGGTTCTTGGTAGGATTCTATGCTTGGACATGTTGCTATTACTTTTCTTTGTTTTAATGGAGACAAAAATCATAACTGCTGTTACAATTTAAGAGTTGAAATTGATTAGATAACTGTGAGGTTTGCTCAGAACCAAATGGCAACTAACTGGCTGACGGGAAAGCAACATTCCCAGAATCAGAGATGACGCTGTCCACAGTGAGAAAGATAGGATTTATGTTCCACCTTATGACAGGAAGTCACCAGGCTGCATTCCCTGCATCCTCACATCCATAACCTACAGATAACAGGCAATACAAAGCATACTAGTTTCAGTAGTCCTTGTTCTTTTCTCCGCTTTTCCTGCCAAAGATGACTTAAACCCCCTCCCCCCCCTTAGTCTCTCCCAGGGTGCAGCTCTACCCCAGCCTCACACAAGGTTCGAGAGTCTGCCCAGGACTAAACGCCAATACACTTCTATTTCCTTCACTTTATCAGTGAAGTATCCCTAATTCTTCACAGAAAATAATTTTAATTCATTTTTTAATGTTATGTTTTTTAATGCACTTGATAGGGTTCCCAAATCTAGCACTAAAAAAGATCCAATCTGAAATAACCCACTGGCCCGCTCTACTGATTCCTGACTAAATCTCAGAGGAGACACCAGCCAAGCAGCAAAACGCAATGGAAATACCGATCTATGTGGCTGAAAGGTCTCAGGTGCCCTCTGGAGGCAGATGGGCCAAGAATCGGCCCTGCTGAGGGCCCTACAACTGCACCTACACTTCACCACTGCAGCCACACCGAGGGCTCAAATCCACCTCTTTAAGAATATTCTCTGCAAACCACAAAACGCTACTTCAAGAAATAAAAGAGGACCCAAGCAAATGAAAACTCCCTTGTCATGGGTTGGGAGAATTAACATTGTCAAAATGACAATAATCCCCAAAGCATTTTACAGATTCAATGTGACCCCTATAAGGGTACCCATGACATTCTTCAAAGAAATTGATCAAACACTCCGGAAATTCATATGGAACAATAAGCATCCACAAATAGCTAAAACAATTCTCAGGAAAAAAGAAGATGGGGGTGGGGGCATCACCTTTCCTCCATAGTAGAGCAAACTACACTACAAAGCAGTAATCATTAAAGGAGCATGGTATAATTAAGAAGGTAATAATTAAGACAGCCATACAGACCTGCAGACCAGTGGAATAGGATTGAACATCCTTACACATACCCCTAAATATACAAGCATATAATCTTTGATAAGTGAGCATGAGATGCAAAGTGGAGCAAGGAAAGTGTCTTTAATAAATGGTTCCTGCAAAATTAGACAGCTACATGCAAAATAATGGGCTCAGATCTCCACCTAACATCATGCACAAAAGTCGGACAAAATGGATTACAGATATCAACATCAGACCAGCATCCATAAGGTACATTGAAGAATCACTTAATCACTTCCCGTTAGTCGTTGATTTGCTCAAGCGGGTGCCAGTAACGTCTCTATTTGTCCCTGTCGTGTGCTAGTGTAGCCCAATGGCATCTGTTCGCTCTGGGAATATGAAGAGCCTCAAACCGATCATTCATGATCTTGATTAAGAAGTCTGACCATCTGGTAGGTGGGTGGCCATGCGGTCTTTTGACATACCATTTCACCGAAACTCTTCAGTGCCACCCTCAAGAACATCATGCGACGACTAGAATGGGGAAGGAATGGGAGTGAAGATAGATGGTTGGCAACTACACCACCTCCGCTTTTCTGATGACATTGTTTTAATAACACCAAACATCAGCCAAGCAGCACAAATGCTGGCCGACTTTGACCATGAGTGTGGAAAGGTAGGACTACAGCTGAATCTTACGAAGACAACGTTTATGAGAAACAGCCTCGTTCCTGATGCCCCATACACTCTCAAAGGAACGACCATCTCCGAATGCAACAGCAATGTGTACCTAGGTCGAGAAGACAACATGACAAATGACCTGGCACCCAAGCTGCGCAGGAGGAAGAGAGCAGCTTGGAAGGCCTTCAAGAACGTCGAAGAAATAGCTAAGAGGACGAAGAACCTCCGGCTCCGGGCACATCTCTTTGATTCCACTGTTCTTCCTGCATTAACATATGCCTCAGAGACCTGGACCCTACATTAAAGAAAAGGTTGGAAAAAACCCTCTATGACATTGAAGCCAAAGGTATCTTCAGGGAAAGCCACTGACCAAACAAGTGAAAAACAGAGATGAACAAATGGGACTATCTTAAACTAAGAAGTTTCTGTACCTCAAAAGAAACAGTGAGCAGAACACAAAGACAGTGTACATATGGGAAAGGATATTCACCCAGTACCCCTCCGATAAGGGGTTAATATCAAGGAAATACAAGGCACTGTTTGCACTCTACAAGAAGAGAACATCCAATCTCATCAGAAAATGGGGCAATGAGATGAACAGAAGCTTTCTTGAGAAATCCGGATAGCCAAAAGACACATGAAAAAAATGCTCTTCATCACTAATCATCAGGGAGGTGCAGATCAAAACAAATATGAGATATCATCTCACACCACAGAGACTGGCACACATCCAAAAGAACAAAAACAACTGGTGTTGGTGTGGATATGGGGAGAAAGGAATTCCATTTCACTGCTGGTGGGAATGCCAACTGGTCCAGACATTTTGCAAAACAATATGGACGTTTCTCAAAAACCTAGAAATCATGCTCCCATTTGACCCAGCACACCTCGCTATGTACAGGGGTTACTCCTGGCTCTGCACTCAGGAATTACTTGTAGATGTGCTCAGAGGACCATCTGGGATGCTCGGAAACAAACCAGTCAACCTTGTGCAAGGCAAACGCCCTATCCATTGTGCTATTGCTCTAGCCCTATAACTACCTTTTAGACATTGCCACTGTTATTGTCATTGTCCTCTTGTTGTTCATCGATTTACTTGAGCGGGCCCAGTAACGTCTCCATTGTGACACTTGTTACTGTGTTTGGCATATCGAACACATCATGGGTAGCTTGCCAGACTTTGCCGTGCAGGTGAGATACTCTTGGTAGCTTCCAGGATCTTGAGAGGAGTAGAGGAATCGAACCTGGGTCAGTCAGGTCGGCCGCAAGCAAGGCTAATGCCCTACCCACTGTACTATCATTAGGCTAATTAAATATAGGTGGTCAAAACTTTTAAATTACTATCCCTCATTATTTCAGTCAATGAAGGTAGGTTTATTATCAAATATAATTTCTCACTTGTAATGAATCTACATGAAACTTGTAAAGAGTTTCTAACAATGAAATTCCATAGACGTATTTTTCTGTATAACTTTGGCTGTTCCTCGTCGGGGCCCCTCGGAGGAGAGCGGGTTGAGCTTTCCTCCCCGCCCGGCCAGGGCTCCGGCAGCCGAAGACCTCCAGGACCAGCCACCACCATGCTGAGACCACTCTCCGCACACATGAAGGTACTGGCAGAGGGACAAAGCCACGCAGGTTCCGGGGCCAAGATCTCCAAGCCTACTTGGATTGGAGTCGAGCATCCTCCACCCAGATCCTCCAAATTCCAGTAGGCGGGGGTCACACCCACCACCTGGCCCCCTGGCGCCGTGTAATCCCATCATCGGCCAAGACTCAGAGACTATAAAATCCAGCTCCCAGAACCGCGCGGCTGCATTTGCGGCCGCGCGACATCTTATCAGGACATCTTTTTATGACATCTTATTATCTCATTCCTACTTTGGACAAACTTGCAGGCTATCAAATGTAGGCTGCCCACAGGGCAGAGTCTGGCAAACTCCCCGTGGCGTACCAACTATGCCAAATACCAGTAACAATGATGGGTCTCATTCTCCTAAAGAGCCTTGAATATAATCTCAGGGCTAGGATGAAAGAGACGTTACTGGGGCCTGCTCAAGGCAATCGACGAATAACAGGATGATGAATGAATAAAAGAATGAAACTTTGCTTGGAACAGAATGCATAAGCAAGTACTACATATTTGTTATCTGAAAAGACCAACAATGCAAATACAACTAAACAAAACATGCTTCTTCTCTAAATAAATTTAAATGCTGAAACATTCTTTCCCTGTATTTCAGTGTGTTTCTTTCCCTTTGTTGAGAACAATGAACCTCTTAGGAGTCAATAACTTGAGTAGACTTTGAGAACTAGGGGTCTAAAATCTTGTGTTAGTTTTGTCATATACTGACTCTTCTTTTGTTTGTTTCCTTGGAGTCACATTAGATGATAAGGATTTTGTGGTGCTGGGAGTTAAACCGTGGCCTCTTGCAAGAGAAAATAATTTGTTTTTGTCCCTGTGCTATCTCTCCAGCATATACAGTTGCTCTTCAACAGTGACAAGTCTCATAACTATGAAGCTTGATTTCTTTACTTGTACTCAAAGATTTAATTAATTTTCTCTGCTTTTTTTCTTTCACAATAACATACAAGACAATAAAACAACTTTACAAACTGTAAATTTGAGACAGATGAAAGTAAAGTGATGAATCAAAAAATAAGATAGCAGATGGACTGAACATGTTTGCCACTCAATGCCTCTTTTGCAGACCACAACACCCAAAAGGAGAGAGAGAACAAAAGGGAATACCCTGCCACAGAGGCAGGGTGGGATGGGGGGATGGGTGTGTGAGGGATACTGGGATCCATGGTGGTGGAAAATGGGCACTGGTGGAGGGATGTGTACTTGATCAGTGTATAATCGAAACCCAAGCACAAAAATTTGCAAATCTACAACTGTACCTCATGATGTTTCACTAATAAATTTTTTTTTAAAAATGAGATAGTAGAACCCATAATAAAACAAAGGTAGATTGATTGCTTTTTATTTTGTGGCTTCAATAGCACAGCGGTAGGGCGTTCGCCTTACAAGCGGCCAACATGACCGATCCGAGTTCGGTTCCTCCACCCCTCTCAGAGAGCCCGGCAAGCTACCGAGAGTATTCAATATGCCAAACACAGTAACAACAAAGTCTCCAATGGAGACGTTACTGGGCCCGCTCGAGCAAATCGATGATCAATGGGAGGGCCTTTACCTTTTACCTTAATACTTATTTTTATATAGCTTCTGTAGTTAATAACATTATTAATAATGGTTTCTCATGCACATAATTTCAACAAATGAGGTGCAGATAATCTCCAGATTACAGCAGAAGATGGAAAAGAACCTCAACATAAACCATCATATGACAAGAGAAAAGTCAGGATGATGCCAAGAGGAAAAACATAAAAATCATTGGTGTACCAGAGTGGCAGGAAGGAACCCCTGATAAAGAAGCAACCATCAAAACTGTAATTGCTTCAAAGCTCCTAAAGCTGAATAGTGCATACACCCAAATCCAGGAGGCCTGATCAGGCTATCAGCTAAAAGAAATCCAAATAAAATTACGCCAAAACATATCCTAATCCATATCAAAGTCTGAGGTTGGAAAACAATTCTCCAAGCAAACAATCCTCTCGAAAAAGCCAGAGTGGCCATAATAGTATCAGACCACATAGACTTCAGGCTGAAGAACGTTGTAAGAGACACTGTAGGTCATTTCTAAGGATCAAAGGATCTGTACATCAGGAAAAAAAAACCTACTAAATGTATATGCATCTAAGATGGAACCAGCAAAACACTTCAAACAACTGCTTAACAGAAACTGCAGAAATCCATGGACTTGAAAAAAAAACATTGCTAACAATACAATAATAGTTGCAGATTTTAACAATAATTTATCACCTCTCAGTAAATCAACGAGACTCAACTCAGCAAGGAAATACTTTTTTTGAGGGCAGAAATGGAAGAGAGAGGCTTAGTAGATGTATGTAGAACATTTCATCCCCCCAAAAGCTGAATACATTTCATCTCCAGTGCACATGGAACATTCTCCAAGATAGACCACATGCTGTGCAAAAAAACACACCTCCATAAATTTAAGAGGATAGAAATTATATCAACCATCTTTTCAGACCATGATGCACAGAAAATAGAAGTGAATCACACACAGAAACAGAGAATCAAGTCAAACACCTGGAAATTAAACAGCTCACTACTGAACAATCAGTGTAAGAATAGAGAGGAAATCAAAGAGAAAATCAAAAGACTCCTGGAAACAAATTAGAATGAGGACAAGAGGTACCAGAACTTGTGGGATATAGCAGAAGTAGTGTTAAGAAGAAAGTTTATTGCTCTGCAAACATTCATCAGGAAGAAATGGCCCTCGCAAATAACTTAACCTTACAGCTCAAGATCTTGGAAAATGACCAGCAAAAGGAGTTCAAACCAGGCAGGAGGAATGAAATAATAAAACATAAAACAGAAATCAATGAGCTGACATCTCAAAATACAGTCCAAATGATCAACAAAATCAAGAGCTGTTTTTTTGGGGGGAAAATAAACAAGATTGATAAAGCACTAGTCAGACTCACAAAGAAACATAGAGAAAAAACTAATAAACTATCAGAGATGCAAAGTGGGATATCGCAACAGAAACTGCAGAAATTCATAGGATCTTCAGAGATTACTTTGAAAATCTTTATGGCATGGAAAAAGAGAACCTTGAAAAAATGAATAAATTCCTCCATTCTTATAACCTCCCAAGGCTGAACCAAGAAGTTTTGGAATACCGAAACAGACCTATCATGATCAAGTAAATTGAAATGGTAATTCAAAGTCTTTCCCAAAACAAAAAGCCCAGGCCCAGATGGATTCACCTGTGAATTCTTTCAAACCTTTAAAGAGGATCCACTGACAATCCCTTTCAAGCTTTCCCAGGAAATTTAAGAAACAGATACAGTTTCAAACAGTTTCTGTGAGCACCCTGATAACAAAAGAAGGCAGAGAGACCACAAAAAAAAAATAGAGAACAATATCCCTGATGAACACAGATGCAAAGATCCTCAAAGATCCTCATTTTTGCTAGCAAATAGAATCCAATGACTCATCTAAAAGATCACACACCATGACCAAGTAGGGAATCAACTCAGGGATGCCAGGATGCTTTAACATTCGCAAGTCAATCAACATAATCCATCACATCAATTTAAAAAACCCATATGATTTTATCAATAGATGCAGAGAAAGCATTTGACAAGATACAGCACCTGTTCATGATAAAAATTCTCAAAAAAATGGCAGTTGAAGGAACTTTTATATAGTCAAATATACTATATGTACTCAATAGAATCAAAGCGTCTACCAAAAGCCCACAGCAAGCATTTTTCTTAAGGGGGAGAAACCACAGGCTTTCCCTCTAAGACCAGGCACAAGACAAGGTAGACCACTCTTGTCACTATTATTCAATATTGTACTGGAAGTACTTGCCACGGCATTTAGGCAAGAGAAAAGATATTGAGGGCATCTGGTAGGAAAGGAAGAAGTCAAACTCTATTTGCAGATGACATGATACTGTACTTAGAAAACCCTACACTCTCTACCAAAAGCTCCTAGAAACAACAGATAAGTATAGTAGAGTGGCAGGTTACAAAATCAATACCCAAAAGTTCATGTTTTTCTTATAGGCAAATACTGAAAGAGAAGAAAGTGATAATAAAAAACAATCCTGTTCACAATTTTGCCGCAGAAAATCAAGTACCTTAGAATCAGCTTAACTAAGGAGGTAAGCAACCTATACAAAGAAAACTACAAAATGCTACTTCAAGAAATAAGAGAACAAGAGGAAATGGAAACACATCCCCTGTTCATGGATTGGGAGAATTAACACTGTCAAAAAGGCAATACTCCCCAAAGCTTTATACAGATTCAATGTGGTTCTTATAGGATACCCATGACATTTTTCAAAGAAATAGACAAAATACTCCTGAAATTCATATGGAACAACAAGCCTCCACAAACACCTAAAGCAATCCTTGGGGAAAAGAAGATGGGAGACATCACCTTCCCCAACTTCAAACTGTTCTATGCCTTGCACGCGGCCGATGTGAGTTCGATTCCAAGAGTATACCGCCCACAAAAAAGAGCCTGGAAAGCTCCCTGTGGTGTATTTGATATTCCAAAAACATTAACAAGTCTCACAATGGAGACGTTACTGGTGCCCGCTCAAGCAAATTGATTGACAATGGGAGGACAGTGCTACAGTGCTATTTTTATTAAGTTGTTCACACTAATTCATTGCATTTACTATTCAAACACCAATCCCACCACCTTCCCAGAAAGTCATCATAATTAAAACAGCATGGTATTGGGAAAGAGAAAGACTCGCAAACCAGTGCAATAGAGTTGAATATCTTGGTACAGACCCTCAAATATACGATCACCTAATCTTTGATAAGGGAGCAATGCCACAGAGACTGGCACACATCTAAAAGAAGAAAAGCAACGGTGTATATCTCTTTACCTATGGTGTATATCCCTTTACCTACTTTCAACACTCAGAGCTTGTCCAGAGTGATCATTTTCAACTAATGTTGTCATAATGGACTCTCCTCAAACTTATCTCCACCCCAGCCCACACATTCTTGTGGTAATTTCAACAATTGACTAGTCCTCCTGGCCCATTTTCCCTGGCTTTGAATATTAGTTTCATACTAATTTTTTTATATCCCACAAATGAATGCAGTCATACTATATCTGTCTCTCTCCTTCTAACTCATTTCACTCAGCATCATCCTCTTCATATGCATCCATTTACTGGGAAATTTCATGACCTCATTTTTCCTAGCAACTGTGTAGTTTTGCATAGACGTACCATAGTTTCTTTTCCATTCATCTGTTCTTGGGCACTCGGGATGTTCCCAAAAAAGAAAAAAAAAAGAAGAAATGCAGGTATACACGTTCATTATTCTACCAAATGCTACTTCAAGAAATAAGAGAACGTATTTCTTAAAATATTAACTATCCATATTTCTTAAAATATTAACTATCAAAATGCAATCCAAGACAGAATGGTCACACAAAATGGATTTTTAAAGCATGAATATTATTTTAGATTTGGCTGAAGATGGTAGTTTGAGAAATATGAACTAGGTATATTTTTATGAAGTGTTTTTTATCACAGGGTCATATTGGTCTCTTTTATTAACTTTCCACAAAAGCCCTTTATTCCTTTATAATTTATCAAATGTGCATCAATATTGGGGCAGGAGCACAGTGGGTAGTGTGTTTGCCTTGCATGCTGCAAACCCGTGTTTGATTCTCAGCATCCTTTATGGTCCCCCGAGCACTCCCAGGAGTAATTCTTGAGTGTAGAGCCAGGAGTAACCCCTGAGCATCGCAGGATGTGACCCAAAAAGTAAAAAAAAAAAAAAAGAAAGAAAAAGAAAGTGCATCAATATTGTCCTGAAACAAAGCAGTTCAAGCAAATGATTCATTCAATTTTCAATATTAAATATTTTAAAATATATCAAATAAAGTACTTCCTCTCCATAGGTTTTTACTTATCATAGGACTCTTTGATCAATATAAATATTTTACTTCAAAAATGTAAGAGTGTGTGTGTGTGTGTGTGTGTGTGTGTGTGTGTGTGTGTGTGTGTTTGTAACCTGGGTGCATCTTTAACAAGAAAAATCTCCTCTTCCATAAATAGCATCTTTATCACTGAGCTGTGCAAGAGTTCATACCTGAGCCAAAAATGGAGGCTCCGCAGTTTCTCCAGGTGAGGCAGAAACGTACAGATACCAAGATCCGGGTTCACCATGGCTCGTTCAGGCTACCCTAGGACATAGCCCCCAGCCCCCACCCGAGTGCAAGGACCCCTCGGTGGCTGTCACTGTTCCCCTAGCTGTCATACGGGAAGCTGGGTCCTTGTCACTGCGGTCATGCACGGGCAAGGTGGTCAATCACTGGTCCCTGGACCTCTCGTGCCGCACTGGGCGTTGCCCGTCTCCCGCGCTCAGACTGACAGTTCCTGCAACGGTCGCGCAGAAGCACGTTGACTCCCTGCACCAGCACCCAGCCGGCCAGGCACCCTGAGCACATCTACCCTCGCCTCATGCCGTTGTGCTCCAGCAAGCCGCCCCAGGCCCACCGTCTTCCGCAACTGGTGCCTCTTGAAGGTCTGCCCCTTCACCTTCCTCCCAGCGAACTACCTGGCCCCGATGCACGAAGGGCTCCTCACGGAACATGTCCAGGATGGAAAGCCCGGCGCTGGGCTCTAGAGGCCCATCTGGAGATGAAACTGGGGACGTTGGAGGCGCCGTTGGAGCAGGACAACGGCCGGTTCAAGCTCTCGGCGCTCTGGCGCTGACGTCTGGTCTCGCGCCCTTGGCGGTGCTCCTGGGCCAAGGCGAGCGTGGGCAGCACGTCCACGTACGTCCTGACGTCACGCCTGCTCTTGGCGTTGATGTCCCCGGTGTCCCTCTTCGGTCTGAGGCGCTGGATCAGAGCCTGGAGGCGCTTGTTGATCTCTCCAGAATGCTGCCGGTCAGACACACCTTCTGCTAAACCACCTGACTCAGCAACCAGTAATGAACAATCAAGTGTTGATTATTTGTAAAGAGGAACACCAATCATTTCTTCCACACCTGCATGTACATGTACTATTTTTTTAATTTTGAAAAAAATTTTATTTTCCTAAAGTTGTTCACAGTAATTATTTACATTCAACATTTCAACACCAATCTCACCACCATTACACCTTCCCACCACCATTATTTCAAATTTTCCCACCACCACCCAAGTCTGCACCGTAGGCAGATGGTAAATCATTTATTTTGTATTACTTGTTATGAATAGTATGATATGTTGTGCAGCTGCAAAAGCGGCTGACCTCTCCTGGAATTCTAAAATGTTTTGAATGTTTGGGGTCTGGAGGCATCTCTGTGGCGTGCTGCTCTCTTCTGAGATTCATTTGTCAGCCTCTGAATCATGGCCATCAATGCACTTAAATTATGTTAGTGCCCGATTTTGATGTCTTTTGAGATTTATTTATGGGTCTGGAGTGAGGCCGATAAACGAGCTTGTATAGCTGAACCAGAGGTGGTTTGTGGGCGTGACTCCCACAGACCTAGCTTTTGGCCTTTTAATGTCTGTAAATCACAACACCCAAAAGGTGAGAGAGTGCAAAAGGGAATGCCCTGCCACAGAGGTGGGATGGGATGGGGCAGACTAGGTGGGGGTGGTGAGAGGGATACTGGGATTATTGGTGGTGAAGAATGGGCACTGGTGGAGGGATGGGTACTCACTCATTGTATGACTGAAACGCAAGCAGAAAGTTTGTAAGTCGGTAACTGTACCTCAAGGTGATTCATTAATAAAAAATTATTTTAAAAAATGTTATGCCAAAAAAGAAAAAATAATAAAACATGGGGGACATTCCAGCAGGTCAACCTGTATCTGGGGGGCGAGTGCATCAGCAGCCTGATACAGTGCATCAGTATCAGGTTTCCTCATACTTCAAAATTGCCGCTGTGCCTTTGGTTGGACACTAACAACTTGGAACCAAGTTTCCAGAGAAATTGAATGGACATGTAATATTTTTATTTACAGAAAGCTATCCTTCTCCCTTGAATGCAGACTGAATCATCAAAGTCAGGTTTTGCTTTGGGGGCTATACCAGCAATGATCAGTGGGCTACTCCTTGCTCTGCTCTCAGAAATCCCTCCTGGTAATGCTTAGGGAAGTTGGGCATGAAATCTGCCCGTGTATAAAGAAAGCGTCTTCCCCCTGTTCTCTCTCTAGCTTTTTTTATTTTTTAAATCTCACATATGCATAAGATAATTGTGCTTACTAGGTGTTTCTGAATTATTCTATTCAGCACGACCCCACTAGTCCTATCTAGCAAAAGGCATAGTATCTATAAAAATAGTATTGATATTTCTCAAGAAAGTAAGAATGAAGGTCTCATACAACAAAAATATCCAACTTCTTAGAATATAGAAATGGAAAGGTATACGGACACATCTATGTTCACTGGAGCACTTAGTACAATACCAAAGATATGAAAATGAGACAAATGTTCAACAATGCACAACACAAATGGAAAGAGAATTTGTGGTACATATGCACAATAAAAATATGCAGCCACAAGTAAAAATGAAATTATGTAATAAGCAGAATCTTGAGTGGAACCAAAAAATATATTGAGCAAAATAAGCCAGAAAAGAGACAAATATAAGGTGATTGTATCATTTGTGGTATATAGAAAAACAAATCAAGATTATGAACACTGTTAATTAATAGTAAACCCAATCCTGGACAATGGTTATATACCTGAAAATACCATATTGGTGAGGAGGAATGTTGAGAGAATGAGAAGGTGGACTGGACATATCATAAAATCATTGGTGAAAGTTCTAGATACCTTAGTAGTGATCAATTAGGGTAACTGTTTGCACAAATACTATAACTCTCAATAAAGAAGCAATGGGTGTAACGGGGGGGATATGAATGTCAGGCTAGAGGTGACATAAGTACAGTGGTGGAGGGATGGTGGTGGGCTCTGTAATTATACAGAAAAATGAAACAGCAATACAGCATATAATTTATCAAAAGTATCATAAAATTAAGTGAGGAAACTACCATAATACTTCTGCAAACATTTAAATGTAACACCTATAAAAGATAATTATTTGTTTTAAAGCATATGATCACCCCATAGTTTCTGTTTCTTATGGAACAGTAATTTCATTTAAGACTTGAAAGAGACACTGTTATGAAATTTTAACTAGACTTAATAAATTATTTACTGCATTTGTGAATGAATTATCCTTTCAATGTTTTTTTATTTTTTTTATAATTTATGTATTTATTGAATCACTGTGGGAAAAGTTACAGAGCTTTCAGGTTTAGGTTTCAGTCATGTAAATATCAAACACATTTCCCTTTACCAATACTTATTTTTTCCGCGAACCCCAATAGAACCCCACCTCCCATCCCTCCCAATTCCTGTGAGGCAGATGAGTTCTAGTTAACACTCTATCTACTTTGACTAGATTTATTGTTTCAATAAAAGATGCACCATTATTATTTAGAGTTTACTATCCCCCCCAAATCATACATGCTGAAAAAGCATTGTGAAATGATTTGCTTTCTACAGCTGAGTTTAAGAATTAAATGATGTCACGCGGCCACAATAGCGGCCGCACGGTTTTGAATTTCTCCTATTTTACTTATTAACCCTGGAAGTATTTCTATTAAAAGTTAGATAGTTAAGAGATTGGTTTCTGTGCTCTGGATTCGTGGCCGTGCTGGAGAGCTGCTCGTGGGGGGGCAACTGGTGACCTCGGTAGGGCGTGAAGGATGGACCAGAATGCCCCCCTTCCCATGAGGTCCCTGCCGCCCCCATCCCTGGCTCAAACCTGCTGTCCACAAGGTTCCCGTGCGGCCGCCATCTTTCTTTCCAGAGAGGCCAGGGCGAATGGGGCAACACCCTTTCCCCTCTGGGCAGGCATGCTGGCGTGGTTTAACACATAGTCCATTCGCTTTTCTGCTCCAAGCGTTTGGTTTTCTGCGCTAAGTCCTTGTGCTTCTGGGGCCCTGGCCGTGCTGGAGAGCCGCTCGTGGGGGGCAACTGGTGACCTCGGTAAGGAGTGAAGGACGGACCGGAACGCCCTCCTTCCCATGAGGTCCCTGCCGCCCCCACCCCTGGCTCAAACCTGCTGTCCACAAGGCTCCCATGCGGCCGCCATCTTTCTTTCCAGAGAGGCCAGGGCGAATGGGGCAACACCCTTTCCCCTCTGGGCAGGCATGCTGGCGCGGTTTAACACATAGTCCATTCACTTTTCTGCTCCAAGCATTTGGTTTTCTGTCAATGTTTTTTTTAAAATCCTTATACAAAGTTAACTCTTGTTCCAAGAATTTATTTAAGAATAAAGTGTCAAGACAGAAGTTCTAAATATTATACACTGCATTCTGTACTTCATTGAGACTCAGTTTTATCCAAAATTCTTAAGCCATGTAACTTCATTTAAATAACCTTAGAATACCAGAAAAATATGATTAATATATTTGATGCTGTTCAAGTTTTTAAATCATAGAGACTTAATGACCTTTACAGGTTCCATTCATCTGTGAAGAAATAAAATGTTACAGTATGAACTTTTTTTTATTCCACTTTAAATTTTTCTTAATGTTATCTCAGGGTTCATTACCTTTAATAGGAAAATATATGTCATCGTAAATATTATTAGAACACTGAAGTCAAATTCCCTAGAATAGATACCATAGAAAATGATAGATATGATATTTATGGATGTTAGTGGTTCTTAATTTATTTTAATTTTATAGAACTATTGAAAAACTAATTATAATAAGAGGAAAAGTAAAGTAGCTCTGCTTTCTATCTAGTTTTTTTAAATCTATATATGCTATTTAATTTTCTATGCCATACATGAATCATAACTATAGAATATAGGTATTGAGAATTTGTTCTTTTTTAAAAACTTTCTCTGAAAATTTATGGTAGATAGTAACATTTTTCTATCAATTGAGCCACTTGTATGAAATAGAAATCATTAGTGCAAATTTCTTAGCTTATAAAACTTTTCTGAGTGTAACAACTCTACTAAATTTTCCTTGCACAGTAGACAATAATAATAATGATCCAAGAAGTTTCCAGAATACATAAAATCTATATTTTGAACCTAGCCTTCAGACATTTTTCACTAGTTAAAATACTTCTCTACGAGAACTTGATAGAAATGTCTCTTTGAGGCTAGCTCATGTTTCTTTTGCCATTCCAAAGTTCTTTCATTTTATGTAGTTACATTTGTTTGCTTTGCATTTTGTTTCCTTCGCTAGTGGACACCTCCTGCTTTGTAAATGTGCACAGTAATACTGGTTCAGGTTGGGCTGAAGAAATGAAGAGATGGTGCGGGGCTAATGGTGCATGCCTTGCCTGGAACTGATCTTGTTTAATTTGTTTAATCAAATTGTAGTTTGTCAACAGACCTTACATCATAATGTTACATATTTAAGAAACCTCCTTTTATCTCACAATTACTATTTACCTCAATTTCTCTATTTTTAAAAGTATTTTTCATAATTTTAATTATTAAAATTTTATATTGAGAAGAATTTTGTCATTATTATATCCCAAACGGCCAGAATAGATTATTCTATTTGCGTTTATGCCTTTATCCTATGTTCTGAATAATACATAGGGTTTGGGGAGAATACTCAGTGGTACTCAGGGTTCCTTGAGGTTCTGTGCTCTGGAGTTACTCCTGGGGGAGGCCATGAACCATATAAGGTGAAGGAAATTAAACAAGATCAGTTCCAAGCACCTTAATCCCTGGACTATCTCTTTAGCCCAACCTGAACCAGTATTACTGTGCACACTTACAAAACAGGAGGTGTCCACTAGCACAGGAAACAAAATTAAAGACAAACAAATGTACCTACATAAAGTGAAAGAGCTGCAGAATGACAAAAGAAACATGAGCTAAACCCAAATGACAGCTACGTGAACAGGGAAAAATGTATTCATTACACACATCAGATAAAGGGTTGATATCCAGGACGCATAAAATACAAAGATCAACAGTGAAAAATTCCAAACTCTAACCAAAAACAGAGAGAGCAAATGAACAGACACTTCTCAGAGGAAGAGAGGAGGATGGCCAGTAGACACAAGAAGAAATGCTCAGAACCACGTACCATCAGAGAAATTCAAATCAAAATGACAATGAGATGGTCTCACACCAGGGAGAATGGCACATATAGGAAATAGTAGGAATGGATCTTGTTAGCAGAGACGTGGTGATCAAGGGGATTATCATCCACTTCTGATGGGATTGTTGTCTGGTACACCTGTGGAAAACAGTTTGTACGGATCTCAGTTAAGTAAGAATTGAACTGCCGTATACGGCAGTATATGTATATGTATGCAATTCTACTGTGGGGCCTCTATCCCCAGAACATAAGAATTCTCTCTCAAAAAGACAAGTGCACATTATTCATCACTGCTTTCAGTACAGTAGCTAAGATATGAAATCAGTCTAGGTGTCCAGGAACAAGTGAATGGATTATTAGAAGGGTTATATATACCTAATGGAATACTATGCAGCTGCAAGGAATGATGAAATCATGCCATTTGTTCCACTGCACTTGGAACTGGAAGATAACATGTTGAAGCCAGAAGCCAGAAGAAGAAAGACAAACACAGAATGATCTCACTTACCTGTGGAATAAAGACTACTAGATGAGGAATTGTTGTGAAAGAGGGAATTTTTAGACCACCTTTGACCCCAGTGTTTATAGAGAAGACAGGCAGAAAAGAAAAGAAATCAACTGGGGGGAGAAAAGAACAAGAATGAATGGACTAACAGGCATTAGGTCTTTTGCTATACCAGTGAAATGAGCAAAGGAAATAGCCATCTACCCAAAACACAGGCTCAACAAACTGAAAACATGAGCTCTAAGCAGCAACTCTTAAAACTTTGTAATGTGCCTTCCAGTTGACAGGTGGGGATGGAGTGGGGTTAGGGATCAGCAGGGAATCTGGGAACACTGGGAAGGGAAGCTGACACTAATGGAAGGATTGCTGTTGAATTATTGTTTGCCTAAAATACAACTATCAGTATCTTTGCAAACCATGGCTCTTTAATAATTTTTTCCAACGAAATGTAGGTATGCACATCTTTGCTTTCTCTAAAAGAAAAAGACATGTCTTCTGTCTTTTAACTTTTTTTGGTGTGGAGGATGTGTTTGGGCCACACTCAAGAGGCTTTGTTCATTGCCAGACTTCCTACTAACAGCCAGCGACCCCTTCGGGGGGTGTGGGGAATCAACCGCAGAATCAAGGCTATAACCTCGGTGACTCTTATGTAAGATCAGCTCCTTTCCTGAGCTTCTAATATTTTCCTGACCTATATTCTAATATCTTTTTGCCATAGAGTGTGATTTGAGGTTTTATGCCTTACCTTGTAACTGTTGTTTTAAATGATATTGAAAATCATCCCTGATTCTAAATTTTAAAAAATTTCTTCCAGTTGATGCCTTTACTGAACTTAAAGAACAAACAACAGAAAACTAAAATGAATATTATATAGTAATGCAAAATCTCCATTTTAGTAGCCAAAAAGTGCATCTAATACTGGTATTCTCTAGTTTGAGAAGGGTGTTCATTTTTCTTGTAGCTTTCTTCCTTTAGTTCATTCATTAATCAGATATTGCAAAATGCCAACTATAAAATAAGAAATATTTGGGTAATAAATTATTTCTAGTTTCAAGGAGAACACGGAGTGAAAAGGAAAATAAGTAGAATTAAATACGAAAATCACAAAGTGACTGATTCCAACAACAATTGAGCTGCCTTAAATGTTTTGAGGTGAAGCTAGAAACCATTTAAGAATATCAGGAGGATAAAATGTGATAACTGAATTTTAATACAAAGTTGGAAAATGAGAACAGATGGATTTTTAAAAATGCTCTGTAATAGAGTTACATGAGACAAATATTTTTATGCCAGTTCCTTACTTAGAGAGTAATAGAATTTAAATGGTTTTGCTACAGTTTACATGCATTCTTCTGATAACTTTTTTTCCCCAGAATCAAATGCTGAGTGAAAGAAGCAGCCATTTTCCAGCCAACTGTCAGGATAAGTTGGACGCTAAAAACCGGAATCAATATAAATCTGACAACATAGTGGAATGTTCAGTTAACTTTAAATGCCTTTTAGAGAACACAAGAGATTTCTGAATTGTCTAATCCCTTTTTGCAGAAGGCATATGTGATTTTGCTAATTTGTCTCTGAGACATCCATGAAGAAGGAAAGGAGAACATACGGCACTCAGTAGCATAAGTAGGTAAACTGCTGTTTTGCACTTGTTTTCTCTTTCTTCGTCATTTTGCAAGAACAGCTACACATTTGTGAGTGAAAAATATACTTAAAACATTTTAGTTTACTTTTCCTGGAATCTCTATGGCTTGTATCATACAAGTATGTGCATGCCTTTGAGATAAGAGTTCTTGTTATCTTTGTGTGTTTTCAAAAGTCCGGCAGCGCTCTATCTCTCCTGCTGCCTGTGTTCGGTAGTCTTGAGCCGTTTCCCCCACCCCGGGGCGGTAGACGGAGAGGTAGGTTGAGGAAGGAACGAGGGCCAGACTGGGGTCGGTATCAATTGTAGTTTATTCCAGTCTTCACTCTCACCTCTGACTCTGCCTTCTGGAGCCCGAGCTCCCAAGCCCGAGCCCGCGCCTCAGCCTGAGCCTCTGCCTGAGCCTCAGCCTGAGCCTCAGTCTCTGCTCTCTCGAGCCCCAAGCCCCCTTCAGGCTTACAGTCTTAGTTTATATAGCAATCACGTAGGGTGGTGACACAAAGGTGGGTTGAACATTAACAAATCCGCAAAGAGAGGTAAGACCACTCCTCGAGGAGATTAACTCAAGGATAAAATCTCATCTAAAGAGATTATTCCAGATTACTAGAAGATCTGGGCTGGAGTGATAGCACAGCGGGTAGGGCGTTCGCCTTACAAGCAGCCAACATGGCCGACCCGAGTTCGAATCCTCCGCCCCTCTCGGAGAGCCCGGCAAGCTACCGAGAGTATTCGATATGCCAGACACAGTAACAACAAAGTCTCCAATGGAGACGTTACTGGGCCCGCTCGAGCAAATCGACGATCAACGGGAGGGCCTTATTTTATTTATTATTATTACTAGAAGATCTGCTCAAGGGTGGGATCCCAACAAGGGTGTGTTCTTTCCTCAGATGGTAATCTACTTAAATAATTGTAGTAAATCTAGTATTTACTTCTAATATTTCTAGCTATGTCATTCTGTATGAGCACAGTAAGAGATATAAACTTACAGTTTGGTTAGCCCCAGCAGGTCATGACTGGTCATGACTTACTTTTGGATCATGACAGCATTTGCCCATGACCATGCCCTAAACTTATAGTTGAGTATCGTGGTGCTATGGCCTGGTCCATTTCGATGCCAGGGTAGTTCACAGCTTGCCCTGGGTCCATTCAGTCCCTCATCGGGAACCTGCTTTGGGGGTGCTAGGAACTAAGGCAACTGAGTCAAGAAAACAGATGCTCAGGAGTAAATATTATTTGGAGTCAATCAATACCCAAGTTTCAAAGCATAATATAAACTGTCTTCCTGTGTTCATGCAGACAGGACATTGCTTTAAGGTAAACTATGCAAAGGACATAATTTACAGTACAAGTTCAGTGTCCTTAGAAAGATCTGATTTTACAATCTAATATAATCTGATTAGACAGAAAAAGTGATTAACTGGCTGGGGAGGAGAGCACAGGGAAGAGTTTACAGATAAGCAGAGGACTGGGAGTGACTCGGGAGCACTGTGATGGGTGTAACCTGATAAAACTAAGCTTCTTGTGGCAAGAGAGAAAGGACAAAACAATGTTATCTTACAACCTTAGTATGAATCTGACAGACTTGATGTACTTTGATATTCTTAGTAAAGGTGAACTAGATTGCTCATGTTAATATCCTCTTAAAACTGGGGAATGCCTTCTTAAAACTAGGGAATAGCTGTTTTTTTTTCTGACATATTAAAACTTCCGGGAGCTGGATTTTATAGTCTCTGAGTCTTGGCCGTTGATGGGATTACATGGCGCCAGGGGGCCAGGTGGTGGGTGTGACCCCCGCCTACTGGAATTTGGAGGATCTGGGTGGAGGATGCTCGACTCCAATCCGAGTAGGCTGGGAGATCTCGGCCCCGGAACCGCGTGGATTTGTCCCTCTGCCAGTACCTTCATGTGTGCGGAGAGTGGTCTCAGCATGGTGGTGGCTGGTCCTGGAGGTCTTCGGCTGCCGGAGCCCTGGTCGGGGCGGGGAGGAAAGCTCAACCCGCTCCCCTTCAATGGCCCCGGCTAGCAGTTGTAACAAAAACAACATATTTGTAACTAATTGAATTGTTTCTAATGTAATACTGCTTGCCCATGTGATATAAGTCCATTCATAATACATATTTATTTACATATTTTTAATTTTTTATTATTTATATATTTATCTTCCTTTTATTGAATATTCATGAGATAGACCATTACAAAGCTGTTCATAATTGGGTGTCAGTCACACAATAATCCAACAACCATCTCTCCACCATCGTACATTTTCCACCACCAATGTTCCCAATTTCCCTTCCACAATCCCCATCACCCCCACCACCACCTCACCCCAGCCAACCTCTATGCTGTATGGAAGGCACTTTTTTTTTCTCTCTCTCTCTCCTTTTGTGCATGTAACTTGCAACAAAGATACTAAAGGATTTGTTTGTTCAGGGTATTCAGTATTTTTATCAGGAAGGTAAGGGTGGAGAAGCTTTTTTAACTGAGTGGCAGCTTTAGGGTGTGGATGTAACTACCTTGGCTTCCAGAAGTAAAAGAGAGATGGGAGCAGGAAGCCTATTCAGACCCCCCAAGAAAACCTGGAGATCACAACCATAAAAAACGCAAAACCAAATTTGTATCTTGGTGAGGTCTGTCCTGGGATGGTGGAGTCTGGCCAGGGGAGCAGAGGCAATTTTGGATTGTGGGATAAAGTGGCTGCCAGGGACTCTGCTTGGGCAGGCACCAGGCTGACTTGTCCACCTCAGATTTACCTTAGTCTGTTCAGCCTTGTGGAAGTCTGAGATTAACTGTGGCTTTTGATCTATTTCTAGATTTATTTGTGGGTCTCTGAAGCAAAGATGATAAAGGAGCTTATATACCTGAGCCAGAGGTGGTTTGTGGGTATGGCTTCCAAATACCTAATTTTGGGTGTGCCATTTAATTTCTTGGAAAACTTGGTCCCAAGTTGCTGGGGTCTAGCTAGAGGTGCAGGGGTAATTTGGCAGTTTCAGGAAACCTGAAGACTACACCAGGCTGCTAATGTACTCGCCTGGCTGGTACAGGGTTTCAAAACATTTTGGACTAACAATTATAGTATTTCACTGGCTAATCTTAAGCTTATGGTTTTGGATCAAACCTTGAAGTGTTTGATCCAAAACCTTAAGTTTTGGATCATAACCCTGAGGGCTTATTCCTGCCTCTTAACTCAGGGATTACTCCTGGAGGGACTCAGGGGACTATACAGTCTGGTTGGAATTGAGCTTGTGTCAGCTATGTGAAAAGCAAGCACCAAAAAGCAATGGAGAAGATGTATCTATATCTATCTATATCTATATCTATATCTATATCTATATCTATATCTATAATCTATCTCTCTATCATCTATCATCTATTTATCTCTCTCTATCATCTATCATCTATCTATCTTCAACCCCAGGATATCTTACTTTTTAGATATTTATACATATATATGTATATTTATTCTGATGATATATATCTTGCTGAAGGGATTACCAAGAAAAACTACAGTTTCCAAGGGATCTACTGAATCCTTATCTATAATAAAATCATGGGAGCTGTCAAATCTCCAACAATTGAAAATGTATTTGTGGTTAACTTAGGTTTTATTTTTTGAACTATGTATTTGGAGTGAACTTTGAGTGCTGAACTAGGTATAAGCCATAGGCACCATTGGGTTCACCAAAAATTATATATATTATTTATATATGTGTGTGTGTGTGATATGTGTGTTTAATATGGCCTGTGTAATATTTATTAATCATTAACAACTGTAGAGAATATATAGAAAAATTGGAAAAGATTCAAGCTAAAATTTTAATTAGTGGAGAATAAAATAATAGTAAGATTTTCCATTTCCTCACAAGTTATATTGCTCAATATAGCTATAGTTATATAGCACAAGTTATATGTGCTAGTTTCCCACACAAGTCTTATTTGCTATATATAGAGCACCAAGTTTCACCCACATAATGTCCTCCTTCTGTGTTCCTTTTCTTGTTTTAACTTTGCCAAACACTGTCACTGTCGTCCCGTTGTTCATAGATTTGCTCGAGCGGGCCCAGTAACGTCTGCATTGTGACACTTGTTACTCTGTTTGGCATATTGCTTTGCTGTGCAGGCGAGATAATCTCAGTAGCTTGCCGGGCTTTCTGAGAGGAACGGAGGAGTCGAACTCGGGTCAGCCATGTTGGTTGCATGCAAGGCAAATTCCCTTGTGCTGTGCCCAAATGCTGTGCTATCACTCCAGCCCATCACCCTCCAAGTAGAATATCTGGTAGCCTTGGGTTGACTTTGATTTTTCTCTATGGCAAAACCCACCTTCATTACAGTCACTTATTCTGTATGTAATCTGGCTCTCACCAGACAATTATTTGACTCCTAATTTCTACACCTTAACATCCTATCTTGATGTCTGCAGTTTCTTTTTTTTCTAATAAATATATTCTATCAAAAGACAGAAATGACCATGACTATGCTCTTCCCCGTAATATTACTAGCACTTTAATATTTATAGGACAAAATGACAAATATGAGCTTGTATTTTTCCCTTCAAATATCTAGTAAAATATGTGACAGCACTATAATTTTTTACTATTGGTAACAATAAAGAATTTATCAGATTAGGTCCAGACAGAGTATTGAAGAACATGTGATATAATGATCAAAGCTAGAAAATTTGATCATTTATTTATAAAACCCAACCTTTGAGGGGGCCAGAGAAATAGAAGAGTGGTTTGGATGCTGGCCTTGCACACAGCCAACCTGGTTTTGATTTCGTATTTCCATATTGTTTTATGGGCACCACCAGGAGTGATTCATGAGCACAGAGCCAAAAATAAGTCTTGTTCACCATCAGGTGTGACTCAAACAAAACAGAACAAAAAACTCATACTCATCTTTGAAAAAGAGAATTATAGACTCATATATGTTGAAGGCTATGTTAAATGTACAAAGAGAAAAGTCACTGTCACTGTCCTCCCATTGTCCATCGATTTGCTTCAGCAGGCCCAGTAATGTCTCCATCGTGAGACTTGTTGTTACTGTGTTTGTCATACTGAATATGTCACGGGTAGCTTTGCCGTAAGGGCGAGATACTCTCGAGTAGCTTGCTGGGCTCTCCGAGAGGGGCGGAGGAATTGAACCCAGCTCAGTCAGGCCGGCTGCGCACAAGGCAAACGCTCTTCTGCTGTGCTATCGCTCCAGCCCAAGAGAAAAGAATGAGAGGTAAGATACAGACTTAGGTTGTTAACATAGCACAAAAGGATGTTTAAAAAGTGTTTATCACCTGAATCAATTATTATTGAAAATTTGTGCTTTTAGTAGTAGAAAAAAAAAACAGTATTACAGTAGTTATCCAGCAATAAGGATAATATATAAAAGTAGAAAGAGGAGGAGTAGTAGTATATATTTGAGCATTGGCCATTTTTAAGAAGTAGAAACTATAGCAAAAGGAAAGAATAAAGCTAAATCAGTCTTGAATAAATAATTCCTATGTGGTCTTCTATAGGAGAACGATGTTGCTGGTCTATTCCTTTAGAAAGGTTAGATATTATCTACCTCAATCACTTTTAAGAACAATTGCAATTTAATTAACAGAATTTGACTTTATTTGGCTCGAAGTTTTAATAAATTAGGAAAACTGCTCAAATTACCCTTTATGCATAGGCGTATTTGGCAAGCCTGAAGAAATGCAACATAAAAAAGTCAAATTATTTTTAAAATATACATTGTTCAACTCCTCTTATTGTTTATACTAACTGCCATCTACTTCAATGATACATATACTTTTCATGATTTAAAATGTATATTATATGATGGTAAATATAATTTTTTAAGTTACATGATATGAATTTCATAATGTTCCTATGTGATAACTGATATGCGTGTTTCTATACCGCGCATGAAAATACTAAGTGTATAAAACAAAATTGTTGCTCATGTAAAGATTTCTCCGTAAGATAAGAATTTTTCATTAATCACAAAGTTTCTTCTGTTTTTATCATTTGTTGTCTACTTTTGAAATCTCTAGAAATTTTGACATGCATTTTTACCTTCAAAGAAAGACTATTTTAGTCAACATATAAATAGACCTGGGAGTTTGCCTTTTATCTACCACTGTTCTCTGTTTAACTTCTTTGACCTGACACAAAAGTGTGCTGTTGTCGACTCATTTGAATTTAATTTGCAAAGATCGAAGCAAGACTTTTAATATTTCTCAGCTATGCTTATGAGAGAAAAATAATTAAACATACTTTATTTGTCAAATACTTTGTTTTGTCCTTTATATTTTTAGTATATTAAAGTATAGTTGACTTATGAGAATGTTAACATTTGATGCTTTAGAGGTTGAATATTAACACAACATGTTTATCATCAAAATGGCACAATTCTTAGAACCTCTTCTTTCTATTCTGTCAATTTTGGTAACTTCAGGTCTCTACTCAGAATTCGTCTTACTAGACATTTTTCGCCTTCATTGTTCCACACATGAGTAGGATATAACCAGCATTTTTAAAAATCTCTTCCTAATTTATTTTGTTGTACATGACTGTTTTTTTTGAACTTTCACCTATTTTATTTAGGTTTTCATTTTTTCAAATTCCAACCAGAAGCTAACAGTTACAGACTTACACATTTTTGTGCTTGGGTTTCAATTATACAATGATCAAATGCCCATCCCTCCACCAGTGCCCATTTCCCACCACCATGGATCCCTGTATCCCACCCAACCCTCCATCCCCCCCTATCCCACCCTGCCTCTGTGGCAGGGCATTCCCTTTTGTTCTCTCTCTCTTATTGGGTGTTGTGGTTTGCAAAAGAGGCAATGGGTGACAATCATGTTTGATCTATAGTCTACTTTCAGCATGCTTCTCCCATCCTGGGAGGTTCCTCCCAACACCTTTGTTTGGTGTTCCCTTCTCTATCTGAGCTCCCTTTTCCCCTAGCATATGTGGTTGGCTTCCAAGCCATGGAGTAAAATTCCTGATACTAATCTCGGCCATTCTTGGGTGTTAGTCTCCTATTTTGTTACTTTATGTTCCCCAGATGAGTGCAATCTTTCTATGTCTATCCCTTTCTTTCTGAGTCATTTCGCTTAGCATGATACTTTCCATGTAGTACCACTTGTATGTAAATTTTGTGACTTCATCTTTTCTAACAGCTACATAGTACTCCATTGTGTAAACTGTACATGACTGTTTTAACTTACATTGTAACCTCAAGTTTTATCCAGATTATAGCAAGAAGCAAGACTGTAGTTTCAGAATATCATATGTGGATATTTGATACACCTTTATCCCTTCACCTGCCATTAAGTATCTGAGTTGTTTCATTATGTTATCTAATGTAAATAGATTGTACATAAACATACATAACTCTATATATTATTTTAAGATTTAAGGTTCAGTGGCTCAATGTTGAGCTTTCTCTTGGTGAAGCTCTAGGGACCACATACAGCGTTGAGATCCAACTCAAATAAACCATGAATTTCCTACCTTCAGATTATGTTTCTCTTCCTGGTGTTTGTCATAGTAATTTTTTTTCTATATTTTTAGTTCTGTACTTTTACTTTAAATTTATTCTGGATTATGTCGTACATTTTTAAAAACAATTCTTCTTGTCCATTGTTAGGAAGTGAATGTATTTAATAATTATTAATAATTATATATTTAATAAGGGATTAAATTTACTGTAGATTTTGTGACAGTCTCTGTAATGAATATTTTCTCTCTAATTTTCCATTCCTAATTGATCGTTCTTCAATTTCCATCTCAGTACCTAATATTTTTCTAAAACAACCCCTCATTCCTAGTATCTGAAATAGAACTTGCAATTCACAAGCAATGTGGCATCCCTTGCTTCTCTGATTTTACTTAACCCCCACCTAACCCTCCACTTTTAAACCTTGAGTGCATCTTATTTCTAATTTTATTACCGGGGAACACCAATGGCTAATATTCAGCCATTGAATCTACCCACCTCTGAGATTTTTTATTTCAAATTTGAGCTTCCATAGCAGAACAGATTTAATTTTTATCTTTCTATTTCTGTGAGTTCCCCAAAGTCCTATTATCTACTCTGCATTTCAAAGAAATCATTATTTCTGTCTCTTGACATCATACTTTTCCAACAATTGCAAGTGTCTTAGGAAAGAGGCAAGTAGAACATTGGGAACATCTATTAAATTTGTCTGAAGTCATAGTTCCTTTGTAAATTTTTGATATATGCAAACACAACTTTTAGAATGTATGTAGGTCTCATATTCTTTTGTTATATCACTAGGAAATGTATCTGAATATAAACTACTATGTCATAGCTAGAGCAGAAGTAAATACAGTATCGTTAATGGGTAAAGTAACTAGATATTTTGTATTCTTTCATCAGTGATGTTTATATATAATTAATTAGCTGCATTTCTAGTAAGCAATATTTTATTATGATTCTATAAAAATACTGGATAGTATTATCCTGGCATTTGAAGGCCCAAAAGATAGAACAAGGATTACAGTGCTTGCCTTGCATGTGGAAAATCCTGATTGGATCTCAGGCACTGCATATGGTCCTCAACACCTGAATATGGTCTCCAACACTGCATGGTATGATGACTGAGTACAGAGCCAGGAGTAAACCCTGACTGAGCACCATAGATTGTGATCTCCAAACAAGTAAAAAACAAGCATTTTATCACACAATAACCGTTTGGCCAACTGTCCTTTGTAGGCAGTTCTTTTCTAGATAGTTGTATATTATAATTTAAGTCATTTTCTTTTCATATATATACATTGAATTCTTTTATCATCAGTTGTTATTATTCACTGTTATGTTTTCTGATTAAGTCACTAACTTATGCATACAGTATTCTTTTTTTACATTAATTTCTCTTTTATACTATATTGTGTGATTACTTTGACATAGCATTCATTCAATCCATTAAAGTTTATTTGGTACATTGTAAAGATATAAACTACTTTCTAAAAATTTATTGTAGAACAGAGGTTGTAGCACAGGACAGCCAAACACAAACACAGGTTGCTTTGCACAAGTGAGGACCTGAGTGAGATCAATTTCTAGGACCACAAAAATATGGTAACACTTAACACTTATTTTTATATTTTAGAAATATATTTTGATATTATTTTAACATATGTATTATTTTATAATACTAATACATTTTATGCATACATTTGCAACGCAACTCTATGTATATTTACAATATACAGAAGAATAGATACGTAGAATAGTATTTTATTTATTTATTATTGCTTTATTTTTTGAGGGGGGTCATACTTGGTGATGCTTAGGGGGTACTCCGGGCTCTGCACTTCGGAATTACTCAGTGCTGAGGTAATCATATAAGATGCCAGGATTGAACCAGTGTTGGCCACATGATAGGAAAACAAACTACTTGCAGTACTATCACACAGGCCTCATTAAATATTATTTTAAATATTGATTCTTTCCTTTATTTTTCAGAAATTTCTTGAAAAATGTTTTATTTAAGAATAATTTATTTTCATAATTTTAATAAAAGAAAAATCTTTGATATTTTAGATTAGAACCATAATAAAATATTTTGAATTTTACTCAGCTTTCTAAAAATTGTTCTGTTTATATTAATAAACATTACCTTTTGCTATATATTATTAATATTATATATTGAATACATATTGAAATTAAAAGTGCCAAACTTTTTATTCAGATATTCAATTTACAATACCACTAATAATTAATTTCCAGGGATACAGTGTTTCAACATCACACCAACCACCAAAACATTATCATGACTCAAGTTCCTGCTGCTTCCCACTTGGCTGATTCAGTACTGAATATTGACGACACTCTTTCAGATACACTATTATTGCCCACTATTACACACTTGTCGCATTACTTTGGAGTTCATATATGAGAAAGATGTTCTGTATTTGTTCCTCTCCCCTGGTTGACTTCACTTATCTTGATACCCTATAGTTTCATCCACATTACAGAAAATTACATGATTTTGTTTTCCATAACTGAGCAGTATTGTATTGTGTATATTCCCACATATATTGTGTATATTCGAAATAGTATTATAATATTTCCTATTGGTTATGTAACTTTTTAATTCTAAACATAATATGTGCTTTTTCCATAATAAAAGGCATTGATTTGTACGTGCATTATTACTTGGAATGACATTTTACTAAATGATCTCAAATATCTATATTTTATCTACAGGTTAGATTCTATTATTTTAGAAAATAATATTAATAGATTTGATGTATTAATATTAAACTATATAAGCATGCTGTTACTGTCAGTGTCACTGTCTTCTCATTGTTCATCAATTTGCTCAAGTGAGCCCAATAAAGTCTTCATTGTGACACTTCTTACTGTGTTTGGCATATCGAATACATCAAGGGTAGCTTGCCAGGTTTGCCACGTAAGTGTAATCGTCCGATTCGGGTTGGAGACCATATTCAGGTGTTGAGAGCAAGATACTCTCTTTAGCTTGCTGGGCTCTCTGAGATGGGTGGAGGAATCGAACCTGGATTGGCCAGGTCAGCTGCATGCGAGGCAAAAGCCCTGCCTGTTGTGCTATTGCTCCACCCCTACTTTCAAATAACAGTAACAAAGTAATTTCAGACTATGAGGAAATATGTACACTTTAATTTTTATTAATATGTTACTGTTACTGTCACTCTCACTATCCTCCCATTGTTCATCCATTTGCTCGAGTGGGCCCAGTAACATCTCCATTTAAGATTTGTTGTTACTGTGTTTGGCATATTGAATATATCATGGGGAGCTTGCCAGGCTTTACTGTGCTTTTGAGATACTCTCAGTAGCTTGTCGGGCTCTCTGAGAGGGGCAGAGGAATCGAGCCCAGCTCGGTCAGGCTGGCTGTGTACAAGGCAAATGCCCTACTGCTGTGCTATCGCTCCAGCCCCAACAACGGCTAGGATCCAGAGATTATCACACCAAGCTCCCGGGGGGGGGGGGTGCGGCCGCATTTGCGGTCGCATGACATTTTAATCTACATTCATTTAATTTTTCAGGGTGCCTTAAATATCCGACCAACACAGCAGAGCCTGGCAAGCTATCCATGGTCTATGCCAAATAGACCAAATTGATATGCCAAATCCAGTAAAAAGAAAATGGATCTCATTCCCCTGACCCTGAATATGGCAGAGTCTAGAAGGATGTGGAAGGAGAGGCTGATAAAATCCCAAGGCAGAAATAGGCTGCCAAAACGCAGAAAAACAAAAATGATTGTCTGTACTTTTAATGCTCATACGCTGGCATCTGGTGCATCCATTGAGGACCTGATGGTACAAGCGCGAAAGATCAAGTATGATATCATTGGTCTGACCAAAACGAGAAGACATCAATCACATCACGCCGTTTTCGGCACTGGAGAAAAGAGGTGTCAGTGGTGTTGGTATCCTTGTCAACACAAACTTAGCCATGAGCATTGGTTCATTCTAATGCCTAACAACCCGAATTAGACGATTACACTTGAATAGATGTGGCTCAGTGCCGGCAGTTTCTATCTTTTTTGTCTATGAACCAACATTCAATTATGGTGAAAGAGAAATTGAGTTCTACATGGAGCTGGAGAAGTTCTCTAAAGAAGACCACACCTTCTACAAGATCATTGTCAGTGATTTTTATGCCAAGATAGGACCAAGAAGATCAGCCGATGAACTCCACATTGGGACCCATGGCCTAGAATGGAACGAACAGGGTGACAGACTGTCTGAGTTCATCATGTCAACCAAGACCTTCCATGGTAACTCAAAGTTTCAAAAGGCTGAATCTAAATATTGGACATGGGAGTCTCCCGGTGGACAGTTCCACAATGAAATAGACCACATCATATTCAATCGGTGGTTTTGCCTAACCGATGTTGCTGTTGTCCCAAAATTCCAAACGGGATCGAACCACCGTCTCCTTCATGCAAAATTCTACCTCACAGAACGAGGAGAAAAGAGTGCAAAGTTTAAGAAGAGAACTCCCAGAACGACCACCAACTGGGAGCTCTTTGGCTCTGTTGCAGCAACATGGGAAGATGCCGTCATTGACAACATTGATGAGGAATACGATCTAATGATTCAGCACCTCCATGATTGTGCGAGGAATGCCAAGAGAGAGATAACCAGAAAAAACCGCCTTTCTTCGAACACTCTTGAACTTATTCGCCAACGTGTGGCTTGGCACATGCCTCAGGCAACCACAAGGAATGTCCGAGCTGGCAAAACAATGCAGAGAAACTATCAAGGATGAACTCAAAGACAGGAGAGCAGCCATGCTGGTAGATGCGGCAGAAGCCGGGAAAAGCATTCGTAATGCCTGCCTGTCCTTCACCAACTACAAGACCAAGATGTCTGCCCTCTGACATCCTCATGGATCTATCACATCTTCCAGAAGGGCAATGGAGAAGATTATTCATGACTTCTACTCAGATCTCTTTAATAGCCCTGTCCACTTGCCCACATTCCACATGATAGATATGTCGTTCCCAATGTTCTCCCTTCCGAAATCCAACATGCATTTCGTCGGTAAAGAAACAAAGAGAACCTGGCCCAGACAAGATCAGACCTGAACACCTGAAGAACTTACAATTAGTACTCATTAATACACTGGCCTGGCTCTTCACACGCTACCTGTCTGAATGCAAGGTTCCATCCCAATGGAAACCAGTAGGACTGTACTACTATACAAGAAGGGAGACATCCACGACATTGGCAACTATCGCCCAATCTGCCTATTGTCTGTCATCTACAAACTGTTCACTCGAATCATCCTGAATAGGATTAGCAGAACACTAGATAAAGGACAACCATGTGAACAAGCCAGATTCCGAAAAGGATTCAGTACCATCGACCATATCCACACGATTACTAAGCTCATTGAGGTTTCTCAGTAGTTCAAGATACCGCTCTGTCTAACGTTCATTGATTTAAAGAAGGCCTTTGATTCTGTTGAGACAGAAGCGGTCATAGAAGCCCTAGCCAATCAGGGCGTACAAACTCAATACATCAGGATCCTTCATTATCTCTATTATGGATTCACTACCAGAATCTCACCATTCTACAAAGAAGTAATCATCCATGTCAAGAGAGGGGTTTGGCAGGGTGATACCATTTCACCAAAACTCTTCAATGCCACCCTTGAGAACATCATGCGACAACTGGAATGGGAAAGAATGAGAGTGAAGATAGATGGTCGGCAACTACACCACCTCTGCTTTGCTGATGACATCGTTCTAATAACACCAACCATCAGCCAAGCGGCACAAATGCTGACTGACTTCGACCGTGAATGTGGAAAGGTCGGACTACAGCTGAATCTTACGAAGACAATGTTTATGAGAAATAGCCTTGTTCCTGGTGCTCCATTCGCTCTCAATGGAACCACCATCTTCGAATGGAACTGTTATATATACCTAGATCAAGAAATCAACATGATGAATGACCTGGCACGTGAGTTGCGCAGGAGGAAGAGAGTGGTTTGGAATGCCTTCAAGAGCATTGAAGAAATAACTAAGAGGACAAAGAACCTCTAGCTACGAGCACATCTCTTCGATTCCACTGTTCTTCCTTCATTAACATATGCCTCAGTGACCTGGGCCCTACAAAAATAGGATGAGAACGCTATTCGGGTCTCTCAAAGAGGAATTGAAAGAGCTATGCTTGGAATATCACGAATCACTCAAATGAGGGATAGAATCCGGAATTCTGATCTCCGTCAACACTCAAGAATCAGGGATGCTGTCTCATTTGCCAAGACATCAAAAATCAGGTGGGCTGGACACGTAATGAAGTTTACAAACAACTGCTGGACTAGAGCCATTACTGACTGGATTCCACAGGATGTCAAAAGATTGCATGGACATCCAACTACAAGATGGTTAGACTTCTTCATCAAGACCCTGAATGATCGGTTTGAGGCTCTGCATGTTCCTAGAACGAACAATTGCCATTGGACTACGTTAGCATGCAACAGGGATGAATGGAGACGTTACTGGCACCCGCTCGAGTAAATCGATGAATAACGGGAGATCAAGTGAAGTGAAGTGATATACATATATACATATACATATATGTGTTTGTGTATATATATATATGTATATATATATTTATATATGTCTTGGCAAAGACCCAGAGACTATAAAAACCAGCTCCCAGAAGAGAACAGCAAAGAGTCTCTTGCCCCCGCACCTGAGTGTTCTCTCCTCGGCCCCTTGGATGGGGGCAAGTTGAGTTTCCCTCCCCGCCCCGAGCAGAGCCCCAGCAACTGAAGACCTTCAGAACCAGCCATAACCATGCTGAGACCACTCTCCACACACATGAAGGTAGTGGCAGAGGAACAAAGGCATGCAGGTCCCGGGGCTAAAATCCCCAAGCCTGCTCTGATAGGGGCTGAGCATCCTCCACCCAGATCCTCCATCTTCCAGTAGGCAGCGGTCACACCCACCAAGTGGCCCTCTGGAGCCATTTAATCCCATGAACAGTCAAGACCCAGAGACTATAAAACCCAGCTCCCAGAAGCGTGCAGCCACATTTGCGGCCACGTGACATCTTATTATCTTATTCTTACTATGGACAACCTGGCAGGCTACCAAATGTAATCTGTCCACAAGGCAGAGTCTGGCAAACTCCCTGTGACATATCCAATATGCCAAATACCAGTAACAATGATGGGTCTTATTCTCCTAACCCTAAAAGAGACTTAATATGGCACTTTTTAAAATCTCATAGCTAGGCTGGAGAATCGTTACTGGGGCCTGCTCGAGGCAATCAACGAACAACAGGATGATCATGATATATATATATATATATATATATATATATATATATATATATAGGTAAAGGTAAGGTAAAGGCCCTCCCGTTGATCGTCGATTTGCTCGAGCGGGCCCAGTAACGTCTCCATTGGAGACTTTGTTGTTACTGTGTCTGGCATATCGAATACTCTCGGTAGCTTGCCGGGCTCTCCGAGAGGGGCGGAGGAATCGAACTCGGGTCGGCCATGTTGGCCGCGTGCAAGGCGAACGCCCTACCCGCTGTGCTAGCCCCTCTCGGAGAGCCCGGCAAGCTACCGAGAGTATTCGATATGCCAGACACAGTAACAACAAAGTCTCCAATGGAGATGTTACTGGGCCTGCTCGAGCAAATCAATGATCAATGGGAGGGCCTTTACCTTTACCATATATATATATATATATATATATATATATATGTGTGTGTTTTTATGCCAAACCCAGTGTTTCCTAGGGTCTACTCCTATTCTGCATTCAGAATCAATCCTTGTATGGTTTGGGTGGCCATATGTAGTTCAGGGCACATATGCAATGCAAACAATGTACCCATTATACTCTCTCCAGCCCCTAATTTAAGTTTTAATTGCAAATATATTTTAAAATCAAAGTGTCTTTCAAATAGCTTTAAATGTTAGTGTAATGTTTGATAATAGTTTGGACATTATCACAAATGATTTATCTAATTGCAGACTTGTTCTTCATATTTAAAAGGAAATTATTTTTTCAACTGTCTGTAATGATTTGGGTTAAAATATTCTTTATTCTTTTTTGCTTGTTTTTTGAACCACACCCTGCAACTCTTCTGGTGCTACTTGGGGGGCCATTTGGGATGCCAGGGATCAAGCCTAGATTGACTGTGTGCAAGGCAAGTCCCCTACCTTCTGTACACTCCAGTTTCAAGAAAGTTTATTTTTTTCAGCCGATCGTCTCATTAAAAATTTGTGCACTGAAGTTGGTATGATAATATATATAATAAAATATTCTAATACTTTAATTCATCATATATAAACATTAGGTAGTGATAATTTTTAAAATATTATATATTGAGTTTTAACTTCTAATTGACTTTCAAATTTTGTTCCCCCAAATTATCTTGTCTGTGTCTTATTTTTTATGCAGATATTTCTATTTTTTGCAACTATTTTTTATGCTGTGAAGAGAATTAGAAAATTTTAAAGTCATTCTTATATTGTTGAAAAGTTTATATATTATTTGTAACTTATTATTTGATAGTGGTCTGGAGCAATAGCACAGTGGGTAGGGCACTTGCCTTGCACACAGTCGACCCAGGGCTGGCTGACCTGTGTTCGATTCTTTCACCTCTCTCAGAGACCCCGGCAAGCTACAGAGAGTATCTTACACACACAGCAAAGCCTGGAAAGCTAACCATATCTGATATGCCAAAAAAATAGCAACAAGTCTCACAATGGAGACATTACTGGTGCCCACTTGAGCAAATTGATGAACAACGGGAGGACAGTGCTATACAGTGCTACTTGATAGTACTTACAAGATGAAACCATCTAAAAGAAAAACAAAAGAGTAAAATAATCCTCTGAGAGTTTTCTACATTGATTTTAGGTCAATCAAATTTTCACATTATTCTTGAGATAATTTTGGTAATTTATAGTTTACTGAAGCTTTTCTGTCATTGAAAATCTTAACTTAGGAAGCCAGAAAGTTCTACAACAGTCAGGGTGCTTACCTCGATCCTCAGTGTCCCATATTGTGCCCTGATTTCCTCCAGCAGTGACCTATGACTGTGGAGCTAGGGTGTACTGCTGGTGTTGCCCAAAAACAGGAGAGGAAAGTACAAGAGAGGAGAAATGGAGGGAGGAAGGGAGAGGAGATGAAAGGGGAGAGAAGAGAAAAGAGGACAAGAATTATATCATGATACGTGATATATATATATATCATATATTATTTATCTATTTTTATATATTTAATTTTAGATATTGTGTTCATTAAACAAAACTGACTAAAATTAATTTAAAGTATATTTAATATTTTTTAAAAAAACTGTAAGATTTGATATGTAGACAAAAAGCACAGATTACCTCTCTGTTGTCAATGATTTCCAAAGCTGATTAAATTTTATGCTTTACAACTGAATGCAGGGTCTTTTTGCCTTTGTTTTTGTTTTCTAGCATCTCACAAACTCTTTAACTTACAATAGGTATGAAATTCAAAAAAGAAAAATGTTCTGGGGGGGACAGAGCAATAATACAGCAGGTATGATGTTTGTTTTGCATGTGGTCAACTGGTGTGTGATTTCCCAGCATCTCTTGTGGTCCCCTAAAAACTTCCAGGAGTATGTCCTGAATGGAGAGCCAGGAGTAACTGCTTAGCATGGTGGGGTGCAACCAAAAAAGAAAGAAAACCAAGAAGAACAAAAATGTTCTGTGCTGGGATTCTAACTTCAGCAATGTAAAGAGGTATCAACGAAGTTTAGGCAACTTCCTACATCCACTGGAGATTTACACCAGTATGGCAAAACTACTAAAGAATAATTCAAACACTTGCTCTAAAGTATCATTGTCATGAGCAGTATATTTCTTTGTATCAAATATTTGTGCAACCCAAATGGATATCTATGATGTGTTGTTGCTAATATTTTTTATTGCTTTTAATCCAATATTACTTATTTACTTATAGCTTTTCTACAACACAATATTGGATTGTGTTCATACTACTCAACGTTCTTTCCATCTATCTGGCCAGCACAAATTGCTCCTTTGTGGAATTGGTTTATTTAAATAAAATTCTTAATTAGAATACATATTTTAGATTAGAAAGTTACTAATTTTGGTCAGTCATGTTTCTTTAATCTTATCTTCTTAATGTGGACTTTATTCAAATCATTCTAAATCACTTGCATCACTTGTCATCGTCGATTTGCTCAGACAGGTGCCAGTAACGTCTCCATTCGTCTCTGTCATGTGCTAGTGTAGCCCAATGGCATCTGCTCGCTCCAGAAACACGAAGAGCCTCAAACCATTTGCTCAGGGTTTTGATGAAGAGGTCTGACCATCTCATAGGTGGGCAGCCACATGTCCTTTTGACTTCCAGTGGAATCCAGTTGGTAACAGGTCTAGTCCAGTGGTGGTCTCTAAATTGCTTTACGTGTCCGGTCCATCTGATTTTCGATGCCTTGGCAAAGGAGACAGTATTCCTGATTCTAGATCATCAATGGAGGTTGGAACTCCGGATTCCTTCTCTCAACTGAGTGAAGCGTGTTACTGTAAGCATAACTCTTTCAATTCCTCTTGGAAGACCCAAATAGCATTATTATCCTGTTTTTGTAGGGCCCAGTTCTCTGAGGTGTATGTTAGCACAGGAGAAAGAGTAGAATAGAAAAGATCTGCCTGGAGCTGGAGATTGTTTGCCCTCTAAATAACTTCTTCGATGCTCTTAAAGGCACTCCAAGCTGCTCTCTTCCTCCTGAGCAGTTTCTTGCTCCAAGTTGTTCCTCGTGTTGAGTTCTCCACCCAGGTACACATAGCTGCTGCATTCAGAGATGTTTGTTCTAATGAGAGCAAATGGAATATCAGGCAGTAGTTTATATTTCATGAACATTGTCTTGGTGAGATTCACATGCAGTCTGACCTTTCCACACTCACGGTCAAAGTCATCCAGCATTTGTGTCGCTTGGCTAATGTTTGGTGTTATTAGAATGATGTCTTTAGCAAAGAGGAGTTGGTGTAGTTGCCAACAATCTGCCTTCTCTTCCATTTCTTCCCATTCCAGCCATTGCATAATGTTCTCAAGGGTGTCACTGAAGAGTTTTAGTGAAATGGTATCACCCAGCCAAACCCCTCTCTTTATGTCAATGATCACTTCCTTGTAAGATGGTGAGATCCAGCTGAATTCTTTTTGGAATTCAATGGTTTTCATGGTTGTCCTTCATCTAGTGTTCTGCCTATTCCATTCAGGATGACTCGAGTGAACAACTTGTAGTCGACAGACAACAGGCAGATTGGGTGATAGTCGCCCATGTCATGGACGTCTCCCTTCTTGAACAGTCTAGCTGGTTTTCCATTGGGAAAGAACCTTGCATTCAGACAGGAAATTTATGAAGAGCCAAGCAGTGTATTGAGAAGTACTGGCAGCAGATTCTTCAGGTGTTTGGGTCTGACCTTGTTCGGACCAGTTCATGTTTGTTTCTTTACTGACAAAATGGTGCGTCAGATTTCCGAAGGGAGAACATTGGGAACGACATATCCATCATGCGGAATTTGGTATGTGGGCAGGTGGACGTGGCTATCAAAGAGATCCGAGTAGAAGTCATGTATAATCTTCTCTATTGCCCTCCTGGAAGATGTGATAAATCCATCAGGATGTCAGAGGGCACTCATCTTGGTTTTGTAGTTGGCAAAGGACAGGCAGGCATTGTGAATACTTTTTTTTGGCTTCTGCCGCATCAGCCAATACTGCTGCTCTTCTCTCTTTGAGGTCTTCCTTTATCGCTTCTCTGCACAGCTTTGTGAGCTTGGATGTTCACTTGTGGTTGCCTGAGGCTCATGCCAAATCACTTTGGCAAATGAGTTTGAGAGTTTTTGAGGAAAGGTGTCTTTTTGTGGCCTTCCCACTCTCAGCAATTTTTGCATAACCATGGAGGCGCTGAACCAGTCGTTTGTATTTCTTGTCAATGTTGTCAAGGACGGCATCTTCCCACATTGCCGCAATAGTACCAAAGAGTTTTTAGTTGGTAGTTATTCTGGGAGTTCTCTTTTTAAACTTGCAGTCCTTTATTCCTGCTCCATGAAGTAGAATTGTGCATGAAGGAGACAGTGGTACAATCGCATTTGGAATTTTGAGACAATAGTGACATCAGTCTGGCAAAACCAACGATTGAATATGATGTGGTCAATTTCATTGTGGAAGGGCTAGAGCTACAGTACAGCTGGAAGGCTACTTGCTTTGCACGTGGCTGACCCAGGTTCAATTCCCAAAATCCCATAAGCATACCATATGATACCCTGAGCACTGTCAGGAGTAATTCCTGAGTGCAAAGCCAGGAGTAACCCCTGTGCATCATCAGTTGTCACCCAAAAACAAAACAAAAAAAATAGAACAAAAGAGAAAAGAATTTCATTTTGGAACTTTCCACCAGGAGACGTCCATGTCCAACATTTACATTCGGCGTTCTGGAACTGTAATTTACCATGGATGGCCTTGGAAGACATGATGAACTCAGTCTCTGACACTGTTAGTTGCATTATAGACCATGGGTCCTTTTGTGGAGTTCTTTGAGTGACCTTTTTGGTCCTATCTTGTCATTAAAATCACCAACAATGATTTTGTAGAAGGTGGGGTCTTCCTTATAGAATTTTTCCAGCTCCATGTAGAACTCAATTTCTTCTTCATCAGAGTTAGATGTTGGTGTGTATTTGTGCATGAATGAATCCTCCTGGGTGTTTCTTCCCGGGACCCCTTGGAGGGGAGCGGGTTGAGCTTTCCTCCCCACCCCGATCGGGGCTCTGGCAGCCGAAGACCTCCAGGACCAGCCACCACCATGCCGAGACCACTCTCCGCACACATGAAGGTACTGGCAGAGGGACAAAGCCACGCGGGTTCCGGGGCCGAGACCTCCAAGCCTACTCGGATTGGAGTCGAGCATCTTCCATCCAGATCCTCCAAATTCCAGTAGGCGGGGGTCACACCCACCACCTGGCCCCCTGGCGCCGTGTAATCCCATCAGCGGCCAAGACTCAGAGACTATAAAATCCAGATCCCGGAACCATGCGGGCGCATTCGTGGCCTCGCGACATCTTATCAAAACATTTTTTATGACATCTTGTTATCTCATTCCTACTTTGGACAAACTTGCAGGCTATCGAATATAGCCTGCCCACAGGGCAGAGTCTGGCAAACTCCCCGTGGCGTACCAAATATGCCAAATACCAGTAACAATGATGGGTCTCATTCTCCTAAAGAGCCGTGAATATAATCTCAGGGCTAGGATGAAAGAGACGTTACTGGGGCCTGCTCGAGGCAATCGACGAATAACAGGATGATGAAATGAAAAATGAAATGAATCCATGATCATGGCCAAGTTTGTGTTGACAAGGACACCAACACCACTGACGCCTCTATCATTGCATGTTTGAAGGAACAATTCTTCTCCAGTGTTTAAAATGGTGTGATGTGATCAATGCCTTCTTGTCTCATTCAGACCAATGATGTCGTACTTGATCTTCTGCAATTGCACTATCTGGTCCTTAATGGATGCTTCTGATGCCAGTGTATGTGTGTTGATAGTACGGACAGTCATTTTAGTACTTCTTTGTTTTGGCAGCTTAGTTCAGCCCTGGAATTTTATCAGCCTCTTCTTGCTCATCATTCTTAATACTGCCATACTGAGGGCTCTTTCAGGGTCAGGTAAAATGAGGTCCATTGTTTTTAACTGTTTTTGGCGTATCGAATATGCCACAAGTAGCTTGCCAGGCTTTGCCGTGTGGGTGGGATACTCTCGGTAGCTTCCCGGTCTCTCCCAGAAGGATAGAGGCTTTTAGGGTGGCCTCTAATCTCCCGTACAGGTGTCCCTTACAGGCACTGGCAGGGTGGGTCTTCTGGGTGTGGTCTCTAGGTCGCTGGGGATTTGTAAAAGCAGGCAGAGGATCTCTGTTTCTGGATCTCGTTTAGCGTGGATTCCAAGTTAATAAGTTAACAAGTTAAAGAGTTCGAGTGTTAATAAGTTATCAGAACTTATTAACACTAGGATTGCTAAAGTTGGTATTCATTCTAAATATCTGATGCTATTTGTTATGATGTAAATTTACTTGCCTACCATGTACATCAATAATGTAAATGTTATGCTCATCTAAATAAGTTATATAAATGGGGTAAATTACAGTGATCACATGCCATGTTCGTATTTAATCCCCAATACAGGTGTCCTTCAGACAGCATTGCTCAGTGTGTACCTGGATGCCTCTTGTCTGCCCTGTGCTAATGACTCTCGAGTGCAGGTCACTGTGGTGGTCCCCAACAGCTCAGGGTCTGAAAGAATCACTAGAAATGGCCTCCATGTATCCTTTGGTGCTCCACAAAAATTAAGTTTAATTATGAAATTTAAGCTTCATCAAAATATACATTTTTAATTTGTTGAGACTAAAGGTATTCCTCTAACAAATTCAAATTGTTTAAACTCTGGAGAAAGATTAATCTATGATTATATGGTGTCAGAAAATATTCTGGGCTAAGGTCAAATAAACAGAAGGAAGCTTAAGTAGACAAGAAAAAGTTCTTGCAGGTTTTATGTGTTAGAACACAAAAATGTTTACAGAGCATAATGGGAAAAAGATCCTTGGGGAGAGAAGCACTGTGATAGTAATTGCATTAGTAATCAGAGTATGAAAAGCAGGTAATCAGGTTTATAAAGGAAACTCTGAGATAATAGGAGACAAGGGATTAGGCAGAAGAGATTATAGAAGAGTGTTTAACCTCAGTCTTTTAATCCAAGAAAAGTACAATTGAGATCACATCCTCTGAAAAATGCCATTAGTTAAATACATCATTAAATTGAAAATACAGTACATAGCATAAATATAATCTGCACCTTTAATAAATGCTACTGAACCAATTCAATTAAATATAACTCTAGAGCTTTTGACAATAATTAAGCAAAAGTTGAAATTTATGAATATCATAAGAGCCCCTAAATTCCATGAGTCTCATAATAAACTACAAAGATTTTTTAGGAAATTATATTTAAAAAGAACTAAGGTAACTCATGAGAACCATTCCTAAATTAATGTATGCTCTCCTGCAACTAATAAAAAGATATGTGACATACCTAAATCTTCAGTTATTTCATTATCTCAAATGAGAGTATTATTTAAGGCAAAAAATATACCTTAGTTTCTCATGTAACTCTTTAATTCAACTATTTTTTTTAATGTGAATCTCCTGTGTTTTGGAGATTCACATTTTAAAAAACAAAAGAGATTCACATTTTAAGAAAAGAGTTAAATTAAACATAATGGAGAAACATTATTTCTAGTTTTTCTTTTCTAGTATTTCTACTTTTCCTTTTTGTATGATGCTGCTTTCTCTTCATTTCCCACAATGCTATAGTGCGTGTGATGACCTGATACTTGGACAAGATGGAAGTGTGACTCCCCGTCACTAGGTCACACTTCTAGTGACATATAGTGACATGAATTGCCAGAGACTAAACTTGAATCTTTGCACACATCCTTTATCTATTTTTCTAGGCAAGTTTTATTGTTCAATGTTGAGTATTTGTGCTCTCATTTGATAAGTAGATAAAAGTTTTGGACTAACATTTAAGTTATAGATATGTATATAATATAGAGATTGATTGATAGATCTACAATTTCAAAAATTTCATCAGGTATCTGACATTAAACCATATGTAACCAAAATAGAACCTTCTTTTTATTTATTTGACATTCATATATAAAATTTATAAAAATTAACAATGCAAAAAGAACACACAACCTCATCAAAAATGTAGATTTGAACATATATTTCCACAAAGAAGTCATACAAATGTACAATGTTTATAAGAAAAATGTTATCTTCATTAGTTAACATACAGGAAATGTCAGTAACTCAAAAATGAAATATCCCCTAGCACCAGTGAGACTGGCATACACTAAAATACACGATCATGATCACGATCATCCTGTTGTTCATTGATTGCCTCGAGCAGGCACCAGTAACGTCTCCTTCGTCCTAGCCCTGAGATTCTAAAAAGTGCCACATTCAAGGTTCTTTCAGGTTTAGGAGAATGAGACCCATCATTGTTACTGGTGTTTGGCATATTGGGTATGCCATGGGGAGTTTGCCAGACTCTGCCGTGTGGGCAGGCTGCACTTGGTAGCCTCCCAGGTTGTCGAAAGCAGGAACGCGATAATAAGGTGTTGTGCTTCCAGGAGCTGGGTTTTATAGTCTCTGGGTCTTGGCCTTTGATGGGATTACACGGCACGGGGAGGGGGGGGTAGTTGGTGGGTGTGACCCCCGTTTACTGGAAGATGAAGGATCTGGGTGGAGAATGATCAGCCCCAATTCGAGCAGGCTTGGAGATCTCAGCCCCGGGACCCGCATGCCTTTGTTCCTCTGCCAGTACATGCGTGTGGAGAGTGGTCTCAGCATGGTTGTCGCTGGTTCTGGAGGTCTTCGGCTGCTGGAGCTCTGGTCAGGGGGTGGGGAGGAAATTCAACACGCCCCCCTCCAAGGGGTTCCCTCGAGGAGAGCCAGGCGCTGGGGCAGGAGAACCTGAGAATTAACCCACAGAAAGTGGAAAACCCAGTAAAAGAAAGCATTTGTGAGAGGATTTGTAATTTGAGACTGATCAAGTCAATTCAGATTTTTAGAACTAAGTTAAAAAGAGAGATGCATTAAACTCAATTTCAGTGCTATTTTAAAGTAAATGTTCAACATAGGTCAATTAATTTAAATCTAAGTGGTCTTTTTTATGCATTGAACATGTTCAAAACTGAGGTTGTAGCCCAGTGTGTTACACTCCTTCTAAAGTGTGAATTCTATTCCTACTAAGGTACACTCTCCTGAAGTGTGAATCCCGATCCTGCTAAGAAGTTGAGTAAGACCACAAGACATCTTCTCTGTAATACTCCTGCTTGATTTGAATAAAGTATTCCAAGGTTACCAGCCTGTGGACCTATTCTTTTGTCCATTATCTGAGGGGAATTTCATCAGCCTTGAATGCACCAGGGGACCTCAGCCACTGTGGGATAACCTCATAAACTGTCACCAGAATTGGGATGTCTAACAACCCTTGCCAGAATAGGGATGTCAGATAACTGGCAACTGAATAGGGGTGTCAGACAATTCTCAAGATTGATTGCTGGCTCTGCACTCAGCAATAATCCTGGTGGTGCCAAGGGAACCATGAGGGATGCTGGGATGAACATTGGGTGGTCATGTACAAGACAAATGTCCTACATGCTATACTATTTCTCCAGCTCCAATTAGGGGTTTCTTGACATAAAATTTTATAAGAAAAAGGTGATCAACCCTCTACAAAAAGCAGAATATAGTAAAATAACCATTCTCAAAATTAAAGTATTGTGATTTGGGAAAGAATAGTTCTGTCAAAGAAGAGCCATTCTCCAAACTAGGGTCATTCTCCCTAGTAAGAATAAAGAATATTTGAATTAGCATTACTGGTTATTAAATAATATTAATTATTTGGTGAAAGGTTATTACATGTGCACAAATTATATATACCAATTAATTCAGTAAATAACTCTAAGAGTAACTGCTCCCAGCACTAGAATGAATCAAATCACTTGTCTAGGAAACTTTAAATGTTACCATTATGCCCTATTTAAGTTGAGTGACTACTGGGTCCAATCTTCTACTTCCCTTCCAATAGAGGTTCAGTCCCTAACTTTAATCAGAGATATGTGGGGAAAGTTTTTCTTTCATGGGTCAGATATGAAATCATAAAAAATCCTTAAAGTTTTCTTAGATCTAGCAAGAAGTGTAAATGTTAAGGGTTTCCTATTGATGAAGAAACCCCTGATGATTATAAAAGTCATCAATAATTCTAAGTAGCAAGTAATCATACAGACTCACTTTAAGGGAAAATTCTAAAGCACATAATAGATTTTCTTACAGCATCCAATTTTCTTTGTAATGCGAGATTCTTTACTCAGAGGAGTTGAATTATTAAAACAGGTGTTCACAAAAACATCAACCAGCCATCACCATTACTGAATTCTGTGATACCACTTTATATTTTATTAGAATTTTATAAGCATTTTAGTACAGATGAAAAATAACATATTTTTGTTTATTTATTTTTCACTTTTTAGACTGCATCCTAGCTCTGCACTCAGATATCACTTGTGGTAGTGCTCAGGGTACCATACGTAGTTCCAGGGGTTAAACAAGAATCATCATATGCAAAGCAATTTAGCTCCTATCCTATATCTCTGGTGCAGAAAATTGCATTCTAAAAATTCAAATTATGCAGTCATAGCCATCATATATTATCTCCTTTAGTGAAATAGCATAGGAGAAGATATAAATTTCACTTTTATTTTATAGATGCAAATGTGACCACCCAGAATCTATTCTAAAGCCACATCTTATAAGAAATCTGGATATACAGCAAAAATACTCCTAAATTAAAACTTAGTTAAATTTTTATCTGTATTTTTGAGGGATAGGGAATGGGAAGGTCTGGAAGAAGAGCAGAGCTTACGTGTGACTGAATCAGCTTTGAGTACTGGGACGGAATATGGGTGATTAACAATCTGTCACTATGAACATATTAGAAACTATGTTCAGCAATGATTCTGTGTAGTTGTTTTGAAGTCAGATTCCCTATATACAAAGGAGAAATAAACTTTAAATGTCATACCTTCAGGTAAAATCAGTGAGGAAAATAGGAGGAGTACTAATGAATCTGGAATACTGAACTACTGAAATGGATGGTGAAGAAGAAAGCAAGAAACATCAGAAGAAAGATTATGTCTCTACAGTTACTTCATGGTCCTAGATACAGTAGGGATTACAGGCATTCTGTTTTTTGTATTTTATTGAATCACTGTGAGATATAGTTACAAGATTTCATGTTTGAGGTACAATCACACAATGATCAAACACCCATACCTCCACCAGTGCACATTCCCCACCACCAATATCCCCAGGATAACCCTCTTCCCACCCTCCCACTGTCTTCATGGCAGACAATATTCCCCATACTCTCTCTCTCTACTTTTGGGCATTATGGGTTGCAATGCAGATACTGAGAGGTTATCATGCTTGTTCTTTTATCTACTTTCAGCACATATCTCCCATCCCTATCGATTCCTCCAGCCATCATTTTCTTAGTGATCCCATCTGTTTGCAGCTGGCTTCCTTTTCCCCCTTTTCTTCCCCTCACACTCATGAGGCAGGCTTCCAATTATGGAGTAATCTTCCTGGCACTTGTATCTACTGTTTTTGGGTGTCAGTCTTGCATTATGTTATTTTACACTCCACAAAAGAGTAGTCATTCTATATCTGTCCCTCTCTTTCTAACTGATTTCATTTAGCATAATACTCTTCATGTCTATCCACCTAGAAGCAAATTTCATGACTTCATTTCTCCTAACTGCTGCATAGTGTTCTGTCCTGTTCTGTGGGACTAGTCAATGTGGGTAACAAGGAGAGGGTGCGAGAGTGAAAGAAAGAGACAGACAGCAGGATTAGAGTATAGTGAGCAAAAGCTGAAGCTGCTTTATTGTAAATTCAACAGCACTTATATACGTTGAGCTTAAGCTTTGACCCTCATAGCTTAGGCAGACGCAAAAGAAGGATAGTCATTCGACAGATGGGGGAGATAACAGGTTATAAGGGGCTCTTCAGAAGGGTACTTGTTAAATCACAGGCTGACATCAAGAATTCTCTAGTTCCTGTTGGCCAACCACCCTGTTCTCATAAAATGACTTTCTTAACCCTGTAAATATTCTATAGGCAATGTCTTGGTTAAACTATGTACCCAACAGCCCGCTCACTATAATAATCTATTGTGTAGATGTACCAAAGTTTTTTTAACCAGTCTTTTGTTCTCAGGAACTTGTGTGTTGCCAGGATTTAGCTATTGTGAACAGTGCTGCAATGAGCATATAGGTACAGATGTCATTTCTGTTGTACTTTTTTGCATCCTCATGATATATTCACACACATTGTTTATGGATTAAAAGCCATCTACTAAACAATTATTGAGAAGTTCTATCAATAAAATAGAATTTCTATAGCAACGGAATATATAAAGATCATGCCAGTATAATTTTTTAGGTACAGTTGAGTTTGAATTTATATTTAAAAAATCATTTATAGTCCTTAGAGTTTTCTAAGTATAGTTCCGTGTCATCTGCTATTGTGATAACTCCTTCTCTTTTTTCCCAAATCAAGGTGCCCTTGATATATATTTTTCTTGCGTAAGTGCTAAGGTGAGAATTTCTCTAAAGAATAGACATAATAATATTTTAATCCCTGAGTATAATATATTGAATAATATACTTAATTTGAAAAAACCTGACTCAATAGAAAATGATTAATGTCCTCACCAGATTTATAAGTGATCTCTAGTAGCCAATATCTGGTGTATACATACAATAGGTATGTTTTAATATCCCAGTTTACTGCATTACTTCTATTATAAACTTTTTAATTTGCATGATTTTGTTTAATGTGTTTTTATTTCATCTACTTAACTTTTTATTAATTTATTTATTGAGGTTAGAGTGACGCCACTCAGAAACAGATAATTTATTTTATAATATTTTTATAAAGGTAAAGGTAATGGTAAAGGCCCTCCCGTTGTTCGTCGATTTGCTCGAGTGGGCCCAGTAACGTCTCTATTGGAGACTTTGTTGTTACTGTGTTTGGCATATCGAATACTCTCGGTAGCTTGCCGGGCTCTCCGAGAGGGGCAGAGGAATTGAACTCGGGTATTACATTTTTTTATTTATTTGGGTTTGGGTTTGTTTTTGTATTATCACATTTTTAAGTTTTTGGATTATCACATTTTTAAGTTTTTGGATAACACCAGGCACTGCTCAGTTTACACCTGTTACTCAGGATCATATGGAATGCTGGAGATCAAACCTGAATCAGCTGTGTACAATCAAATATGCTAACTGATGTTGCATATTTCCAGCTCCCCAAAATTCAATTTTTTAAGACTTTTTATTTTGACCCAATGAAAAAATTGTAGGAGATATTACTAAGATGAAATATGGCAAGGATTCTTTATATGTGTCTGCTTCTTTATGTTGTTTTCATTTATTTTTATGAATTGTAAATGTGTTTCTAAATATCAGAGTAAATGGCATCCTTCATCTAACATAGGAAACAAAGCTGGTCATTTTTAAATACAAGTTGCTAGGAACTTGGTAGTTATATAACATTTGAGAAGGTACTTTTATAAACCATTGTAACATCTCACAATGTTAGAAATCATTGTGGTTGTCCATATATAAGACAAAACATTTAGCCCTAGAGAATTACTCAAAGTATAGTAGCATAATGACTCACATTCTAAGAGACTACTTGGAAAAACAAGGTATAGAGAAGAGGGCTAAATTACAAAATGCCTACGTGCAAGGGAGCACAAAGCCCAACAAAGTCTTCCCTCCATAGCTAAACAAGGGGGATAAAACATAAAGAAGGAACTACTGTGGCAATTATAGATGGAAATGAGAGAGAAAGAAGAGAGAGAGAGAGAGAGAGAGAGAGAAGAGACAGACATACAGACAGAGACAGAGACACAGGGGTTGGGGGTGAAACGAAACTTGTCTATCACAAAGGAAGGCTGCGGTGGGGGAGGGAAATTGGAGTAATTGGTGGTGGAAAATGTACACTGGTGGAAGGATCGGTGTTGGAACATTGTATGACTAAAACATGATCATGAACAGCTTTGTAACTATATCTCATGGTGACTCACGGTCACGGCCCTCCCGTTGTTCATTGATTTGCTTGAGCGGGCACAGTAACATCTCCATCATGAGACTTCTTGTTATTGTGTTTGGCATATTGAATACATCATGGGTAGCTTTCCAGGCTTTGCCGTGCGGGTGAGATACTCTCAGTAGCTTGCCAAGCTCTCCGAGAGGGGCAGAGGAATCAACCCTGGCTCAACCAGCCGGCTGCATACAAGGCAAACGCCCTACCACTGTGCTTGACTCAATTTCTAAAAATTGAAAAATTAAAAATAAAATTAAAAATAAACAAACAGGGCAAGAGTTGAATTCATCAAAACACTTCTTAAAAAACCCAACCTATACCAAGAGGTGCATACATTAAAATTATCCAGGAAATCATAAAAACATTCAGCAGACACCTTTGAAGACTGTTTACAGTTCATAGAATTTAATCCCCTGACAAACCAGGTGAGGGTCTTGCACATTAAGAAATAATAGTCGCTCCCCCCAGGTCAGTCATTATTTGAACCTGGAATTTGGCTTTCCCTGTGTAAGCGTCCCAGGCATCCTCTACGACACCGGGACACACACCATCCCTGAGTCTCTTCCTGTTCATCCTCAATGCGGTACCCGGTCTTCTTCCTCCCACAAGTCAGTCATTATTTGAACCCGGGACTTGGCTTTCCCTGTGTACAAGTCCCAGGCATGCTCTAGGACACTGGGACACACACCATCCCCGAATCTCTTCCTGTTCATCCCCAATGTAGTGCCTGATTTTCTTCCTCTCTCAGGTTGTACCCCTTCACACCAGGTACCTGTAGGGGCGTAGCCTCTTCACAAGTAGGTGTGGCCTCTTAAGAAGTGGGCGTGGCCTCTTAAAAAGTGGGCGTCTGTGGTCTGATTTTGGGTCAGCTAAGGCTCACATGGCCACAGATAATTTACTCATACCCAGTAATTTCGTGTAACATCTCAGTCTCCATATTTTCATACCAACACAAATAAACAACGCAAATTCCCACGAGACAAGGATGATGAAAAGAATCCAGAAGCCTCATTAGGTGCTACTCACCTAATGGACCTCTCTGAGAAAGAATTCAGATATGAAGTAATGAAGATATTCAATGAACTCAATGAAACAATGAGACAGATGTCTAGTACATTAAAGGAGGACATAAGAGAAACAATCAAGAAAATACAGGAAGAAATTAGGGCAGAAATTGGAAAGCTACACACAGAAATGTCATGAATAAAAGATTTGGTAGATGAAATAAAAAACTAAGTCTGTGGACTGAACAGTAGAATGGCCACAGCTGAACACAGAATCAGTGAGCTAGACGATCAGCTGCAGGAAGCCTACAGGCAAAAACAAACAATGGCAAGAGACCCCAAAATAGCTCTAGAGTGAATCAGAGTCCTAGGAGATGATTCAAGAGGAACAACATTAGAATCATTGGAGTACCAGAAGGTCAGGGAAACAATCCCAATGAAAAGCCACAGTTAGACAAATCATTACTGAAAAGTTTCCAGAATTGGACAATGCAGCCATTCAAATTCAAGGAGTCCAAAAGGTGCCAGCTAAAACGGACCCTAAAAAAACACTCCAAGACATATCCAGTTTGAATGATCAATGAACACTCCAGTTCGAATGATCAATGCTGCCAATAGAGACACAATATTGGCAGCAGCAATGTCAAATAAGAAAATGACACACAAAGGAGCACCCCTTAGATTCACAGCAGACCTATCAGAGGAAACAATCCAAGCCCAAAAGCAATGGTGGGATATAGTAAAAAAAAAAACTAATGGAAATGAATGCTTCACCAAGAATACTCTATCTAGCTAAACTCTCACTCAAACTCGAAGGAACGGTATACAATTTTGTGGATAAACAGCAGCTCAGGAACTTCATAGATTCAAAACCAAACGTAAAAGAAGGGCTAAAGGGGCTACTATAAGACAAGACAAAAACTAAAAGCAGATCAAACCCTTGCAGAAAGATGACACAAAACCCCATGACAATAATCTTAATGTCAGTGGTCAAAATTCACCAATTAAGAGACACAGAGTGGCAAAATGGATTCAGAGACAGAACCCAACATTCTGCTCCCTACAAGAAACCCATCTCAACAGTCAGAGCAAACATAAACTCAAAGGTAAAGAATGAAAAACAATCCTACAAGCAAACAGCTCCCTCAAAAAAGCCGGGGTGGATAAACTAGTATCCAACAACATAAATCTGAGGTTTAAAAAGATTAGAACGGACAGCAAAGGCCATTTTCTATTTAAGGGACATGTGCAACAGGAAGAAATCACACTCTTAAATGTATACGCACCTAATGAGGGAATAGTTAAAATTTAAAACAACTGCTAACAGATTTTAAGGAGGACATTGCTAGCAACACAATAGTAGCTGGAGACAACAACATCGCCTTATCACCTCTGTATAGATCCACAAGAATTAAACTCAGCAAGGAAACAATGTCATTGAAGGAAGAAATAAAAGAGAGAGGGATTATACCTATACTGGGCTTTACAGTCCAACAAGAAAGAATACACATTCTTCTCCAGTGCACACAGAACATTTTCCAAAATAGATCATGTGCTAGGCCACAAAATGTAGCTCAATAGAATCAGGAAGATAGAAATAGTATCAACAATCTTGCCAAACCATGATGCACTGAAGATAGAAGTGAATCAGTCACAAACACGGAGAACCAAATCAAACATCTGCAAATTGAACAACCCAATGTTGAACAATGAGTGGTCAGTAAGGAAGTTAAGGACCAAATCAAAAGATACCTGGAAACAAATGACAATGAAGACATGAACTACCAGAACCTATGCGATGCAGGTAAATCCATGTTAAGGGGAAAATTTATAGTTCTGCAAGCATTTCTAAGGAAGGAAGAAAGGGCCCACATAAACAACTTGACTTCACAGCTCAAGATCTTAGAGAAGGACCAATGAAAGGAGCCTAAACCAGGCAGAAGGAAAGAGATCACAAAACTTAGAGCAGAAATCAACAATATGGAAACCAAAACAACAATCCGAAAGATCAATGAAACCAAGAGCTGGTTCTTTGAAAAATTAAACAAGATAGATAAACCACTAGCAAGACTCACAAAGAAAGAGACAGAGAGAACCCTAATAAGATGAACAGAAATGAGAAGGGGGATATTACAACAGAAACCAAAAAATTTCAAAGGATCATCAGAGACAACTTTGAAAGTGTGTATGCCACTAAACAAGAGAATCTATAAGGAGTGGCTAAATTCCTGGATCCCAAAATGTCCCAAGGCTGAAACAAGAAAATCTAGAGTACCTGAATAATCCTACTAACATCAAGGAAATTGAACTGTAACCAAAGTCTTCCTCAAAATCAAAGCCCAGGTCCAGATGGATTCTCTAGGGAATTTTTCCAAACTTTTTAAAAAAATTTTTATTAGTGAAACACCATGAGGTACAGTTGTAGACTTACAGATTTTTGGGCTTAGGTTTCAGTTATACAAAGATTGAGTACACAACCATCAACCAGGAACCATTCTCTACCACCACTAATCCCAGTATCCCTCCCCTCCCCCAGACCCCCATCCCACCTTGCCTCTGTAGCAGGGCACTCCATTTTGTTTTTTCTCTCTCTCTCTCTCTCTCTCTCTCTCTCTCTCTCTCTCTCTCTCTCTCTCCTTTTGGGTGCTTTGGTTTGCAAAAGAGGCATTGAGTGGCAATCATGTTCAGTCTCTGGTCTACTTTCAGCATGCATCTCCCATCCTGGAAGGATCCTCCCAACACCCTTTACTTGGTGCTCCTTTCTCTATCTGAGCTGCCTTTTGCCCTAGCATGTGCAGCCGGCCTCCAAGCCATGAAGTGAACCTCCTGGTACTTAACTCGGCTATTCTTGGGTGTTAGTCTCCTATTTTGTTACTTTATATTACCCAGATGAATGCAATCTTTCTATGTCTGTTCCTCTCTTTCTGATTCATTTTACTTAGCATGAGAGGACCTATTGCCAGTCCTTCCCAAGCCTTTCCAGGAATTTGAAGAAACAGAAACTCTCCCAAACAATTTCTATGAATCCCCTATCTCTCTAACACCAAAAAGAAACAAAGGCACCACAAGAAAAGAAAACTTTAGGCCAATATCCCTGATGAACACGGATGCGAAGATTCTCTACAAAATACTAGCAAATAGATTTCAAGTACTCATCAAAAAGATCGTACACCATGACCAAGTGGGATTCATTTTGTGGATGCAAGAATGGTTTGACATTCGGAAATCAATCAACATAATCCATCATACCAACAAAAAAAAGATAAAAACTATGTGATAATATCAATAGATGAAGAGAAAGCATTTGACAAGATTCGTCACCAGTTTATGTTGAAAACCCTTGCCAAAATGGGGATAGAAGGGACTTTCCTCAATATAGTAAAGTCATCTACCACAAGCCTTTGGCAAGCATAATCCTCACTGGGGAAAAACTGAGTGCTTTCCCTTTAAGACCAGCGATGAGGCAAGGGTGCCCACTATCTTCTCTGCTGTTCAATATAGTACTGGATGCACTTGCAATTAGCGGTTAGGCAAGAAAAAGATGCTAAGGGCATTCAGGTAGGAATGGAAGAAATCAAGCTCTCACTATTCGCAGATGATATGATACTAAGAGGACCCTAAAACCTCTAACAAAAAAACTCCTGGAAACAATAGACTTGTATAGTGAAGTTGCAGTCTATAAAATCAATACCCAAAAGTCCATGGCTTTCCTAGACGGAAATAATGAGAGAGAAGAAAGTAACATGAAAAAACAATTCCGTTCACAATTGTGCCTCAGAAAATCAAGTACCTTCTATTATGAATGAGAGTCTTGCTGGGAAAAGTATTTTTGGGGAGGCATTTATTTCATTGAGTTTTTTTTTACTATGTCCCACCACTGTTTTCGGGCCATGAGGGTTTCATCAGAAAAATCAGCTGTGAATTTTAAGGATGCTCCTTTGTAAGAGATTTCTTTCTTCGATCTTGCTGCTTTCAGAATTTTGTCTCTGTCTAAGGTTTTGGTCATTTTGATCAGAATGTGTCTTAGGGTATTTTTATTCGGATTTCTTCTAGCTGGTACCCTTCGGGCCGCCTGAATGTGGTCACAAGTTTTCTTCAGCTCTGGAAATGTTGTAGCAATGATGTCTTTGACAGTTTCTTCTTCATCGAGGTTTTCTTCCTGTCCCTCTGGGACTCCAATAATTCTTATGTTACCCCTCTTGGCTTCATCACGATCTTCTCTTGCCATCTGTTCCCGAATTGTGAGTCTCTTTTCCATTTTCTGCTCTTTTCTGGAGAGTCTCTGAACTTCATCTTCGAGCTCACTGATTCTGTTCTCAGCCGCTTTTACTCTGCTGCTGAGGCCTTCCATTGAGCTTTTCAATTCGCCTACGAGATTTTTCAGGTCTGACATTTCTGATTGCATTTTCCTCATTTCTGCCTTCAGATCCTCTTGTCTTCTATTGGCATTGCTTTCCATTGTTTCTTTTAATTCCCTAAGCATCCTAAGTAGCTCCCTTCAGTTTCACAGACAAACAACAGCTCAGGAACTTCATAGACTCAAAACCATGGTTACAAGAACAACTAAATGGGCTACTTTAAGCAAGAAAGGCCCCTCAAATACACCAAATTTTAACATAACAATGGGACAAAATCCCATAACAATAATCTCTCTCAATGTCAATGGGCTAAACACACCAATTAAAAGACATAGAGTGGCAGGATGGATTAGAAAATTGAACCCACATTCTGCTGCCTGCAAGAAACGCATCTCAATAGTCAAAGCAAACACAGACTCAGAGTCAAAGGCTGGAAAACAATCCTACAGACAAACAGCTCCCATAAAAAAGCTGGGGTAGCCATCCTAATATCAGACCACATCGATTTCAGAGTGAGGAAGGTCATAAGAGAGAGTGAAGGCCATTTCTTATTGATCAAAGGATCTGTACAACAGGAAGAACTTACAATAATAAATGTATATGCACCTAATGAGAGACCAGCAAAGTACTTAAAACAACTACTCATAGATTTGGAAAAAGATATCAATAGCAACACAATATTAGTGGGAGACTTCAACACTGCTTTGTCACCTCTTGATAGATCAACCAGACTCAACCTTAGCAAGGACATACTTCATCTGAGGGAAACAATGGAAGAAAGGGACTTAGTAGATATATACAAGACACTTCATCCACAAAAAGCTGAATACACATTCTTCTCAAGCGTCCATGGAACATTCTCCAAGATAGACCACATGCTGAGCCACAAAACATGCCTCCATAAAATTAAGTAGATAGAGATTGTATCGACAATCTTCTCAGACCATAATGCGCTGAAATTAGAAGTAAATCACACACAAAAACAGAAAACTAAATCAAACACCTGCAAATTAAACAGTGCACTATTGAACAACGAGTGGATTAGACAGGAAATCAAAGAGGAAATCAAAAGATTCCTAGAAACGAATGAAAATGAGAACACGAGTTACCAAAACTTATGGGACACAGCAAAGGCTGTGTTAAGAGGAAAGTTTATAGCTCTACAAGCATTTCTCAGGAAGAAGGAGCGAGCACACATAAGTAACCTAACCTCACAGCTTAAGAGCTTGGAGAAGGACCAAAAAAAGGAGCACAACCCGAACAGGAGAAAGGAAATAATAAAACTAAGAGCAGAGATTAATGAGATGGAAACCCAAAAAACAATCCGAAAGATCAATGAAACCAAGAGCTGGTTCTTTGAGAAAATTAACAAGATCGATAAGCCTCTAGCAAAACTCACAAAGAAAGGGAGAGAGAAAACCCTAATAAACCGAATCAGAAATGAAAAGGGGGTCATTACAAAAGAAACTACAGAAATTCAGAGGATGCTCAGGGAGTACTTTGAGAAGCTTTATGCCACGGAACATCAAAACTTCGAGGAAATGGATAAATTCCTAGACTCCTACAGACTCCCAAGGCTGAACCAAGAAGACCTGGAATACCTGAACAGACATATCAACATCAAGGAAATTGAAATGGTAATAAAAAGTCTCCCCAAGCACAAAAGTCCTGGCCCGGATGGATTCACTAGTGAATTCTTCCAAATCTTTAAAGAGGACTTACTCCCAATGCTCTTTAAGCTTTTCCACGAAATTGAAATATCAAAAACACTTCCGAACAGTTTCTACGAAGCAAATATCACACTAATACCAAAAGCAGACAGAGATACCACAAAGAAAGAGAATTACAGGCCGATATCCCTGATGAACACAGATGCAAAGATCCTCAACAAACTACTAGCAAATAGAATCCAACTACTCATCAAAAAGATCATACACCATGACCAAGTAGGATTCATCCCAGGGATGCAAGGATGGTTTAACATTCGGAAATCAATCAACATAATCCACCATATCAACAAAAGAAAAGATAAAAAGCATATGATCATATCAATAGATGCAGAGAAAGCATTTGATAAGATCCAGCACCGCTTTATGATGAAAACCCTAGCCAAAATGGGTATAGAGGGGACCTTCCTCAACATAATTAAAGCCATCTACCACAAGTCTACAGCAAGCATCATCCTCAATGGGGAAAAACTGAGAGCCTTCCCTCTAAGATCAGGGACGAGACAGGGATGCCCACTCTCTCCACTGCTGTTCAATATAATACTGGAAGTACTTGCAATAGCGATTAGGCAGGAAAAAGATATTAAGGGCATTCAGGTAGGAAAGGAAGAAATCAAGCTCTCACTATTCGCAGATGATATGATACTCTACTTAGAGAATCCAATAACTTCCACCAAAAAACTCCTAGAAACAATAGACTCGTAAAGTAAAGTTGCAGGTTATAAAATCAATACCCAAAAGTCCATGGCTTTCCTATACGCAAACAATGAGAGAGAAGAAATCAACATGAAAAAAACAATCCCGTTCACAATTGTGCCCCAGAAAATCAAGTACCTAGGAATCAGCTTAACTAAGGAAGTAAAGGACCTGTACGAAGAAAACTACAAAACGCTACTTCAGGAAATAAAAGAGGACATGAGGAAATGGAAAGATATCCCCTGCTCATGGGTCGGGAGACTTAACATTGTCAAAATGGCAATAGTACCGAAAGCATTGTATAAATTCAATGCAATCCCTATAAGGATACCATTGACATTCTTCAAAGAAATGGAGCAAACACTCCTGAAATTTATATGGAACAATAAGCCCCCACGAATAGCTAAAGCAATTCTTGGGATAAAGAAAATGGGAGGAATCAACCTCCCGAACTTCAAACTGTACTACAAAGCAGTAATAATTAAAACAGCATGGTACTGGAACAAAGGCAGAACTGCAGACCAATGGAACAGGGTTGAATACACTGACATCTCCCTTCAATCATATGCTCATCTCATCTTTGATAAAGGTGCAAGTAATGTGAAGTGGAGTAAGGAAAGCCTCTTTAATAAATTGTGTTGGCATCACTGGACGGCTACATGCAAAAAAATAGGCTCAGAACTCTGCCTAACACCATGTACAAAAGTAAGATCAAAATGGATTAAAGACCTCAACATCAGACCAGAAACCATAAGGTACATTGAAGATAAAGTTGGCAAAACCCTCCATGACATTGAAGCTAATGGTATCTTCAAAGATGCCACGCCACTGGCCGAGCAAGTGAAAACAGAGATAGATAAATGGGACTATCTTAAACTAAGAAGCTTCTGCACCTCCAAAGATACAGTGACCGAAATACAAAGACGGTCTACGGAATGGGAAAGGATATTCACCGAATACACATCTGACAAGGGGTTGATATCCAGGATATACAAAATACTGGTTAAACTCCACAAGAAGAAAACATCCTACCCCATCCAAAAATGGGGCAATGAAATGAACAGAAACTTTCTCAAAGAAGAAATCCGAATGGCAAAAAAGCACATGAGAAAATGCTCTACATCATTAATCATCAGAGAGATGCAGATCAAAACCACAATGAGATACCATCTCACACCTCAGAGACTGGCCCACATTCAAAAGAACAAAAGCAACCGATGCTGGCGTGGATGTGGCGAGAAAGGGACACTCCTTCACTGTTGGTGGGAATGTCCACTGGTTCAGCCCTTCTGGAAAACAGTATGGACGATTCTCAAAAAATTAGAAATTGAGCTCCCATTTGACCCAGCAATACCACTCCTGGGAATATATCCCAGAGAGGCCAAAATGTATAGTCGAAGTGACATCTGCACTTGTTTGTTCATTGCAGCCCTCTTTACAATAGCCAAAAACTGGAAGAAACCTGAATGCCCAAGAACAGATGACTGGTTAAAGAAACTTTGGTACATCTACACAATGGAGTACTATGTAGCTGTTAGAAAAGATGAAGTCATGAAATTTACATACAAGTGGTACAATATGGAAAGTATCATGCTAAGCGAAATGAGTCAGAAAGAGAGGGATAGACATAGAAAGATTGCATTCATCTGGGGGATATAAAGTAACAAAGTATGAGATTAATACCCAAGAATAGCTGAGATCAGCACCAGGAGGATTACTCCATAACTTAGAGGCCAGCCGGGTATCCTAGAGGAAAGGGCAGTTCAGATAGAGAAGGGAGCACCAAATAAAGGATGTTTGGAGGATCCTCCCAGGAGGGGAGATGCATGTCGAAAGTAGACTATGGACTGAACATGTTTGCCACTCAATGCCTCTTTTGCAGACCACAACACCCAAAAGGAGAGAGAGAACACAGGGGATTGCCCTGCCACAGAGACAGGGGGCCTGGGAGGATGGGGGTGGGAGGGATATTATCCATGGTGGTGGAAAATGGGCACTGGTGGAGGGATGGGTATCTGATCATTGTATAATTGAAACCAAAGCACAAAAAATTGTAAATTTACAACTGTAAAAAAAATAAAATAAAATAAAATAAAGGGGAAAAAAAGAAAAGAAAAGAAAAGAAAGTACCTAGGCATCACTTTAACTAAGGAAGTAAAGGACCTGTACAAAGAAAACTACAAAACTCTATTTTAGGAAATAAAAGAGGACATGAGGAAATGGAAAGATATCCCATGCTCATGGATCGGGGATATCCATATTTTAACATTGTCGAAATAGCAATACTCCCAAAAGCATTGTAGAAATTGAATGCAATACCTATAAGGATACCCATGACATTCTTCAAAGAAATGGAGCAAACACTCCTGAAATTCATATGGAACAAAAAGCAACCATGAATAGCTAAAGCAACTCTTGGGGGAAAAAATGGGAAGAATCAACCTACCCAACCAAAAACTCTACTACAAAGTGATAATAATTAAAACAACATGGTACCACAACAACGGCAGAGCCACAGATCAGTGGAACAGAGTTGAATATCCTGACAACACCCCCCCTCAAATATATGATCATCTAAGAGCAAGAAACATGAAGTGAAGCAAGAAAAGCCTTTTTAACAAATTGTGCTGGCAGAACTGGATAGCTCCATGCAAAAAATGGGCTCAGATCTCTATCTAACACCATGTACAAAAGTAAGATCAAAATAGATTAAAGACCTCAACATCAGACCAGAATCCATAAGGTACATTGAAGTCAAGGTGGCAAAACCCTCAGCTACATTGAAGATAAAGGTATCTTCAAAGATGACACACCACTGGCCAAGCAAGTGAAAACAGAGATAGACAAATAGGACTATCTTAAACTAAGAAGCTTCTGCACCTCAAAAGAAACTGTGACCAAAATATAAAGAGAGTCTACAGAATGGGAAAGTATATTTGTCCAATATTCATTCGACAAGGGGTTGATATCAAGGATATACAAAGTAATAGTTGAACTCCTCAAGAGGAAAACATCCAACCCCATCAAAAAATGGGGCGACGAAATGAACAGAAACTTTCTCAAAGAAGAAATCTGGATAGCTAAAAGGCACATGAGAAAATGCTCTATATCATTAATAATTTTTTTAATCCTTATATTTTTCAATCTCTGAGAGGGGTGGAGGAATCGAACTCGGGTCGGCCATGTTGGCTGCGTGCAAGGTAAACGCCTTACCGCTGTGCTATTGCTCCAGAGCGATAGCACAGAGGTAGGGCATTTGCCTTGCACATAGCCAACATGACCGACCTGAGTTCGATTCCTCCACCCCTCTCGGAGAGCCCGGCAAGCTACTGAGAGTATCTCGCCTGCATGGCAGATCCTGGCAAGCTCCCCGTGACATATTCGATATGCCAGACACAGTAACAACAAAGTCTCCAATGGAGACGTTACTGGGCCTGCTCGAGCATCATTAATCATCAGGGAGATGAAGATCAAAACAACAATGAGATATCATCTCACACCATTGAGGCTGGTCCACAAAAAAGAACAAAAGCCAGTGGTGTTAACATGGATGTGGGGAGAATGGGACTCTCCTTCACTACTGGTGCATCTGGGGACTGGTTCAGCCCATTTGACCCAGCAATACTACTCCTGGGAATATATCCCGGAGAAACAAAAAAAGTACAGTCAAAATGACATCTGCACTTCTATGTTCATTGGCGCACTATTCACAATAGCCAAAATTTGGAAAAAACTCAAGAGTCCTAGATCAGAAGATTGGTTAAAGAAACTTGGTACATCTATACAATGGAATACTATGCAGCTGTTAGAAAAGATGAAGTCTTTAAATTTACATGCAAGTGTTTCTACATGGAAAGCATCCTGGTAAGTGAAATGAGTCATTAAGAGATAGACAGACATAGAAAGACTGCATTCATCTTGGGAATATAAAGTAACAGAATGTGAGCCAAACACCCAAGAATAATTGAGATAAGTACCAGGAGGTCTGCTCCAGAGCTTGGAAGCAGAACTCACATGCTTGGGGATAAGGAAGCTCAGATAGAGAAGGGAACACCAAGTAAAGAATGTTTAGAATACTCGCTCTTGATGAGAGATGCGTGCTGAAAGTAGACTATAAACCAGGCACAATGGCCACTCATACCTTTATTGCAAACTACAAGACCCTAAAGGAAATAGTGAGCAAAAGGGAATGCCCTGCCACAGATGCAGGGTGGGATGGGGGCATGGGGGTGGGAGAGATACTGGGATTAGTGGTGGTGGAGAATGGGCACTGGTGAAGGGATGGGTATTTGATCATTGTATAACTGAAACCAAGTACAAAATTTTGTAAGTCTACCACTGTACCTCATGGTGTTTCACTAATAAAAAGAGAAAAAAAATTGGTATACCCACAGTTAGAAAAAGAAATAGTCTTGTTGTAATCTTTCTGGTAGTCTTGATTATGAGAAATCTAGTGTTTATAAAACAGTAAATAAACATCTTCCATTCAATTTGCATTGTATTTTAGTGTGCACACTTTAAATATTTGAATCTCGGCTGGAACAATAGCACAGTCGGTAGGGTGTTTTCCTTTCACGCAACCGACCCAGGTTCGATTCCCAGAATCCCATATGGTCCCCCAAGCACTTCCAGGAGTAATTCCCGAGTGTAAAACCAGGAATAACCCCTGAGCATTGCTGGGTGTGACCCCCCAAAAATCTAAATAAATAAATAATTAAATAAATAAATATTTGAATCTCTATGTATATTTCTCACAAAGACAGAATCCTAGAAGTTTATTCATGTTATAATAATGAGCACAAATATTAAGACTAGAACATTGATAATCTTTGATAATGGCTAATATGTGTAAATTATGCTACAAACTATCTGTCATGGAATAATTTAATCAGGTATGGATATGGTTAGATATTTTGGTATATTACTGTATATGTTATAAATATAAATGTGTGTATATTATCTATATGATATATGTACATACATATATACATATATTTGTACATGTTTTTGAATGTATATGTGCATTGGCGTGTGTATGTTTATGTCTGTATATATATACATATATATATAAAGAGAACATAGATACATACCAAGGATATATTTTTAATTATAAAGTTCCAGTTCCAGATTCTGGCTATTGTGAATAGTTCTGCAATGAACATATAAGTGCAGATGATGTTTAAGCTGTGTGTTTCTGGACACCCAGGATATATTCCCAGAATTGGTATTGCTGGGTCAAATAGAAGCTCAGTTTCTCATTTTTTGAGGCATGTCCATATAGTTTTCCAAAAAGGCTAGACTAGTTAGCATTCCCACCAGTAATGAATTAGGTTCCCTTTCTCCCTGCATCCATGCCATCACTGGTTGTTATTGTTCATTTAGATGTGTGCCAGTCTCTGTGGTGTGAGATGATTCATTATTTTGATCTGCATCTCCGTGATGATTAGTGTAGAGCAGTTTTCATTATTCACAATAGCCAGGATCTGGAAACAACCTGAGTGTTGGAGGACAGATGACTACGTAAATAAACTATTGTACATCTCCACAATGGAATACTACTACAATGTAAAGAAAAATGAGGTCATCAAATTTGCCTGTAAATAGATAGACTTGGAGAGTATAGGTCTGAGTGAAATGAGTCAGAAGGAAAGGGGCAGATAAAGAATGGCTGCATTCATTTGTGGGATATAGAAAAATAATATGAAATGAATATACAGCATCAAGGAAAATGAGTTCAGGAGGACTGGTCAACTGTTGGAAATTACCAAAAGGGTGTTGGGGTGAAGGGTACTTAAGATAGAGAAGGGCCCATTATAACATCAGTTGGAAATGATCAACTGGGATAAGAACTGTTTCAAGTATGTAAGGGGATATACGTGATAACTTTTAATCATCTGCATTGAAAATCATAATGCCTAAAATGAGAAAGAGACAGAAGTAGAGAGGAAAGAGAGGTGCCTGCTATGGAGGCAGTTTCGAGTGGGGGATGATTTGATGGGAAGGAAACTAGGGAGACTGGTGCTGGGAAATTACACTGTGGAGGCATAGGTGTTGGAACATTGTATGGCTGAAAACCAACCATGTACAGCTTTGCAATGCTCTTTCTCATGGTAATTCTATTAAATATAAAATGAATATTTAAAATAAAATTCCAGTTTCACTGTTACTTAAAAATCAATCAATAGAGGGGGTATGGTGCCACCGGCAGGTCAATCTGTACCTGTGAGGCAAGTGCATCAGCAGCCTGATGGCACCATCAGACTTTCAGATACCCCAAAATTGCTGGTGTGCCTTTGCCAGACCCCAAAAACTTGGGGTAAAGTTTACCAAGAAAGTAAACTGCCAAAAGTTAGGTATGTGGGAGACATGCCCACCAACCACCTCTGCCTCAGCTATATAATTGGAGGCATGGCCTCTCTGGATCCTAATTGAACTGTTTAACGGCCACGATCCCAGAGACACAGAAACGAATCTCGGAACCCAAAGGCTTTTGGAAGAAATGTGTCCTGTTACTGGAGCTTGTCAACTCCAGGTGGGAATAGGTTTCATTCCTTGGCCTGTTTCCCTTGGTGGCCCGGTGACTGCCATCCTCCAGAGGCCACTGGACAGTCAAGTTTGGGTCTGCAGTGATGAGACACGCGGGGCCTCACCAGATGGGGGTGGAACCGGCCTTTTCCTCCCCATCCTAGTGAGACCCTGAGTCGCTGCCTACAAACAGCCTCTCTGGCTCCTGATCAATCTGCTTACCAGCCATGAACCCAGAGACTCAGAAACAAATCTCAAAACCCAGTGGCTTTTGGCAGAAATGCATCTGGACTGCATACAAGGTGGCTGCCGCCTCAGAGCTTATTGGAAATCCAGGTATGAGACAGCGGTGATGGGTCAACTGCAGTCTCAGGGGAAGGGGGACGGTACACGCTTGTCCTTCATGCCATACTGAGGTCATTAGTTCCCGCAAACAAGTGGCTCTCTGGCATGGCCATGGGTCCAGAGGCAAAAGGACTTAATCTTGAGTCTGTCAGCTTGCGGCAGAAAAGCGAATGGACCATGCATTAAACTCTGGCGCCATGCCTCCCTGGGAGGGAAAGGGTGTTGTTCCCTTCTGCCTTTCTCTCCCGTCCCCCCCCCAACCCCGGCAGCAAGGTGGCCACCACCTCAGGGCTTATAGGAAAGTCAGGTATGAGGCAGCGGTGAAGGGGCAACTGCAGTCTCATTGCAAGTGTTTCTGTACTGGCTCATCCTTCATGCCCTACCGAGGTCACGAGTTACCCCCACGAGTAGCTCTCTGGTACAGCTATAACACCAGATACAGAAACCAGTCTCGTAATTATCTGGCTCTTTGCAGAAATCCAAAATCATTATATGATTCTCATAACCAGCTATAGAAAACAAAGTATTTCACAATGCCTTTTTAGCAATTCTGATTGTTGGGGGGGAAATTCTAAACTATAATGGTGCATCTTTTGTCAAAATAATGAATGTAATCAATGTAGAGAAGAGTTAAGTGGAAATCATCAGCCTCACAGGCATCCTCAAAAAGCTGAATACACATTCTTCTCAAGCGTGCATGGAACATGGAACATTCTCCAAGATAGACCACATGCTGAGCCACAAAACATGCCTCCATAAAATTAAAAAGATAGAGATTGCATCAACAATCTTCTCAGACCATAATGCGCTGAAATTAGAAGTAAATCACACACAAAAACAGAAAACTAAATCAAACACCTGGAAATTAAACAGTGCACTATTGAACAATGAGTGGCTTAGACAGGAAATCAAAGAGGAAATCAAAAGATTCCTAGAAACGAATGAAAATGAGAACACGAGTTACCAAAACTTATGGGACACAGCAAAAGCTGTGTTAAGAGGAAAGTTTATAGCTCTACAAGCATTCCTCAGGAAGGAGGAGCAAGCACTCATAAGTAATTAATACCAAAGAATAGCTGAGATCAGCACCAGGAGGATTACTCCATAATTTAGAGGCCAGCCAGGCATTCTAGGGGAAAGGGCAGCTCAGATAGAGAAGGGAGCACCAAATAAAGGGTATTTGGAGGATCCTCAGAGGAGGGGAGATGCATGTTGAAAGTAGACTATGGACTGAACATGTTTGCCACTCAAAGCCTCTTTTGCAGGCCACAACACCCAAAAGGAGAGAGAGAACACAAGAGAACACAAGGGATCGCCCTGCCACAGAGGCAGGGTGGGATGGGAGGGATGGGGGTGGGAGGAATATTATCCATGGTGGTGGAAAATGGGCACTGGTGGAGGGATGGGTATTTGATCATTGTATAATCGAAACCCAAGCACAAAAAATTGTAAATTGTAAATCTACAACTGTACCTCATGGTGTTTCACTCATAATAATAAGAAAAAAAAATCAAACAAAAAAAAACATTAAATTCAGTTTTTAACTCCTTTGGTGTCAGATGTAGAGATAATTAAAATTTTGTTGTACAATGGCAACTTTTATCCAGTAAATTATGCATAAATTTTAATGGATATGAAACTATATTAAATATATATAATTTATATTACTGTATCACTGTCATCTCGTTGATCGTCAAATTACTCTGAGCAGGCACCAGTAACTTCTCTATTCCTCCCAACCCTGAGATTTAGCATCCTCTTCTTACTTGTCTTTTCCCAACGATTGGAGGCTCTTTCAGGGTCAGGGGAATGATACCTGTTGTCATTACTGTATTTGACATATCAAATACACCATGGGGAGCTTGCCAGGCTCTGCCCATGCAGGCGGGATTCTCTCGGTAGCTTGCATGGCTCTCCAAGAGGTATAAATTTATATATTTCCTCCTACGATTTGTTGCCTACTACCTGAACCCCATCAGATATGGTGTAATAATTTTGAAAAATGGGTAGGAAGTGTCATAATGTGTCGAGAGGCCGTGAAGTGCTTCGCAGCCTCGCAGTCTGGAAAGTGGCCTGGAGCGTGGCGGTGGTTGGGTAGTGGAGGTCTGCTGTGTATTTAGCATACTATTAAATACTACTAAACAAATATATGTGTATAGGTACATATATATTATAACTGAGCATGTTTTAAATGTATATGTATATTTTATATATTTAAATATATATTTGTATCTATGTATACATATCACGGTCACAGTCCTCCCATTGTTCATCAATTTGCTCGAGCGGGCCCAGTAACATCTCCATCGTGAGACTTGTTGTTACTGTATTTGGCATATTGAATACATCACCGGTAGCTTGCCAGGCTCTGCCGTGCGGGCGAGATACTCTCGGTAGCTTTCTGGGCTCTCTGAGGGGGCGGAGGAATCGAACTCTGGTTGGTCATATTGGCTGTGTGCAAGGCAAACGCCCTACCGCTGTGCTATCACTGCTATACATCTATTTATATATACTCGGGGTTAGTTTTCAGTCAACATCTACAGTGCTCAAGGGCTCTTCCTGATTCCACACTCAGGAGTGACTCCTGACAGTTCTTAGAGATCATATGTGGCACTCGGGTACTAAAACAAGGGTCAGCAGAGGCAGAGGTAAAGCAAGAACCTTAACTGCTTTGCTTTCTTGCCACAAATTATAATTTTTTAATGTCTAAATATGAATTTCTTTTTTAAGAATAGAATGGTGTTTTTATGAAACTATCAAAAGATATCATTGTTAGAAGAGAAGATGGAGGGTGTCAGGCAATGTTGTCAATTTAATTGGTTCATTTAAATCTCACCTGCTTGAGATATAGCTAGTCAGAGAGAGAATGGAATTAAGCTAAGGGAGTTAGAGATAAACACATACAGGGCACTGGGGAGAACTTCCCCTTTGGCCCTTCACCTGTGCCCACACAGATGACAGCAAAAGCAACAATTACGCACGTCCACTTAATCAAAGAACATAGAAGGGATAAAGACACAGGGATGAAGATACTGGAGTACTGGGTCTTGACAGGTAAACTATGGGACCCCAGCGAAGGACAAAAGAGCAACAGGTCTCAGTGTAGGAAGACATTGGAGGACACTGAGTCTGCTGACTGGGTCAGGACCAACTCTGTTCTCGTGAAGGACTGTTTACAAGGGAACTGGTAGGAGGCCTGTCATTGTCTAAAGGCACATTGAGGTTTTTTCCTCAGACAGTTAATTTTTAAAGCAGAGGACTGAAGACAAATCATTAAATTGAGTTGAAACTTAATGTACTGAAGAAAAGCGAAGGAAAAGGAAGAGAAGGAGAGGTCGGGCAGCTCAGGGCAGCTATAGCATGGTATTCATAAGTAGGAAGTCCTGGAAAAGTGGAAGACTTTCTGTATTAGTGGGATGGGTGAGCATATTCCACGACAAGATAATAAGATAGAAGAGCTGAGGAGGAGCAGAATGACTGAAAACATTTTTCAATTTCTGAATTCTCTTCTGAATTATCTTTTAATCCTGAGCTTAATCTTGGGGACTTTACTCTGGGGCCATTCTAATTTCATCTTGCCTACTTTCCTCCTATCCATCTGTGTGTAGTTGTATCAATCAACAGGACATTGGTGATGTCACCCAGAATTACCTTCTTAAAACTGTATAATAAATAATCGCAACTCTGTATTTTCATTTTAAACATAATAATTCAAGGAAACAATCACATTGCCCTGTGGTTGTTACATCATTAGTGGTAGAATATAAATTTTATTTGTTATTTGTTGTATGTATTTTATATATTGTACTTTGCACTTTGCTAAAATACAAATTTGTAAAAAGATAAATTTAAGTCTAAACAATAAACAATCATGTTTACAAAATAATAATGCACCTGTATGCTAGTACAAGTGATAAATAAATGCAAAATGTTTTAACATCTTTCTCTTCTTCATTCTTTTAAGCACTTATTTTAAAATATATTAGTTCTTTCTATCTATATATATTTATATATAGAAGATATATACAATGAAAACCAAACAAAATAATTTTAGACGCTTAAGAATTAACAAAAAAACAAGGATATACACTAGTGTTTTTAAAATCTAAGTTTTCTGAATCTCTTATACTTGTCTTGAAATTATCATTCCACTTCTTTTTTCCCTGCTCTAGATAGACCTGTTTTCTCTCATAAATTCTGGATTTGGCATTTACTCTTACTTTACATTTATCATACTTCAGTCTATACAAGCTCTTTTATCCTTCAGGTTTTCTCAGTGCCTGGAATATAGTAAGGGCTTAACATATACTCTTTGATTCAGTGAACAAACAAGTGTGCCGTTCATCTCATGCCATTCAACAGAAAGATTAAAAGACAGGGCGGACATTCAGAACAAGAGAAATGTGACATTCAAAAAAAACCCACAAAAATTGAATCTTTTAATATTAATTATGTATTCAAGTCACAATATAAACAAAAATATAGAAGATTTTATGTTGAATCATAAGAAAAAAAGTGTCTGGGCAGAGATGATTTAAAGACATATAAAAATGCTTAAAATTCTAGAGAAACCCAAACAGATCTAAAACATCACCTTCTTAATCCATAAATATTGTCAAACTAAGAAAAATGTGAGCTGCATTCCTTTGAAAAAATTCAGAAGGAAAATAACCTTTTGTCATATTTAAACAGCATGCTCAATGTGAATGTTTTATTAAATTTTAAAATTTTAATAACATTTTATGTGTCAATTTCTCTATTTTCTGATAAATATTCATATATAGAGAGAGATGTGTGTATGTATACATTTTTATGTTCCCATTCACCTGCACATACACACATATGTTCCATTTTATGTGGCAGAAGACAATTTCATTTAATGATAGCAATGCTTGATAGTTACACATTCACAATTGATCACTTCAATACCTGCTCATAATCCTCCAATATTAAAAAGAATCGCTTAACATTTACTCTTGATGCTCTTTAGAAAGCAAATTTATTTCTGTTTCTCAATAAAACACTGAGTTTAAAGATATAGATAAATTACAGTGCTGCCAGTGGAGCCCCCTGCAGTGAATTTAAAAATAATTTAGCATGAAAACATGGAATAAAAGGTAAAAGGTAAAGGTAAAGGCCCTCCCGTTGATCGTTGATTTGCTCGAGCGGGCCCAGTAACGTCTCCATTGGAGACTTTGTTGTTACTGTGTTTGGCATATTGAATACTCTCGGTAGCTTGCCGGGCTCTCCGAGAGGGGCGGAGGAATCATGGAATAAAAAAGATACTATTTTTACAGTCATTGTTCAAATGGTAAACTGGATTTTCCCTAGTGCCTCTTTGACTTCTAATAGAGAGGATGACTTCTTACTTAATAATTCAATAACTTTTATTGAATAGACCATTAAATTTTATTGAATAGACCATTATAAAGCTGTTCATGATTAGGTTTCAGTCATACAGTATTCCAACACCCATCCCTCCACCAGTGTACATTTCCCAGCACCAGTGTCCCCAGATTCCCTCCCATCACCTCTATCCCCCACCTCACTGCTCCTTCCTCCTCCTCCTCCTCCTCCTTCCTTCCTCTTCCTCTTCCTCTTCCTCTTCCTCTTCCTCTTCCTCTTCCTCTTCCTCTTCTTCTTCTTCTTCTTCTTCTTCTTCTTCTTCTTCTTCTTCTTCTTCTTCTTCTTCTTCTTCTTCTCTTTTTTTCTTCTTCCTCTCTCTCTCTCTCTCAGCCACAGATTTCCATCTCCAGATATTCCATCTCTCCCCCATCAACCTGACACACATTCCATCCCCAGGGTTCTGTCTCAGCATTCATGGTGTTTTCCAGGAACATAAAACACCGCCCAAGCTGACTGGAAACTAAGATAATGGGCAATTCTGGAATCTGGGCTGATGGGGGGAAAGAGATAATTGGCAATTAGGCATGGAAGATTTGTTTCCCCTTGCCAGTGAAGAAAGAAGCCACATTTTCCCCTTGCCGTTTCTTTTCCCCTTTCCCCCATTGCCTGAAACATTTCATTCTAAAGTCCTATCCCAGTGGTCAGAGATTTCCAGGACCATAAAACTGTCCTGGAGACTAGGCTGACATGGAAACTAGGATAAGGGGAAAAATTTCCCAGAGAGATTTAGACCAGCAAGATATTGTGATTTTCTAGCATCTTTTGTAAATCCTTTTCAAACAATAAGGAATGCAAGGAGCCTTTAAAAGGAGATGCACAAAACTCCCTTTTAAATTAGTCCTATATTAAGTTCCTCCCCACTTGGAGTGCTTCTTTTATTTTCTCTTCTACTTTCCAAAAAACTTTTATACTTTTCAACCCTGAGCCTGAGCATCTTTATTATTTAATATTTCCATTCTTGAAAAATTTGAAGAACTGGGATCCATGAACACAGAGACCTACTCAAGGCCACTTCTGCCTTATCTGCATCAGTAACAAAGTACAGAAAGTCTGTTTAAATCTGAGAACCCTAGAATAGTTCTTTTAACACTGGCATAGAAATCTTTAAGCCATATTATTAAAGAAAGACTCAAAAGGCTTTACATTTCGTGACCTTCCATTTAAGATGAGCAATGAAATAGAGGAAGAATCCATTCCATCTGGAAGAATCCATTCCATCTTTTCAGCATGTGTTATGGAACCAACTCATTGTGTGGTGTCTTTTCCATTTCTTTAAAAATGAGCACAATTCCATTGTGTAGATGTACTAAAGATTCTTTAACCAGTTATCTGTTCTCGGGCATTCGGGTTGTTTCTGGGTTCTGACTATTGTGAACAGTGCTGCACAATGGAATATTATGCAGCTGTTAAGATAGATTAAGTCATGAAATTTGCTTATAAGTGGATGGTCATGGAGAGTATCATGCTAAGTGAAATGAGTCATTGATGCTTTTATTATCTTGCCATTATTAATTTCCAGTGTCACTTAATTTTCTTCTCCAAAATACCAAGCCCTTTCATACATCAGATTCTTGGTTCAAACTAGTGAATCCATTTACAATATTCTCTTTTCATTCCTTCTCCCTTGTTTCTATACTTTTTCAAATCAGGTCTTTGTTTTTTAAAGGGCATTTTTGAGTTATGGTTTACAATAGTGCTGATGGCATTGATTTATACTTACAGTGCAACTGTACCATCCCCATTACCAGAGTGTGGCTATAATTCCACCATTGTTCAAAGGACCCATCCTCCAGAATTTTGCATAATCAATTCAAATTGTTTTTTTTAACTATCCTGTGGTTTATTTCCAAGGGAGTGTCCTAATCTCTTACGTTGTTTCTTTATTCTCCAGGAATAGATGAGATCATTCTGAAGTCGACTTTTCTTTCTGACTTATTTCAATTAGGATGATGCCTTCCAAATCCAATTAAGTTGGGTAAAAATGTAGATTTATTTTTTCATAGTTGAGCAATTTTTTTGTGTATATATACCACATTTATTTATCCACTCCTAAATGTTGGATACTTACCTTGTTTTCAGATCAATGAATAAAAGCATCCATGTATTCCTTTGAATTAATATTTTACTATTCTTGGAGGAGATGCCCAGATTTTAATTTCTGAGTCATTTGATTTGAGGGTGATGAATTATTTCTATAAAACAGTAAAATAGCCAAGATAAATGAAATTGAAGGATTCCCCAAAATAAGTATGCTATGATCAAAATGTCATCTTTAATAAATATCTAGCTTAACTAGTTTCAAGAAATATTGACATACAAGGAGAAATAATATCTTTTGAGTTTAATGATTAACAAATAAATAATTATGTATGGAGTTATTGGGCTGGAGCAATAGTACAGCGGGTAGAGTTTTTGCCTTGCATGTGGCTGCCCTGGGTCGATTCCTATGTCCCTCTTGGAGAGCCTGACAAACTACCGAGAGTATCCGGTCTGCATGGCAGAGTCTGACAAGCTCCCTGTGGCATATTTAATATTCCAAAAACAATAACAACAAGTCTCACAGTGGAGACATTACTGTTGCTCACTTGAGCCAATCAATGAACAACTGGAGAAGAGTGCTACAGTGCTACATAGTTATTAATAAAGATCTTTTTCTGAAATATAATTTTTCTCCTATCATTTGTTAGACAACACATATGTTTTAAGATAAAAAATACGAAATTATTCAGTAAAAATAATATATAAAGTTTCTTTAATTTAGATACTGAAATGTCGTTTATAATTTGTCATCTCCTTGCTGGATAATTTCAGGAACTCTCAAGCTAAATTATCTTATTTATAAATTTTGTGTAATAATATATCAATTCATGATTATGAAGAAGGTAAAATTAAACAATAATTATTCCCATTAATAAGTTGAATTTCCTTGTTGTTATCTATTTGTTACCTTCCAAAACTTGGTCTGCTGGTTGACAGTCCTTCCATTTTCTTAAACATATTCTTTTGGGTTTGATGCATGTCTTGTACTCTTTTCCTCTTTCTGTATTAAAGTATTTTACTTAGATCCTCTCATATTTATACTTTCAAGGATAAAGATAATACAGTATTTCTATTTAAACAATGATACAAGCATCTACTAAATTTTAAGTACATAATAGGCAGTATTTAGTGAATTTGGTAGGTAGAAATCTAGCTGATAGGTCAATATACCTAGATTTTTATATCACTGATGAGAAATGCTTAGAGCAGTTCAAGAACAAATATGTTGTCACACAGATAATAAACACTAATTCTGATATTTGAAATCCATTTATATCTCAAAATTAAATCAGTAATAGAAATTTACTAATAGATTACTAATTTGTAATTAGTAATTACTATTTCATTACTAATTGAAATTCTGAACATTTTGTGATTTAATTTGTCATTTTCCGGGACAGAACCAAACCTAATTCCTAAGTGCCCTGGCAAATGATACTTGAAAGTAAAGTTAACAGAGTAGGAGATGTTTATTTTAACTCTAACTTAGATAGGAAATTGAGCCTACATAATAAAATTAACACCTTTTCCAAAAGAACATATTACGAGAAATCTTTATCCCTGTTTATCATGACTCAATATGTACTTTGTTTGCTTTCTTCATATTCTGGAAAATAAAGTTATAAAACTGTTGACAGGTACATAAAACCTTAAATTCCTCATCATTCAAGACACAGCTGGAAGAACAAACAAGAGATTTGCAGAAAAGATTTTAAGTTCTAACAAGGTCTGCATTTACTGTGTGCTACCATGGACCAAGAAAGAGCATTCATTCATGAAAAGACAAATAACCCCTGAAAGGAGAAAAACTATTTGATCTCTTTTGCTTCAATAACTCTAAGATTTTACCCAAATATTTTCCTGCCTTCATGCATGACATTTTATAATTGTTTGTATACAGGAGAGTATCATGCTGAGTGAAATAAGTCAGAAGGAGAAGGACAGACATAGAATGACTGCACATATTTGTGGGATTAAAAAAATAAAACAGTATGAAACGATGCTCAAAGACAGTAGAAAAAAGAGCCAGGACAAATGGTTCATGGTTCAAAACCTGCAACAAGGACCGGGGGAGAGGGTGGTTGGTATAAAGGACCATTATGACAATGATGGTTGGAAAGAAACACACTGGATGGGAGATGTGTGCTGAAAGTGCTGAAAGTAATGGATGGCCTCTCAGTATCTGTATTGCAAACCATAATGCCCAAAAGTAAAGAGAGAGAGACAAAGAAGAAAAGTACCTGCTATAGAGGCAGACTGGGGGCATGGGGCACGGCAGCAGGGATATTAGGGATATTGGTGGTGGGAAATGAACACTGCTGGGGAGATGAGTGATGGAACATTGAATGACAGAAACCCTGTCATGGAAACTTTGTAACTGCATCTCACGGTGATTCAATTATAAACTTTAAATTAAAATTAAAACATTAGATTAATATCACTTTCTAGTTAAATAGCTTCATTGGTTTCCAAATGTAATTAACATTCCAGTTATCATCTCTCTGTCTATATATCTTTAGTTCTTTCTACAAGTCTTTCTTCAGAGCTCAGCTCAAAAGCAGTTATTTTTGAAGTATTTTACAGAACTCTCTAATTATATTTTCTTCAATCATATGCTTGCATTGATTGATGTAAATTTCTAATATTTATAACAATTTTCAATAGTAGATGTCTGGATTTTTATTTAACATCCCATTTTATTATTTAACTAAAACACCATAAACTCAATAATATACATATAGAGGGTGTGGATATGACTCAGGTGGTGGAGAACATAACTTAAATATGCAAGGCTGTGAGTTTGATCACCAGCATCCTGGCTCCCAATCACTGCATGATGTGTCTCTGGTGGCCCCAAGAATGCTATCATTGGAAATGACTCTAACAAAACACACACACATCTGTGTGTACACATACACATACATAAACTATATATTTTTATATTTTATACATTCATATACATTTATATTTATTATGTAACATAAATTATTAATTTTGAACATGCATTTAAGTAACATTAACCTATATTACATCCATAGACTAAAGATATCTATTTTTATATTTAGTTCTATATATTTTATAGTTATAAACATTAAATATTAATTAATACTACACTGCCAAGAGTATCTCGTCTGCATGGCAGAGCCTGGCAAGCTTTCCGTAGTGTATTCAATATGCCAAAAACAGTAACAACAAGGCTCACAATGAAGATGTTACTGGTGCCCACGCGAGCAAATCGATGAACAATGGGAGGACAGTGCTATAGTGCTACATTGCATATTTACAATATAATTAATATTTTAGATTATATGTAATCTATATTTAGTGGTTTCTTGAACAAACCCCAAAACTAAAGTATTTTTAAGATGTATTAATGACTGAAGAAAGAAATATTCTGGAATTCAGAAAGATTTACTGTTTAAATTAGATATTTTCTTTTTCTAGAATTTATGGCACAATTAAATTAATAGCCAAGGATAGGTGGCATCAATATATATCTCTTCTACTTTTCAACTAATTATCTAGTATTAAAACAGTAAGGAGGCTAAAAGATATGGCTAAACTTTGTAAAAAGACGTTGCTTAAGGCGACATTAACACTGCAATTTATCTCATCGGCAAAATGATATCCCAATAGAAATTATTTAGCACTTCTAAAGCCAATTATGTATAATGGAAGCACCCTTAGTAAAAACATCAGGAGATTCTCTTTCAGAGGGATGTAAGCAGCATACCCAAACCAGGCAAATGAAACAATACAATAGTCTTGAAAATTTATGTCGTAGAATTTATTTTGACTTGTCTGTCAAAATCTATAAAGCAAGCTTTCATCTATCTTATTTTGTATGTTTATTAAGTACTATTGCTACGATGACTACCATTTATTCAGCATAGCAAATATATTAATTATATATTGAACATTCATAATGCAATATAATATCTTCACAGCATGTTAAACTATGAAGCATCTTCCCTTGCAGAAAACTACCTCAGAAAAACTAGGATTTTTTTTCAGTTTTAAGCTGATATAATTAATACTGATCTTTGGCCCAAGAGGTTAAAACATCATCAGTTATTTAATTACTATTATGATGACTTTATAAATTGTCATCAGTAAATGCAAATTTGTTTTTATTTTTCAAATCCACTTAGGAAATTAGTGTAATAAGATGTGTTTATATGATAATTTAACTTATAATACCAATATAATTTCAATCCTAAATTCAACGTTTTATAAAATTGAGTATGAGATATAGCTCACATGTAGTTATAAATAAAATAATTACTGGGGCATCATACAGCAGGTTGTACAAGGTATTTGCTTCGTGGGGCATAGCTGATGTGAGCTTGATCCTTGAAGTCAAATAGGGTCCCCAGAGTCCACTAGGAGTGAGAGTTCAGAGTAGTACCAGTAGGAAATTGTGAGCACTGTGGAATGTTATCCTCCAGAAACAAAACAAAATGAGCAATAATTAAATAAATAAAATTCTATGAAATTTTATCTACTTATCTATACAAGTAATTGTGTTTTCAAAATGAATTTTTACTCTAAAATTTTAGTTACTTTTTTTAAAATTAAGAAAAGCAATGGGTAGATTGCACCATTATGTCACATGTCTTAGAGTTTTTAATTTTTTAAAATTTTCACAATACTTATTAAGTTAAATTTTATTCAGTTAAATTTAATTTTTATCTCCACTATTATAAGTCTGTTCTGGACAATCATTAAATTTAGAAAAAGTAAAATTATTTATTGTTTTGTGAATTTGCATTGAAAATGGAACACAGCTGAAATTTCAGAGGCAAGTAAAGTCATTTTAAAATACACGATAGCAAATACAGACCCAGGGAACTGCAAAAATGTCCCTCAGAGTTAGGAGCCTTTTAGTTTGAAGGTGCCCTTCAGCACCCGGTACAGAGGGTTTCCCCCAACAAGTATTAGGACTGCATCAGAAGTGGGACTTTAATTCGACTTGGGCACTGACTTAGCCAACTCCATCCCTGGTACAACCAGCTGGAGGGGGGGTGTGTGGCTCCTGGGTGGTTTACCCAGAAAACAGACCCAGGGAACTGCAAGAATAACCCCCCTTGGCCAAGGTGCCCCCCAACACCTGGGCCAGAGGGGTTCCCCTGGTGAGCATTAGGATTGCATCAGAAGTGGCTCTGAAGTGACTCAGCCAACTCCCTCCCAGGTCCATTACCTAATTCTGAGAACATCCTGGATATCCCAATCACATTAGGCCAATAGTTCAGTAGTCTATTCCAATCTCACCAAAATAACAATGAAGACTGAACAAGCCTAATATAAAAGAACACACCCTCTGAAGCTTCAGGAGAGGCCTCACACAAGTCACAGAGGAACACCAGAAAGGAAAGTAGTATTCTAGAAAGGAAAAATAGGTAACTACCATCGACTGATCTCATCCAGAATACTTTCTCACAGTGAGATGGGTACACTGATAGGAGGGTCCCACCTCTATAACACCACCACAACATGAAGAAACAGTACAAATACCCACCACAAGGAGTGGATGAACAAAAGAGTCCAGAAGCCTCAACAAGGATGTCCCACAAATACAATCTCTCCGATAAAGAATTCAGAGATAAAATGCTGAGGATGATCACTGAACTCAAAGAAATGGTGGGACAGAAATCTACTAAATTAAAGGAGGACATGAAAGAAACAGTGGAATTGACAGCCAAGAAAGTATAGGAAGATATGAGAGCAGAAGTTAGAAAGCTACAAACAGAAGTGTCACTAATAAAGAATTCGGTAGATCAACTAAAAAACCTCAGTGGGTGCCCTCAAGAGTAGAATGAATACAGCCAAAGACAGAATCAGTGAACTTGAAGATGAGCTGAAGAAAGCATTCAAGCAACAAGATGCAACAGGACAAGACCTCAAATTAGCTCTAGGGCGAGTAAGAGACCTAGGGGATGAAATCAAGAGGAACAACATAAGAATCATCAGAGTACCAGAAGGACAGGGAGGCAACTCCAGTGAAAAAGCAACAGTTAAAGGTATCATTGTCAAGAAGTTCCCAGAGCTGGAGAATGCAGGCATCCAGATCCAAGGAACATGAAGGGAACCAGCTAAAAGAGACCACAATAAAAAATACTCCAAGACATATTATAATCAGAATGATAGGTACCACATATAGTGACATAATACTGCAAGCATCAATGTCAAAGAAGGAAATCACATACAAAGGAGAACCCCTTAGATTTACAGCAGACTTATCAGAGGAAACCTTTCAAACATGAAGACAATGGTGGGATATACTGGAAAAAACTCAGTGAAATGAATGCCTTACCAAGAATACTTTATCCAGTTAAACTCTCACTCAAACTCAAAGGAATGATCCACTATTTCATGGATAAACAACAGCTCAGGAACTTCTTAGACTCAAGACAAACCTTTAAAGAAGGACTAAAGGGGTACTGTAAGACAAGAAAGACTCCTACCAGCACAACAAACCTCTAGAGAAAGATGGCACAAAACCCCATGACAATAAGCTCTCTCACCATCAACCGTCTAAATGCACCAATTAAGAGACACAGAGTGGCAAAATGGATTAAAAAGCTGAACCAAACATTCTGTTGCCTACAAGAAACACATCTAAACAGAATAAACACAGACTTGGAATCAAAAAAATGGAAAAAAATTCTTCAAGCAAACAACTCTTTAATAGGATGGGGAGGATAGGGGTGGGAGGGAACTGGAATCCGTGTTGGTGGGAAATGGGCACTGGTGGAGGGATGGGTATTTGATCATTGTATAATTGAAACCCAAGCACAAAAATTAATAAGTCTACAACTGTACCTCAAGGTGTCTCACTCATAAAAATTTAAAAAAAGAAGTAGAATCTCATATAACTGTGGTAAAAAACAAAAATATTGACCTAAATCTAATGTTGCTTATATTCTTTTACAAGTATTTTGTAGTCATGTGAATTGGGATGTTTGTATCTCAGGCTTGGTAGAAGTTTAATACTTAGAAAGAATTGTTTTTAGAAATGATAATGTGAATAAAATTTCTTAATGATACATGAAGCAATTAAACCTATTTAAAATTATTGTGTTAATAACATAAAATGATTTCTGTTCATTCCTTTTCTATATCATTAAATATTATTAAGGAAAAAAACTGGGATGGCCATACTAGTATCCAACAGCATAAATTTCAGGCTGAAAAAGATTAGAAGGGACAGCAAAGGCCATTTTTTTATAATCAAGGAATGTGTACAGCAGGAAAAAGTCACACTCCTAAACATATATGCACCCAATGAGGAAAAAACTAAATATTTAAAATAACTGCTAATAAACTTCAAGGAGGACATTGGTAGCAACATTGGTAGCAACACAATAATAGTTGGAGACTTCAATACCACCTTATCACCTCTGGATAGAAAAGCAAGATTAAAAACTCAGCAAGGAAGTACTAGCTTTGAAGGAAGAAATAGAGGAGAGAGGGATAATAGATGTATACAAGGTCTTCCATCCCCAGAAAATGATAATACACTCTTCTAGTGCACATGGAACGTTTTTCAAGATAGAACACATCCTGGATCACAAAACATAGCTTAATAGAATCAGGAAGATAGAAATTGTATTAACTATCTTTTCAGACCATGATGCACTGATGATAGAATTTTATCACACACAGACGCAGAGAATGAAATCAACATCTGGAACTTAAACAACTCAATGTTGAACAACGAGTGGGTCAGGGAGGAAATCAAGGAAGTAATCAAAAGATACATGGAGGAAAGTGAGAATGAAGACACGAGCTGCCAGAACCTATGGGATACAGCTAAAGCCATGGTAAGAGTTAAATTTATAGCTCTGTAAGCATTTCTTAGTAAGGAAGGAAGGGCTAAATAAATCACTTGACTCCACAGCTTTAGATCTTAGAAGGGGCTGGAGTGATAACACAGCAAGTAGGGCATTTGCCTTGCATATGGTCAACTCGGGTTCGATTCCCAGCATCCCATATGGTCCCCCGAGCATCATCAGGAGTAATTCCTGAGTGCATGAGCCAGGAATAATCCCTGTGCAATGCTGGGTGTTACCCAAAAAAGCAAAAACAAGAAAAGATCTTAGAAAAGGATCAACAAAAGGAGACCAAACCAAGCAGAAGGAAAGAAATAATAAAACTTAGAGCAGAACTCAACAACAACATGGAAATCCTGCCCCCCCCTCAAAAGAAAACAATTAGAAAGATCAATGAAACCAACAGCTGGTTTTTTGAGAAATAAACAAGATTGGTAAACCACTAGCAAGACTCACAAAGAAAGAGAGAGAGAACCCTAATAAGCCAAATCAGAAATAAAAAGGGGAACATCATACCTGAAACCAAAAAAATTCAAAAGGTCATCAGACATTGCTTTGAAAGTCAGTATGCCATGAAATAAGAGAACCTAGAAGAAATGGGTAAGTTTCCGGATTCCTATAACCTCCCAAAGCTGAACCAAGAAGATTTGGAATACCTGAAAAGACATATTACTATCAAGGAAATTGAAACTGTAATCAAAAGTCTTCCCCAAACCAAAAGCCCAGGTCCAGATGGATTCACTAGCAAATTCTTCCAAACAGCGGACTGATTGCCAGTTCTTTTCAAGCTTTTCCAGGAAATTGAAGAAACAGAAACACTCTGAAACAGTTTCTATGAGTTTCCATGAGATATATTTATATCACCTTAATACCAAAGGCAAATGGAGACACTACCAAAAAAAGAAAATTACAGTCCGGTATCCCTGATGAATATGGATGCGAAGATCCTCAATGAAATATTAGCAAATAGAATCCAGCAATTCATCACAAAGATCATACGTCATGACCAAGTCATGGAGAGTGTTTAGAGTTGGTTATAAAGAGACCTAGAAGCAATGAGAGGTTGAATAAACAGCAACTAATTGACAATGAGCTTGGCCCTCATTCTTCCTTCATCCATCCCGGGCAACAGCTGTTCCAGGGAGATGAGGGAAGCAGCTCAAGAGCACCAAACTTGGGTGGCGAGAGCCATGCGGAGAGATCCACGAACATACCTTAATGTGTAATCCCCAAGCGAAGGAGTTTTATTTACACAGCTCCATGACAGAGGGGAGTTATCACATTCTAGTACTATATTGAACAGAAGTGGTGAGCGTGGGCATCCTGTCTTGTCCCTGATCTTAGAGGGAAGCCTTTTAGTATTTCCCTATTGACGATAATGCTTGCTGTGTACTTGTAGTTGATGGTGTTGACTATATTGAGGAAAGTTCCTTCAATTTCCATTTTGATAAGAGTTTTAATCATAAACAGGTGCTGGATCTTGTCAAATGCGTCTATTGATATGATTATATGTTTTTTCCTTTTCTTTTATTGGTATGATGGATTATGTTGATTGACTTGCAACTGTTAAACCATCCTTGTATCCTCGGGATAACTCCCACTTGGTCTTGTTGTATGATCTTTTTAATGAGTCAATGGACTCTATTTGCTCATATTTTGTTAAGAATTTTTGCATCCATGTTCATCAGTGATATCATCAGGGAGATGCAGATTAAAACAACAATGAGATATTTCACACGACAAAGACTGGCACACTTCCAAAAGAACAAGGGCGACCAGTGTTGTCCTGGATATGGAGAGAAAGGAACTCTCCTTCACTGATGTTGGGAATGCTAACTGGTCCAGCCTATTTGCAAAACAATATGGACGTTTCTCAAAAAACTAGAAATTGAGCTCCCATTTAACCCAGCAATACCACTTCGGGAATGTATCCCGGAGACGCAAAAAAGTATAGTAGAAATGACATCTGCACTTGTATGTTTATTGCAGCACTATTTACAATAGCCAGAATCTGGAAAAAAACTCAAGTGCCCAAGAACAGATGTATGGTTAAAGAAAATATGGAATATCTAGACAATGGGATACTATGCAGCTGTTAGAAAAGATAAAACCATGAAATTTGCATATAAGTGCATATATAAATTTGCACATGAAGAGAATCATGCTAAGTGAAATGAGTCAGAAAGTGAGGGATAGGTATAGAATAATTGCACTCATTTGTGGAATATAAAGTAACATAATAGGGGACTAATACCTAAAGATAATAGAGATAAAGCCAGCAGGATTGCTAAGTGGCTTAGAAGTTGATCTCACATGCTGGGGGAAAGGACAACTGGGTTAGATAAGGGACCACTAAGCAAATGATGAATGGAGGGCTTGCTTGGGATGGGAGAAGAGTGCTGAAAGTAAACTGTAGACCAAACATGATGGCCACTTACTACCTGTATTGCGAATGATAACACTCAAAGGGAGAGAGAGATAGTAAGAGACAATATGCCAGCCATTAAAGGCAGGGGTTGAAAGGGGTGGGGGTGTTGAGAGAGATACTGGGAACAATGGTGGTGGAGAATGGGCACTGGTGGAGGGATTGGTATTTGATCATTGTAGGTTTGCAAGTCTGTAACTGTATCTCAGGGTGATTCATTTAAAAAAATAATAGTAATATATTTTTTAAAAAGAAAAATATAGTCATCTGTTCTTGGGCACTCAGGTTTTTTCCAGATGATTGGTTAAAGAAGCTTTGGTACATCTACACAATGGAATACTATGTAGCTGTCAGAAAGGATGAAGTCATGAAATTTACATACAAGTGGTACTACATGGAAAGTATACATAGTCAGAAAGAGAGGGATAGACATAGAAAGATTGCATTCATCTGGGGAACATAAAGTAACAAAATAGGAGTCTAACACCCAAGAATAGCCGAGATAAGTACAGGAGGATTACTCCATGGCTTAGAGGCCAGCCGGGCATTCTAGGGGAAAGGGCAACTCAGATAGAGAAGGGAGCACCGAATAAAGGGGATTGGGAGGTTCCTCTCAGGATGGGAAATGCGTGATGAGAGTAGACTATAGACTGAACAAGATTGCCACTCAATGTCTCTTTCACAAACCACAGCACTCAAAAGGAGAGAGATAACAAAAGGGAATGCCCTGCCACAGTGGTAGGGTGGGATGGGGGGAAGGGGGGTGGGAGGAATACTGGGACTGGTGGTGGTAGAGAATGGGCACTGGTGGAGGGATGGGTATTCGATCATTGTATAACTGAAACCCAAGCACAAAAATTTTAAGTCTACAACTGTACCTCATGGTGTTTCACTAATAAAAATTTAAGAAAAAAAAAGACTCTAAAAAGTATAACTGAAATCCAAGCACAAAAATTTGTAAGTTTACAACTCATGGTGTCTCACTAATAAAAAAAAGTAGAATAAAAAAAAAGAAAAAAATAAGTATGAAATAAAAACTTCAGAGACCAATTTGCAAGCTAATTTTCAGCCAGCCAGGGAGAGTGAGGAATCAGAACAACCTGTTTGACTGCTTGTGGCCTTTGCATGAATCTCACTCTAAAAGGTGCCCATTGTTCTCCCTTTTCTCTTATGGTATATAAACAAACCCCTGACTGCAATAAATTGAGTCTTCTCCCTGCAGAGTCTCCAGGAACAGTTGGTTGTCTTGATCTGACTTGCCTTTTTTGTTTTACCTTTTCATACAGCTGTGCCTATTCATCCTCCCTCTAGGGTCTGTCCTCCTTAGTAAGCAACAGGTGGGGTTGGACAGACTGCCAAGACCAGCTCTCTTGCTGCTACCATGGACCCAGTGTGTCAGAATTACAACCTATGATATTTGTTCTGTTTCTATAAAGTTCTAGCATCTATAATTCATTTAATGGAGGAAAGTTTTTGTTTGTAACTCCTTGTCCCATTGTATTTTATGTTATCTTGTTCTGTTATATATATCAATTATATTATTTTATGTTTTATACAATACTATAATAGTATATTTGCTTTAAATATCATGATCACAATCATCCTGTTGTTCGTCGATTTCTTCGAGCAGGCACCAGTAACGTCTCCTTTCTAGACCTGAGGTTTTAAAAGAGCCATTTCAATGCTCTTTCAGGATTAGGAGAATGAGACCCATCATTGTTACTGGTATTTGGCATATTGAGTACGACACAAGAAGTTTGCCAGACTCTGCTGTGCGGGCAGGATACTTTTGTTAGCCTGCCAGGTTCTCCAAAGGAAAAATAAGATAATAAGATGTTACGTGGCCGCATTCATGGCCATGCCCTTCCGGGAGCTCGGTTTTATAGTCTCTGTGTCTTGGCCATTGATAGGACCAACCTGGCGCTGGCGGCAGCTGGTGGGTATGATGCCTACCTACTGGAAGATGGGGGGTCTGGGTGGAGAAGGCCAGTCCCAATCCATAGGCTTGAAGACCTTGAAGACCTCAGGCTTGAAGACCTCAGCCCCAGGACCCACATGCCTGGGTTCCTCTGCCAGTTCTTTCATGCATGAGGCCTGTTCAGACTTGTGGAGAGTGGTCCCAGCATGACCGTGGCTGGCTCTGGAGGTCCTCAGCTGCTGGGGCTCTGCTTGGGGTGGGGGGAGGGGAGAGAAACTCAACCCTCCCCCCTCTAAGGGGCCCTGGTGAGGACAGCCAGGCATGGGGGCAGGAGACTCTTTAAATAATGGGTTATAATTATGGTTTATAATTATTATTATGATCCCTTGTCAATTAATATGCATTCACATATATAATCAGTTTAAGTTTAATTAACAAAAATTATTAAGTAATGATCTGCTTCTACAAATATTATAAGAAATATTCTATGCCATGAGTATATCTGTAGTCCTGAATTAATATACCTATATACCATGTACTCTTGTTTTTTAATCATACTATCTCTTCCTGCCTTATCACAAGCATTTTTGAATACTAGATTAGTAATGGTCACTGTTTATTATTATAAGTTAATGCATCTTAGGATCTTTTTGGCTTGTGCTGTACATCATCCTACGCAGAGCTGTCAGCTTTGTGCTTGCAGCTGCTCTCAATGTGTCATCATAAATGATAAATGAGTATTGGAGTTTTATTTTCTATTGTATGATATTGTCACTGCAATAATGCAAGACCAGCATATCTTGGCTTGCTCACAAGACTTTTTATGAATATAAGAACTTCACTAGAAAATTGTGCAAACTTTACGTTCTTGAGTATATAAAACTTCAAATTTGCTAAAGTACTGGTTCAATACTATTGGAATTTATACGAAAGCTCCTTTCTTAATTAGAGATTTCAGATTAATTGCAGCAATTGTTCACCTGTATGCTTTGTGGTCCCTGCATAAGCACTGGTACATTGTTAAACAGTTACTTTTTAACACCTGTCAGCAATTGTGATGTAAATTATATCAGATAATAATTATTCTCAGTTCTAACATCTCCTCATGTCTTGTGAGTGAATCGCTAACTTCCATTTATTTTGCTCTTTTTTTAAAGGATATTTGTATAATGAAAACTCTTGAAAGTTAAAGATCATGTATTCTTCCAGAGAAAATGGAAATTTTACTGATTTATTGGGAGCAGAGATAGTGCCTAACTTTAAAATAAATGTCTGAAATATTTATAGCTCAGGAGAGCAAAAGCAGTGTTTCTTTCTGGGACATATGACAAGCATATTGTGGTCTACTATAAAAATCTTGGCTTTCTTGGGGCAAGGATTCTTCTCCTGTAGTACAAGAATAGTGCAGTGTCTAACTGTACTCATCTGCACTGCTCCTGAGGGCTCAGCAGGAGAGGATGGACATTGCGAGCTCCCAATATTAGTTGTGCTATATGAAATAAAAAACTTTGCCTGAAATATTTTATTTTTTCATCTTTTTTCATGAAAATTTGGCAGCATCGTGTTCATTTATAAGTAGAGCAGAGTTAAGACTTTACTCTTCACAATACGTATAAGGAACATAAGATGGTTCCCAAGATTTCATAGGAGAATTTATTTAAACACACAAAATCAATAAAACTTACAAAATCCATGGCTATTAATTTGTTTCCTATTCTTTGTTTTCAAATCTCTATTTACAAAAAATATGTAACATTAAATATCATTTAGTGCTAAAGATCAGTATCACTGTTGTCATTGTCCAATAATTTGATATGTATGTATAATTCTAAATAACAAACTTCTGACAGAGAATAACAAAATACTTAAACTAGATTTTTAAATAAAATGTATTTAAGTTTTAGTCCAGAGAAGTACATTCAGATCTTCCTTAGATTAATAGCAAAAATAGAAACTAAATAATATATCTGTGATTCTATATCTTAATTTTATTTTAATATATTCACATACATTTCTAGAAGGTATTAATGTTATAACTTCAAAATATATTACTTTGTGCCTACCAAAGAGGATAGGGTGGGGATAGGGTGGCAGGAAGGAAATACACCCCGGTGACATGGCTGATGCTGGAACATTGTGTGACTGAAACCCAACCATGAGCAGCTTTGTAATGGTGTATCTATAGTGACTCAATAATGTATATATGTATTGTTATGTGTGTATGTGGGTATGAGAAATAACACATTTGAGAAACAGAATTTGTTTTTGTTTAATTAATATTTCTACGTAATTTAATCCAAGATAACTTTTAAAATAAATAAAATTGTAGAAATTAAAATCCTAATTTCATTCCAGTAGTTCACCATTCTTTCATCATCATGATCTTGAGTAGACCAGTTGATTCATTTTTTTGTGTCAATGCTTTATCCACAAAGAGCACATATAGTATTCAGAGTGAGAAACTGAGGCAAAAGAAATGGAATGATTTCTCTTCCTCTTAGAAAATGTGAGTTCACAAAATAAAATGTGGGGGCTGCTTCTGAGACTCTTGTGCTTCAGGTGGGACTGAGCCCCTTCCTGGCCCTCCCCAGGCCTCCCCAGAATAGAGACAGAGAGACAGAGAGAACACAACTTGATGGTGAAAATGACCCATTTAATGCAGAGCTGCTAGCATCCTTATAGAACATCTGAACAGGGATTGAGGTAAGGACATAGATGTGATTGATCATTTACATAGATAAACATTTGGCAGGGGAAATGCCCTTGGCAAGATTAGCTCAAGGAGATACTCTGTCTCCCAGGGACATCTACATTGATTTTATCTTTCCCTCTAGTTGAATGGTATCAATACTTGCAGTTATTTGAATAAACACAGTAAGAGTCAAGGATCCCAAAACTTAGTTCTCTGGGCTCTGAGAGCAAGCAAGGCTTTGACCTATCATAAACCCCAGACTAAGTCCTCAGGCCAGTTCAGCTTGACCTTCCCCATGGGGGTCCTATCTCTTAAATTGTAACAGCCTATATCAAGACCATGTGTTTATGCTTTCTAGAATGCCCCATTTCAATGCCAGGTAGCTTTGCCGCTTGCCCTGAGGCCATCCTAGTCCATGGCTGGAACTCCCTTTTGGGAGTTAGGAACTATAGCAACTGAAGCCTGAGTCAAGTAATTATGATCAAGTAATTATGCCCAGGAATAGATATATTTCAGAGACAATCAATTCCCAAATTCCAATACCATAGCATTAATGGTCTCTCTGTGTTTAACCAAAGAGCATTGCTCTATAGTAAAATATAAAAAGGTTACAAGGGAAATAGAAAATCAAATACAAATACACAGCACTTCAAATACAAAGTAGCACACATATAAAGTTCAGAATTACCAGAAAGGTTTGACTTATAAGTAATCGAGACTGACCTGGGGAACTGTGACAATGAGAGGATAAAATACAAAGGAAAGGTTAAAGATAAACTTTAAATTAGGTATGCTAGCAAGAGCATGGTAAGCTTCTCTGGGAGGAGGAAAAGGGGCACTTCACTGTTGAAGCCTAAAACACTTAGGGTTAATATCTAACAGAAAGAAGTATGGGGAGATATATTTTTTTCTTTATAATAAGATATAGAGCTTGAAAGTACAACCGTAACTGGGTCATAAGAAATGTTATAGGTCGGGAACCCACAAGAGTGTGGAATGTGGGTATATGAGGCACTGTGGTGAGAGGGGAGGGGAAGGTTTCTGCCAGTGGGAAAGGAATGCCTAGATGTCCAGATTCCTTCTTCCTGCTTGCAGAGTGTTAAGGATATTTAGTCTCTTTTTGTTACCAGGGTGTGAATGAACCCTCCAAGCCAATGTCCACAGGCTTAATTAAGCTGTTTCCTGAGAAAGTCCTGCTGGGTAAGTTTCTTATTTTGTGTCCTGGAATAATCTGAGGTTCTAATTTTTCTTTACTAGTAATCTAGTAAAGACAAGGAGGGATATGGATAATTTTTTACATTCATCCATTGAATAAAATAATCTAGAGCTACTTATATCCTGGTCATGGCATTAGGTGAGATAATGGATTTAACTTCTGGTAAAGCAAGATTGAAGGGCTGAAGTGAGGCAGAACAAGAAGCCATGCCAGGCTGCACTTCAGCAAAGCAAGCAACAGGCCGGAGTTTCTGTTTCCTGAAGACAGGTGTTTCTGTTTCCCCAAAAGCTTGTGGTTTGAGTTTGGCAGCCTGTTCCTGTTGGCACCTGCTACCTATGCTTACATGGTCAAAGTTGGTGCCTGCTAACTATGTGTATGTGATTAAGTATATAAAAACGTCCTGTAATAAGGGATTGGGGTCCTTGTCAAGACTCTACTGCATTGGATGAGCTTGGACCCCAACTCTAGCTAGCAATAAAGGTCCTTTGCTTTTGCATTCTCACATGTGGAACTGGTCTCTCTGCAAATGGGAAACCCTAAACCTGGTGTAACAATATTAGCAATTTTTAAAACATTTCTTATATAAGTCAGGGTTTGATTTCCAGCATCAGGTATGGTCCTCTGACCTGTCAGGAGTGATCCTGAAGTGCAAAGCTAGGAATCAGACCTGAGCACTACTGGGTGTGGCCCTCAAACCAAAAATAAATAAATAAATTTTTAATTTTATAAGAATACTTTCAACGTTATTTCTTATTAACTACCCTAATTGCTAATAGCACTGCTACATACAGTGGTAGTGTAAGATCAAAGAGCAAGGTGTACTGATTAATTTAGTTGGTCACATAATTCTTGCCCATAAAAAAGATCAAAATAAATAATGGGGTAACTGAGGGTGGGAGATGGCAGCAGATAAAGGAAAGCCCTCACCTCTGCCTTTCTCTTTTTATTAGAAAATATCCAGGAATATTAAAGAGTTAGGTAGGGCTTGAATGTTTGAACAGATGGCATATTCTGCTGGTCTTGGATTCCCAGACAATAACAGGTACTGAGCACAGGAGTCTCAACCAGAAGCACTGTGACCGTGACTGTAGACTAGAAAAATCAGGACAGCAATTGGGAACCACTTTGATACAGTTCAAGGGAGGTCCAGAAACAGGTACAAAGCACAGAAATATCCTCAGGCATGTGGCTGTAGCTAAATGCTTCAGGAAAACCTTCAGGACGACAGGGAACCACTGCAGTGTAGTATGAGAGGCCCGGGGACACTATGCCAGACTAGGAATGCACAGACTAAACAGAAAATAGCATAGGGACAAAAATAGGTCATCATGCACTAGAGGCAAGCAGATGGTCAGGACAGTATCAGGTTACCTTACATGGGACTGAGCACTGCAGAGCAAGATTAGTGATATTATGTGTGGGTACAATGAGAGACCTGAACACTTGGCAATGGATCAGGATCATCTACTTGAACTATACAATAAAGTTTAACTTCTTTACCTTCTGAGTTTTGTATAAAGACCTTTTATACAATACTCAAGAGCTCACCAGCTCAGGAAAATGCATATTTCTTTTTTTTTTTTTTTTTGCTGCTCCTCGCTTTATTTACTGTTGTTATTATTATTATTATTATTATTATTTATTATTAGTGAAACACCATGAGGTACAGTTGTAGATTTACAAATTTTTGTGCTTGGAATTTGGTCATACCATGATCAAATACCCATCCCTCCACCAGTGCCCATTTTCCACCACCAGGATAATATCCCTCCCCCCCATCCCCCCATCCCCTCATCCCCCCCTGCCACTGTGGCAGGGCATTCCCTTTTGTTCTCTCTCTCCTTTTGGGTGTTGTGATCAGCAAAAGAGGCATTGAGTGGCGAACATGTTCAGTCCAGTCTACTTTCAACCTGCATCTCCCCTCCTGGGAGGATCCTCCAAACACACTCCATTTGGTGTTACCTTTTCTATCTGAACTGTCCTTTCCCCTAGAATACCCGGCTGGCCTCTAAGCTATGGAGTAATCCTCCTGGTGTTGATCTCAGCTATTCTTGGGTATTAATCTCATATTTTGTTATTTTATATCCTCCAGATGAATGCTATCTTTCTATGTCTATCCCTCTCTTTCTGACTCATTTCACTTAGCATGATACTTTCCATATTGTACCACTTGTATGTAAAGTTCATGACTTCATCTTTTCTAAGAGCTACATAGTACTCCATTGTGTAGATGTACCAAAGTTTCTTTAACCAGTCATCTGTTCTTGGGCACTCAGGTCTCTTCCAGTTTCTGGCTACTGTAAAGAGTGCTGCAATGAACAAACAAGTGCAGATGTCACTTCAGCTACACGTTTTTGCCTCTCTGGGATATATTCCCAGGAGTGGTATTGCTGGGTCAAATGGGAGCTCAATTTCTAATTTTTTGAGGAATGTCCATACTGTTTTCCAAAAGGGCTGAACCAGTCGGCATTCCCACCAACAGTGAAGGAGTGTCCCTTTCTCGCCACATCTGTGCCAGCAATGGTTGCTTTTGTTCTTTTGAATGTGGGCCAGTCTCTGAGGTGTGAGATGGTATCTCATTGTGGTTTTGATCTGCATCTCTCTGATGATTAATGATGTAGAGCATTTTCTCATGTGCTTTATTGCCATTCGGATTTCTTCTTTGAGAAAGTTTCTGTTCATTTCATTGCCCCATTTTTTGATGGGGTTGGATGTTTTCTTCTTGTGGAGTTCAACCAGTATTTTGTATATCCTTGATATCAACCCCTTGTCAGATGTGTATTCGGCGAATATTCTTTCCCATTCTGTAGACTGTCTTTGTATTTTGGTCACTGTTTCTTTGCATGTGCAGAAGCTTCTTAGCTTAAGATAGTCCCATTTATCTATCTCTGTTTTCACTTGCTCAGTCAGTGGCGTGTCATCTTTGAAAATGCCATTAGCCTCAATGTCATGGAGGGTTTTGCCAACTTTGTCTTCAATGTACCTTATGGTTTCTGGTCTGATGTTGAGGTCTTTAATCCACTTTGATCTTACCTTTGTACATGGTGTTAGGCAGAGTTCTGAGCCCATTTTTTTTGCGTGTAGCCATCCAGTGATGCCAGCATAATTTGTTAAAGAGGCTTTCCTTACTCCACTTCACATTTCTTGCACCTTTATCAAAGATTAGATGATCATATGATTGAGGGGAGATGTCAGTGTATTCAACTCTGTTCCATTGGTCTGCAGTTCTGCCTTTGTTCCAGTACCATGCTGTTTTGATTATTACCGCTTTGTAGTAAAGTTTTAAGTTAGGGAGGTTGATTCCTCCCGAAAATGCATATTTCTCACTAACAGCGCAGGAAATAATAATATTCCAGTTTTGCTCTTTTCATACTGGTGATAAAAACTTTTTTTTTATTTGGTATCACTCCTAGGTTGATGCTCAGAGGTGGTTTCTGGTGTTGTTTAGTGGCCATATGTGGTGTGGTAATGGAACTACAGTTGGCTGCAGGCAAGAAAAGTTAATGAATGCCTATACTATTTCTCTGGTCCCATTAAAATAGCAGAGAGAAAAGGTGTAGCACAAGGTAAACTTGGTAGGTCACATTAAAACATGCACATAGAATATGTGGCCCAGATGGCAGGTAGCCAATCAAAAGAGACATTGGGGGCAGGAGCAACAGTATAGTATGGTTAGGGTATTTGCCTTGCACAGAGCTGACCAGATTCTATCCCTCACATCTCATATGGTCCCCTGAGCATCCACTGGGAGTAAATTCTGAGTGCAGAGATAGATAAATCTGAACATCACTGGACATGCCTCCCCATCCATTCCCTTTCCCCAACACACACACACACACACACACACACACACACACACACACAAAGACACCACGCACACACACATACACACCCACACAAGAAATTAACATAAAACAAAAGCAGGTGGTATAATGGCTGGGGGTAGAAGATGGCATTGATAAAAGGAAGCACCAGTCCTACTTTCTTTTCCTCTAAATACTCTCCTACAGGACCTTCTCTCTGCAAGTCTGTCTCTTTTCGTACATGCCCAGCAGACCAAAGGATCAGACCAATGGCCAAATTATAGGCAATCTTCATAGACCCAGTCAGGGGCAGGATATAGGCAGAGATTAGATACTTAGGAAAACTTAGGTTCAGTCAGGACCTGGATGACAATGCAAGAACAAATACTAAACACAAAGGCCTAACCCAATTACACGTGGTTGAGTCTGAATTCTAGGAAAGCCGGGACAAGACATTAGGAACAACAGTGGTTCTGTTGAGATGCCCAGCAACAGGTTCAGAGCACTGGGATCTTACGGAGGCCATAGCCAGACACTAAGAAAAGCCAGGACAAAACATCTGGGAATCATTTGGATACAGTCCAGGAAAGGCCCAGAAACACAAGTTCAGATTAGAAGAGTACACAGGGTAGAGAGTTGATACAGAGGTGGGTACTGGGCCACCTTACTCTGGAGGGAAGGAGGCCACTTGGAATGGAACTGGAAAGTGTTCCCATGGTTCAAACCTTATTTGAACCCCATCATATATGGTGCGGTAATCTTGTATAAGTGTTTTATGATGTGTCATGGAGCATGGTGGTGGTTGGGTAGTGAAGGTAGTGCATGTAATGGAGGTCTGCTGGACTGCTGGAAGCAGGCAGAGGATCTCTGTTTCTGGGTCCATTGAGCCTAGCGTCCAAGGTCATAGAGTTCTGCTTCCCTGGTTCTGTGGGGCTTCACTCGTGCGTGAGTCTTGGCCTGAGTATCCGGAAAGCATCCTGGAGCGTGGCGGTGGCTGGGTAGTGGAAGTAGTAGAGGTAATGGAGTTCTGCCCTTTTTTTTTTACATATCATTATTTTTGTTGAGTTCTTGACTATGTATGTTATCCTTTCCCGTTTAATTACAAGAACAAATATCTTTATTACAGACAGAATTACAGACTATTATTTGGCTTGAAAGCACAGGTTTATTCAGTTGGAGAAGAAAAAAGTAATGTAAGTTTATTTAAAATCAAGTGAAAAGTTTTCTGTGCATTTTCTTTTATGGTAGAATTCAGATATTCCCTACATTATTTCAAGAAAAATTTTATAACTGAGACTCCAATATCTGTAATATCAATTATTTTCCTTTAATGTTTTTTTCTCATTTTAGGTGCCATAATCTAAAAATTTGTTGATTATATAGTTTTTAAACACAATTCAACTGAGTTATTTCAAAGTCATGATATCAAGCACTCGGTATTCTAACTTCAAAACCACTACCAGTGTCAGCATTACGTCAGCAATTACCCAAGATTACTTCTTTCTCCACATCCAATTTCCTTACCAAATTGATTTTTAAGTATCATTTTTTGTGGGGTCACACCGGTGATGCATAGGGGTTACTTCTGGCTCTGCACTCAGGAAATACTCCTGGTGTTGCTGGGGGGACCATATGGGATGCTGGGGATTGAGCCCACATCGGCCGTGTGCAAGGCAAACACCCTACCTGCTGTGCTATCTCTCCAGACCTTAAGTATCATTTTTATAACTATACTTTGGCATGGTTTTTTGTAGTTACTGCATGTCTACATTACAGAACATTCAGGATCCTTAACCGGAGCACTATTTCATTTATCATAACTGACTCAAAATTTCTCTGCCTAACTCCTCCATTTTCATAACATTATAATTTATATAATTTAGGGCCATGGGTATTCCATCACTTGATACCTTTTGTTTCCTTTTCCCTTTTAGTCTGTAGAGCACAGATAAGTGAGATTATACCATATTTATCCTTTTCACTTTGTTTAAGGTGGTATACTTCAGTTCTTCAAATTACAATGAACTCATTGATGTCATCTTTCTTTGGACAGCATGATATTCCTCTGTGTGTAATAAAATGGAACTACAGCAAAAGGAAAAATTCTTACAGAGCAAATAAGCTTGATATAAAGTAAAAGGTGAATAGTAAAGTAAAAAGAAGTCCTGCTAAATGAGTAAAGATAATGCAAACAACATATCAGATAAAAGACATCTAAGATATAAAAATCATTCACCAAATTTACCAGCAGAGGAAACAGTAATCCCATCACACACAGACACAGACACACACACACACACATACATACCAAAAAAACAGAAATAAGAGATTACAAATAGTTCTGCAAAGAGGACACATGACTATCCACATGCCTATTTTATAAGCATATGAAATTTAGTGTTTATCAGGAAAGTTAAAAATCAAAATGGCAATGAGTTGTCATATCTTGTTAGAGAATTATATATATCAAAAATACTGGAAGCACATCTGTTCTCTACAGAAAAATAGATGGAGATTTATCAACTAAACAAATTCCTGGCATCCATATCACAAACATAAAACAATATTTTAAAAAGATAGATTTACACATATGAACACTAGCCAGGGTATGTAAATGATCAAAATATTCCATTTTAAATTTAGGGCTTTTGTGGAAATTACAAAACTTAATGTATATCCATTAAGCACAGAAAAATACACACAAAGTATTTTTGTAAAAATATTTATTGTTTGTTATTGTTAGTTGAAAAATATTCTAGTAACTTACATTCCTCAATTATTAAACTGATTTCACTTGTGTTTATAACAGACAAAAAAGAGATGAGGGCTAGAGCAATATTACAACAGGTAGGGCATTTGCCTTGCATGCTGTCGGCCCGGGTTTAATTCCCAGCATCCCATATGGTCCCTTAAGCAGCACCAAGGGTGATTCCTGAGTAGCAGAGCCAGGACTAGCCCCTGTGCATTGCCAGTTGTGTCCCAAAAAGCAATAGAAAGAAAGAAAGAAAGAAAGAAAGAAAGAAAGGAAGGAAGGAAGGAAGGAAGGAAGGAAGGAAGGAAGGAAGAAAGAAAGAAAGAAAGAAAGAAAGAAAGAAAGAAAGAAAGAAAGATGAAATATACAACTTCACTCTTTACATTGTTTTACCAGGATCTAACTCTCTATCATTTAAATTAGTGAAAGGTTTTAATAGTTTTTTTAATTCTCTTCAAAGTTTGTTAGCATAAATCCAGACATATTTAATATGATATATTAGTCTAATGTGCTTGTGCTTGTGTTGTTTGTACATGCACTTACTGACTAGTTCAAACATGATGGTTTTATAAAGGAACACAGGAATCACAGACCTTCTTATTTTAGCAACACTTTGCATACAATACCTATGTTCTATAGTTTTTCTGCTTATTGTCATGATTTTTAAGTTTTTTAAAATGCTACCAACTATATTGACCAAAAGATAAATGGGTCCTGAGTGATAGTACTCACGAGTACAGGTAAAGCACCTGTGTTGCATCCTTCTTTGATCTCTGATACAACATCTGATTCCCCCAAACTGGCCAGGAGTGATCCTTGAGTATAGAGCCGAGACTAAGCCCTGAGCAAACATGGGTGTGGCCCAAATACAACAAAAACAGATGAGTAATATTTCAGTTGCCAAAGTCTTCTCTTGAAGACTGTGACAGTAAGAATTGGAAATCGAATCACAGATAGTGCATATTAGATCACAGTTAAGAAAATCAGAGACATCTCAGTGACTGGGTTTATAATAAGTGACAATCTATTGAATGTGTGCAGAGAGAATGGAGTCATGCTAACATAAGACAAATTTTAGGGAGAAGGGAGATATTCAAAGAATTATGCTAATGAAGCTCAGATACAGCTGATGTATAGTCAATGATAAAAATAATGGCACTAAAGCAATGAATCTTTACTTGGGATTATTTTGCATATAGGATAGTTATCCCGGAGAGTGGATATAATTTCCTATGTAAGAAATATTCCTATGCACTCGTCACAAATGTAGTCACAAAATCTTAAGAGTGACAAATTTGATTATTTTCTTGAAGACTGAAAGTATTCTTGGTAACAAGCCACAGTATTTGCATAGGAATATATCAGGAAATAAATTAAGTATATAGGTTCAGAAATATACTCTGGGACATTTTATTTTTTGAGCTTTATAGTTTGTGGTTATATAATTGCATTTTTATTAACCTCAGGAAGTTCAATCTCAATATGTTATTCTATATAAATACACTTATTCTTAAGTAGAATGATTACTGGGTTAACTCTACTATCTAAAATCTACATTATTTCCTGACAGCTGTCTACTATGTTTTTGAAAATAGAAATATCATAATATAAGAGTCTGAAAAGTAAAGTAGAGTTTAAAATGGCCTAATATTGGGGTTTGGCGCTACAGCAGGTAAATCTGTACCTACAGGGTGAGTACGTGAACAGCCTAATGGTACATTCAGGCTTCCTGATACCCCAATTGTTGTTGTGCCTCTGGCTGGACCCAACAACTGAGGACTAAGTTTACTAAGAAATTAAATGGCCAAAAATCAGATATGTGGGAGCAACACCCACAAACCACTGACTCAGCTATACAAGCTCATTTATTGGTCTTGCTTCAGAGACTCATACATTCATTTCAAAGTAGGTCAAAAGTTGCAGTTAATCTTGGACCTGGAGAAAACTGAAAAGACAGGGATAAATTGGAAGGGGGCACAATGCCTGCAGCTGGACTCCACCATCTTAGGATGCACCTCACAGGGATATCATTTGCTGAAAATTCCGGTATGTGGGTTTTGTGACTGAAATCTCCAGGTTCTCTCGGGGTCAGGATGTGCTTCCTCTGGGAACCTCGACGCTCATGTCTACACCCCAGTGTTAAGAAAGCTACTCGAGCCTTACCCTCCCAATAAAAATACAGAATGCCCTGAACAAAAGTGATGACCTCTGAGTACTGTATTGCAAACCATAATGCACAGAGAGAGAAGGAATAGTGTTGTAATGCTCTATCTCATGGATATTCAATATTTTTTTAAAGTAATGTGGAGTTCATACCCGTTTCTGTCAACTGAATCACTGGTGGAATAAATACTAGTATTTATTTTATATATATACATATATAATAAAATGATCTGGTATTTTCAGTGGATTACCTCAAGAGGCTTATATTTGAAAGAGTAGGGGTGAAAAACCTTCCTTTTTTATTTTCCTAGATTCAAATTCTGCCATCATATCACTTAGATTATCACAAAGCAAAGCAAGTGGACTGTATTATCTATGCCCTCTACATAGCTGAATTATGATTTAATATATTCTCTCAGCTTTGAAAACTTGGCAGAAGCTCTCTGAGCCTGATTAGGTTGTGCTTCCTTGCAGTATTTACATAGCTGGAATGAGACTTGTTTTAAATGAGACTTGTTCCAATAGAAAGTTCTGAACCTGGGTGCAGTGAAAAATTTCTTTGAACGTAGGGATGCACCAAAACCTTACCTGGACTTCATTAAGAACATCTTAAATGTCATTAGTGTGGGTGTGTGTTTAAGAACTTGTAGCAGAAAATATTTTAATATTAAAACTAATGACAGGAGTAACTAATACATGTTTATGATAGTATTAATTGCTGACATTTGAACATAAGGCTTATAATCATAAATAATTATGATTTTCAAGACTTTTTGATATGAAATCATTTTTTCTAAGTCAATTGCTTAATGAGAAAAAATGTTTGTGGCTGGCATTTATTTCTGGATAAAGAGAAGGAATGAATGTGAATATTTTTCAGATATCGGCATGAATATTCAGGAAAGAAAAACCATAAACATTTAAAGAGAAGGAATGAAAGGGTCAAAGAAAGAAAAGGAGAAATGTATGTATATATAGCTGTCATAATAAAAAGTAAAATACTAAAATATTATGCACAAAATAGTACAAATCTAGTACATTTTCATGATATTGTGTAGGAATATCAACTCTTTTGAGATTGTGTCTCAAAATGTGGCATAGATACTGGGAAAAAGGTTTTAAGATCACATATACTCTTAGAGGGATCATGCCTCTCCTGCAGATCCTTCAAATAAAGACATAATAGTTATTTTTTTTAAATCTTTGGAGGATAAAACTGGCACCTGGTACTTGCACTGTATTTTCAAACTAAGAAATTCTTATGTTTATTGATATGAAATATTATAGTTTATTGTAGTACTGTAGCACTGTTTATTGTAAGTGATATAATTTGACATTAGTATTCACTCCATATTGATCAACATCAAAAGTCTAATTTTTATCTAACACCATCTAGTTGAATTATTTACTTTAACTTCTCTCATCTCCATGACGGTGCCTGAGTAAGAACAAACCTAATATAAATTTTTGCGATTATTTTTGTGATTATTGTCAAACATCAGCTTTTTTAAAAAAAATCACACCACTGTTTTCCAATGTTATACAATTTCAGGGGGTTGTGTGTATATTTTTATGTAAGTATAACTATTACTCCTGGAGTGATAGCTCAGTGGTAGGGCGTTCGCCTTACAAGCGGCCAACATGGCCGACCCGAGTTTGATTCCTCCGCCCCTCTCGGAGAGCCCGAGAGTATTCGATATGCCAGATACAGTAACAACAAAGTCTCCAATGGAGACGTTACTGGGCTCGCTCGAACTATTACTCCTATTTTCAAAATTCCACTGTCATACTACCACCAATTGACACCACTACATATTTATCCCATCCTTCATTCCCCTACTACCCAAATCTCTAATTAATCGCACACTCTTTACTGAGTCCAGTGGTAGTCTCCTGCCAGGTAACTTATTTTAATAATTTTATTCACATCTTAATAAAACCTGTGGTTGGCGTGGATGTGGCGAGAAAGGGACACTCCTTCACTGTTGGTGGGAATGTCGACTGGTTCAGCCCTTCTGGAAAACAGTATGGACGATTCTCAAAAAACTAGAAATTGAGCTCCCATTTGACCCAGCAATACCACTCCTGGGAATATATCCCAGAGAGGCAAAAATGTATAGTCGAAGTGACATCTGCACTTGTTTGTTCATTGCAGCACTCTTTACAATAGCCAGAAACTGGAAGAAACCTGAATGCCCAAGAACAGATGACTGGTTAAAGAAACTTTGGTACATCTACACAATGGAGTACTATGTAGCTGTTAGAAAAGATGAAGTCATGAAATTTACATACAAGTGGTACAATATGGAAAGTATCATGCTAAGTGAAATGAGTCAGAAAGACTTTCTATGTATAGAAATATGTCTATACATAGAAAGATTGCATTCATCTGGTGGATATAAAGTAACAAAGTATGAGATTAATACCCAAGAATAGCTGAGATCAGCACCAGGAGGATTACTCCATAACTTAGAGGCCAGCCGGGTATCCTAGAGGAAAGGGCAGTTCAGATAGAGAAGGGAGCACCAAATAAAGGGTGTTTGGAGGATCCTCCCAGAAGGGGAGATGCATGTCGAAAGTAGACTATGGACTGAACATGTTTGCCACTCAATGCCTCTTTTGCAGACCACAACACCCAAAAGGAGAGAGAGAACACAGGGGATTTCCCTGCCACAGAGGCAGGGGGGGATAGGGGGATGGGGGTGGGGGAATATTATCCATGGTGGTGGAATATGGGCACTGGTGGAGGGATGGGTATCTGATCATTGTATAATCGAAACCCAAGCACAAAAAATTGTAAATCTACAACTGTAAAAAAAAAAAGAAAGAAACAAAATTTTTTTTTAAAAAATGGGGGGAAAGCAGAAACATCTTCTGAAGATACTTGAAAAAAAAATAAAAAAAAATAAAACCTGTGGTTTTATTTACTCTAAATTTTATGCAATTAGTTTAACATAATATTTTCAAGTCACATCAATTTTGCCTCAAAAAGCACAGGTGTGTGTCTGTGTGTATGTGTGTGTATTTGTGGGTGTGTGTGTGTTTTGGGGAGACACCCACCAGTGGTGTTAGGGTCAACTCCTGACTCTGTGTATAGGGATCACTCCTAGAGGACTTGGAGTCTGATGAGGTACTAGAGATTCAACCTGGGTCATCAGCATGCAAGGAAAGAGCCATACCCATTGTATTAGATTTCCAGTTTCACAGATTTAATTTTTAATAGCTGCTTAATAGTACATTAAGTTCACCATGGCTTTCTTAACTTGTCATCTTGCTCGAGGCCCTCCCGTTGATCGTCGATTTGCTCGAGCGGGCCCAGTAACGTCTCCATTGGAGACTTTGTTGTTACTGTGTCTGGCATATCGAATACTCTCGGTAGCTTGCCAGGCTCTCCGAGAGGGGCGGAGGAATCGAACTCGGGTCGGCCATGTTGGCCGCTTGTAAGGCGAACGCCCTACCGTTGTGCTATCGCTCCTGGGCATTTAGTTTGATTTAATATTCTGAGTGTTGTGAATGGTGTTGCTTGTGAACACAGCTTCAATTATCTTTTAGATTAGTACATTCATGATTTTTGGATAATTGCCAGGTGATGGTACTGCTGGATCATGTGGTATTTACATTTTTGTTTTATAATGTCTATTCAGATTGTGTTCCATGGCAATTGCAATGGTTTACGTTTCTTCCAAAAATGTAGCAGATTTCCTTTCACTCTACATTCTCACTGTTCAATTGTATAACTTGTATCAGCTTTCATCCCATTAATCATCAATTTGCTCTAGTGGACACTAGTAACGTGTCCATTTGTCCCTGTCACTTGCTAGTGTAGCTAAATGGTGTCTGCCTCATCAGGAACACAAAGAGCCTCAAACTGTTTGTTCAGGGTTTGGACAAAGAAGTCTGACCATCTCGTGGGTGGGCAGTTACGTGTTCTTTGGACGTCGTGTGGAATCCAGTTGGTGACAACTCTAGTCCAGTGGTCCTATCTAAATTGCAGTACTTGTCCAGCCCCTCTCTTTCTGACTCATTTCACTTAGCATGATACTTTCCATGTAGTACCACTTGTACATAAATTTCATGACTTCATCCATTCTGACAGCTACATGGTACTCCATTGTGTAGATGTACCAAAGTTTCTTTAACCAGTCATCTGTTCTCGGACACTCAGTTTTTTTCCATATTATAGCTATTGTAAACAGTGCTGCATGGCTTGGAGACCAGCTTCACATTCTAGGGGTAAAGGCAGCTCAGATAGAGAAGGTAGCACCAAATAAAGGGTGTTGGAAGGATACCCCCAGGATGGGAGAAGCATGCTGAAAGTAGACTATAGACCAAACATGATTGCCACTCAGTGCCTCTTTTGTAAACCACAGCACCCAAAAGGAGAGAGAGAACAAAAGGGAATGCCCTGCCATAGAGGCAGGGTGGGATGGGGGGATGAGTGGGGTGGGAGGGATACTGGAATTAGTGGTGGTGGAGAATGGGCACTGGTAGAGGGATGGGTACTCGATTATTGTACAACGGAAACCCTAGCACAAAAATTTGTAAGACTACAACTGTAACTCATGGTGTTTCACTAATAAAAAATAAATAAACAAGATGTAAATTAAGATTGCAAACTTCAATAAATAAATAAATAAATTGCTTTACATGTCCAGCCCATCTGATTTTCAATGCCTTGGAAAACGAGACAGCATCCCTGATTCTTGATCATTGATGGAGGTCGGAACTCCGGATTCCTTCTCTCAGTTGAGGGAAATATGATATTCCAAGCATAGCTCTTTCGATTCCTCTTTGGGATACTCAAATAGTGTTCTCATCCTGTTTTCATAGGGCCCAGGTCTATCATAGTGCAGGAATAAAGGTGGAGTCGAAAGGATGTGCCAGGACCCAGAGTTTCTTCATCCTCTTAACCACTTCTTTGACACACTTGAAGGTGTTCCATGCCGCGCTCTTCCTCCTGGGCAATTCAGGTACCAGTCATTTGTGATGTTGAGTTCTAGACCTAGGTACAAATAACTGCTGCATTCGGAGGTGTTTGTTCCATTGAGAGCAAATGAAACATCAGGAACTAGTCCATTTCTCATGAAAATTGTCTTGAAAATTCAGCTGCAATCTGACGTTCCCACACTCATGGTTGAAGTTGGCCATAATTTGTGCCACTTGGCTAATGTTTGGTGTTATTAGAACAATGTCATCAGCAAAGCAGAGGCTGTGTAGTCGCCGACCATTTATCTTCACTCCCATTCCTTCCCATTACAGACGTCGCATGACATTCTCAAGTGTGGCACTGAAGAGTTTTGGTGAAATGGTATTGCCCAGTCGAACCCCTCTCTTTACATTGATGATCACTTCCTTGAAGAATGGTAAGATCCTGGTGGTGAAACTGTAATACAGCTTGCAGAGGATCCTCATGTACTGAGTTTGAATGCCCTGTTTAGCTAGGGCTTCAATGACCGGTTCAGTCTCAACAGAATCAAAGGCCTTCTTTAAATCAATGAATGTTAGACAGAGTGGCATCTTGAACTCTCACAAAACCTCAATGAGCTTGGTAACCATGATGAGAGATCTCCATATATTCTTTATTTGAATTCTTAGATAAAGATGTGAGGAAATTAAGCAGTAATAAAAAGGTCATCATACCTAAAATAATGCACAAACTAAATAATCTCTATTAGAATAACAATTAAAATTTTCATGAAATAGAATTTTCTGTGCATAAGGTAAAGGCCCTCCCATTGATCGTCGATTTGCTCGAGCGGACCCAGTAACGTCTCCATTGGAGACTTTGCTGTTACTGTGTTTGGCATATCGAATACTCTCGGTAGCTTGCCAGGCTCTCCGAGAGGGGCGGAGGAATCGAATTCGGGTCGGCCATGTTGGCTGCTTGTAAGGCGAACGCCCTACTGCTGTGCTATCACTTATGGGGGCTTGGGGGACTGTGAGGGATGCTGGGGATTGAACCTGGGTTTTCCACATGCAACGCAAATCTCCTGTCCACTTTGGTATTTCTTGGCCCCAAAAGAATGTTTTTAATACTGATCTTCCTCTGTGTTGTCTGTGTCTATGACCCTTATTAGCAGTAGATTTTAGATAAAGCATCTCATTGTTCTACCACTAGTAGCCTACTAGTTGTCAAGATAAAAAACTTTCCTATAATGATTTTTTCCTTTGAAAATATTCATATATACCAGGCCCTCTTTTTATTACAGTTAGCAATGAGGTATTTGAGAATCTCAGTGAACCATTTATTAAACTTTAAAAACAATCTTTAAGGGTATGTTAAGAAAAGTTAAAGTTTTGTGTATTTATGATGCCAAGGATTGAACCTAGGGACCACATTTGGATATTCTGCTGCTGAGCTGCATCCCTAGCCTTCTTAAAAAATGTGTATATATATATATATATTTTTTTTTTTTTTCTTTTTGGGTCATACCTGGCAGTGCACAGGGGTAAAGTTACCCCTGGCTCTACACTCGAGAATAACTCCTGGTGGTGCTTGGGACCATATGGGTTGCTGGGAATCGAACCCAGATCGGCCACATGCAAGGCAAACTCCTTACCCACTGTAGTATTGCTCCAGCCCCCTTATTTCTTCTTCTTTTTTTCTTTTTTTTTGGGGGGGGAGCAAGGAATACCCCAGTGGTAAACTGGAATCTTTCAGGCATGAGGCCCTGAGTTTGAGCACTGTCACTGTGTCACATACTAAATGCAGTCTCCAGCATATGGCAACCAGGTGTATGTAAATGCTATAAAATATGCAATACCCTTGCTTATTGCAACACAACAAAAAGGGAAGGTGGAATTTAGAAATACAGGTAAGTATCTTGCTTTTTTTTAAAAAAAAGCATACTTAAGAGATACTACAGCTACTCCATGTAACATCTTTATGTCAAACAGACTATTTAAATTATCCTAGTAAAGGATTAGTTAAATTGCAATCTGTCTGATATATAAGGGCCCTCTGCGGCAGTTCTCAGCCCACTGGTTCAGGCCTGGGAAGGGTTAGTGCTTGGACATTACTGTTGCTATGCATAGTGGTCCCGAGAGTCACGCTTAGAACCTCTCACACGCAAAGGATGAAATAGAATAAGCCATTCTATATAGTACATAGAGCTGCATAGTATTCTGAATAGCACAAAAAATCCTAATAGAAAGAAAAAATGAAGTTGATACAAGTAATTTACCTAATTTCAAATCAATGCTTAAAATGTATTTTATGAATATTTGGTGGTAACTCTTCCCCTACACTTTATTTAAATGCTGTGTTTTATACAGTTGTTCATGATCATTTATTATAAGCATTCAATATTCCAACACCAATCTCACCACCACCATCACCTTCCCTCCACCATGGTGAGATACAACAGATTTTACTAATTTTCTTCTAAGGAAATATTTTGATCAGCAATTTATTGGTAACAAGAAATATAAAATAAATTCTTGTGGGCCTGGGCTTGGGGCAGGTTTGAAGAAAGGCTTTTTAACAAGTGTTGGGAAAACAAGACTAGGACAAGAAAAACTATGGATCTTGATCACTATTGAATAAAATACATGTATACACACATGTATACATACACAGAGACAATATCAAAATACATTTTGTAAGATTCAAAATGATATTATATGGGGAAGAAAACATAGATGATAAATTTTTTTGATGATAATATTTTAAATCTCAAAATCAGATATGTATTAGGAGATTTAACTAAATTTGACAAGGAAAACAAAATAAAAAGTAAACAAATGGAACCCAGAGAATGACACTACCACAAAAACAATGTAGCAAATGGGAGAATATACATGTATTTGTAATTTAGAATCTGTGTCTCAGAAACTCAAGCATTGTAAGTGACTTATGGGACTTTGTTTACAGAAATTCTAATTTTTATTTATATCTATATTTATTTTAAATATTTTATTTTATGAGTTCAAAACCAAAGTTTACTAATAGATAATATCAATAGAAAGCAAAAGTGCTACTGTGTTTATAGATTGAATAATACCTTGTAGTGTTTATACTCTAAAGTGACAAAATGAGATTTTAGGGAACAGGGCTTATAATTTAAACACCTCTCTGTTAGATTCTAATATGTTCTACTTCTGCGCTCCTAAGAACAGAACTTAAACTACTAAAACCCCAGTTTCCATTTAATATGGAAACTAATGATTAATGTACTACATGATTGTAAGCATCATAGCAGAAAAGAAATTAATAAATTAAAACATGAAAATATGACTTGTAATAATTAAGTGTGAGATGCATTTACACTTGTTTAAAATACAAAATTATGGACATTCTTTATGTGGTACATTTTATAAAACTATAAAATCATATGTCTGGAAATTGTCAAAATAAACACTTATTATTTATCTTAAGGGAAGTTAAAATCACCACAAGGGAAGATTTATCTCATGGCTGCTAGAAAGATACTACCCAAAAGACTAAAGCAATATTTCTTGATGAGAATGAAGAGAAGTGACAATTGTGATTCATATAAATTTGTTGAATCATTATGGAGAATGATATACAGATCTCAAAAATTATAAAAATAAAATTTCCATATGACTGAATAGTTATGATTGTTTATACTTTCTTGATTAATACAGAATATCAATTTGAAGACATCTTGGGTTTAATGTATTATATGATTCCAAGGATCAAATAGAAAAGAAAGTGAAATCACAGTATTTGGCACATGGTTAGTATATTAGTATGACTCAATAATAATCATATATAACTTGTAAATCACTACAAATATGAATCCTTATGTTCATTGCAGCACTGATTATTATAGAAGATAAAGGTAAAGGTAAAGGTTAAGGCCCTCCCGTTGATCATTGATTTGCTCAAGCGGGCCCAGTAACGTCTCCATTGGAGACTTTGTTGTTACTGTGTTTGGCATATCGAATACGTCACGGGGAGCTTGCCAGGCTCTGCTGTGCAGGCAAGATACTCTCGGTAATAATTTATCTTACCAACTATACACGGGTGAATAAAGATGTGACCTATACTAATATGTATATGTACTAAAGCATATATTTTACCATATATATTTACAATAAAAAATTTTTAGCAAAAAGTTTAAATTTTGGTATTGTGGAAACATGAATCAAATTATATTAAAGTAAAATAAATTGGAGAAAATAAAATGCCAAACAATTTTTCTTATTTGTACTATATATATATTTTAAAAGCCCTTTAAATGTAAATATAAGTTTGTTAAGAGACTGGAACAGGTAGAAGTATAGGAGGGACACTTGTTTAGTGGTGGATGCTGGTTGAACATTTTTTAATTGACCTGGTAGGACATACACAATTGCTGAAGTGAGAAACGGTACATCTTAAACCTGTCATGTTGTAAACTTATGTTATGCTGATTTTAAAAGGATTGAAAAAGTAATGAGACTTTGGAAATATTCCAGGCAGCACAGAATTTTTGCAAGATTTATTCTGTCATGGCAGAAAACAAAATAGAATTCAAGATAAGATCCTGGTGGAAATAGAATATTTCATATCTATGGACAGATGAAAGCGCAGTAATGAAGTTGTTTTATATTTCTTGAAATTATGCTCCAAACTAAGCATAATTACTACTTTGAAAAATTGCAAATTATACATGCAAATAAAACTTTCTATACTTGGGCACCATAAATACTTCAACCCACATTCATAGGACTTCACCAAGAAACTCATGCATATTGAATGCATCCAGATATTTTGTCACAAAATTTGGCACTGTCTCACATTGTCAGTATCCTTCCAGCTTTTATTCTATTTATTGAAAGTATATACCTATCCAAGGATATTAGTTTTGGCAGAAACCCAGGAGTATTGTTACAAAGAATGTAAAACCAGTGGTAGAATTCTGGTAATGTTTTTCAATCTAATTTAGAATTAGTTTACTTTCAACATGTAAGCACATTTTTCACTTGTTTCATTTTTTATACTTTGGGTCACGTCCAGTGGTGCTCAGGGCTAATTCCTGGCTTTGAGTCAGAGTTCACTTCTGGTATGGCTCAGTGGACTTTATGGGGCGCATGTGATGAAATCAGGGTAAGCTACTTGGAAGGCAAGTGTCCTTACTGACCTACTATAGCTCCAAGTCTGGCTAAGTACATTTTGGCTTAAACTCTCAACTCTTCAGAGGGATGCTACAAAGAAGAGAGAGGTTTTATTTTACTTTCTAGTTCTATCCTGTTTTTTTTTTCCTTTTGGACCATGGCTGGAGGTACTTAGGTTTTTCTCCAGTCCCTGTGCTCAGGGATATCTTCTGGAAGTGCTTGGGGTATGTATCAGGGCTGAACCAAGGTTAGAAATGCTCAAGGCAAACCTCTTAACTCCTGTACCATCTTTCCACACCCCCCCCCCCAGAGAAATTGTTCTCAGGAAGACTTGAAAAACATTAAATGGTTTTTATGAATGAAGACCATCACTAGCCCAAGTGGTCACAGTCACAGTCCTCCCATTGTTCATCGATTTGATAGAGCTGGCCCAGTAATGTCTCCAATTTGAAACTTGTTGTTACTGTGTTTGGCATATTGAATATGATACTCTCAGTAGCTTGCCGGGCTCTCCGAGACGGGCAGAGGAATCGAACAATCGAACCTGGCTCTGCCAAGCCGGCTGCATGCGAGGCAAACACCCTACCGCTGTGCTATCGCTCCAACCCACACACAAACTGCCCGTGACATATTCAATATGCCAAACACAGTAACTACAAGTCTCAAAATGGAGACATTACTGGACCGCTCGCCCAAGTGGTACCTTCTTGAAAATGAGTAAATTGTGAACATTCTTCTATTCACACAAGTGTCTCATTGGCCAGAGTTAATTTTTGCAAAAATGGGAACAGATACATTAATTTTCATCTCTTTTTCTTTGATCTGGTACTTTGACACAAACCACCTGGCATAAAAATATAGACCTACTCAACCTGGGAGTCATTATGGAGAGTGAGACTGACTTGACATCTCTATTACAGTGGCTTGAATGAGGGCAGGGTAGGGGCGGGGTGGCTGAGAATTAGTACAATGGGCAGGGGATGTGTCTTGTTCACATCTGACGTGGGTTCTATCCCTGACAAGATTTATGGTTCCTGTCAGAAGTAATTCCTGAACACTGAGCAAGGAGTAAGACCAGAACACTCTGAGTATATGTCCTTGCTGTCCACAACATCCCCCTAACAAAGAACACTAACGTGACCTGAACGGGTATAAGCACTGGTGTTTTTCCTTAGGGTTTAAGGTAAACCAGGTGCATACTGGTAGATCGAGGTCACTACTGGAACCTGACATTATAGAAGCTTCCCAGTCACAGCATCCAGTGCCGGCAGCTGCGTTGGCTGTGCATCTGGAACAGTTTTGGTTTGGGAGATCAAAGTTGTGAATCTGGGCCAGCTGGAGGGTTATTTTTGAGGATAAAAATGTCCAATTCTCATTAATAAAGAAACTTTCAGACAGGCAGAAAAATACAGATTTATGACCACAAATTTTAAATTTGTTTTCCTACCAACTATAACTTTTACTAAATCAAGCCATTTAAATTTTGTGTTTTTCCACTTTCAATGTTAATTTGCTGGCCAATACGGACAGTTTTCACTAAATGCTTGATTGTGAAAGATCTCAATGGAGTTGAAATAGATGTTTAAATATTAAACCACAAAAGAGGCATTGAGTGGCAATCATGTTTGTTCTATGGGTACTTGATCATTGTATAACTGAAACCCAAGCACAAAAATTTGTAAGTCTACAACTGTACCTCATGGTGTTTCACTAATAAAAATGGGGAAAAAAGTATGCCTGTATTACCATAATGGGATCTAAAAGCATAAAACAAAATTCAATGTAATAAGAAAAAAATTGGACTACATACAAGTTTGCAATAAGTGTAGCTCAAGAAACAGGTGGGGGCCTGTTAAGAGTTCATTTAGTTAAGATTGAAATATGCGAACCTGTATATTCTAATGTACAAAAGACTAGACCTCATCACCTACTCAGAGATAATCTTGAAACCTTAAGAATATAGCACAGCGGTAGGGTGTTTACCTTGCACGGAGCCAACATGGCCGACCCGAGTTCGATTCCTCTGCCCCTCTCGGAGAGCCCGGCAAGCTACCGAGAGTATCTCGCCCGCACGGCAGAGCCTGTCAAGCTCCCCGGACATATTCGATATGCCAAACACAGTAACAACAAAGTCTCCAATGGAGACGTTACTGGGCATGCTCGAGCAAATCGACTAACAACGGGAGGGCCTTTACCTTTTACCTTACCTTTAATAAGTATATAAGTTATTAACTGAAGTTGTTGGGGCATGAGAGTTTATTCTAATAACAGATTTATGAGGGATGCCTTGGATCATGCTATATTAGGGTAATCTCTAAAGGGACTGCAAAGTGACTAATGTAAGTCAGAAGAGTGAATGTCTCAAACTTTCATAAATAACACCTAAAAATCCCTGGAAACCAAAGCTCTCATGAGTCTCAGGTAATCAATGCAAAAAGAAGCAAATACAGTTCATACAGCTCCAGAAGACAAACTTGTGTTTAATTTCACCTGGACTATGGCCTATTTTTCACCTTTGCTGTTAGGTAGACTTTAGTATGATAAATTATAATCAATAGTTCAGCTTTCCTGAACTCTGTGTGTTCATCCATTGAGACCTTGAAACAGTTTGTTCTTGGAAATTCCAAAATGAAAAATTTCAATCTACCTCTTTTTTAAAATAAACTGAACACAATCTTGAAAATTTTTAACTAGTTATAAACATTTTGCATCTATCTTTAACTTGACAAAATACATGATAAAATTATTTATAATTTGAAAACTTAGAAACAACCAAACGTTCAGCAATAAAAATAGTTGATAATTACAGCAGATATATATATACACTATTAAAATGTCAAGTAGCAATTCAAAGTTAAATATTAACTGAATAAACATTTAAAAGTTCATTTAAACAGATAGTTATGGGGCTTGAGTGATAGTACAGTGGGTTGGGTTCTTATCTTGCACAGGGCCAGTCTGGGTTAGGTCTTTGGCATCCCAGATGGTTTCCTGAGTCCATCAGGGCTGGTCTCTGAGTGCAGAGCCAGAGCTAAGTCCTATGGACAACTGGTTATGTCCCCTGAAAAAATAATAGTATCTACAATTCTTAATTATAACACGTTTTCTAGGGGCTGGAGCGATAGTACAGCGGTAGGGCATTTGCCTTGCACGCAGCCAACATGGCCAACCGGAGTTCGATTCCTCCGCCCCTCTCGGAGAGCCTGGCAAGCTACCGAGAGTATCTCACCCGCACAGCAAAGCCTGGCAAGCTCCCCGTGATGTATTCAATATGCCAAACACAGTAAAAACAAGTCTCACGATGAAGACATTACTGGGCCCACTCGAGCAAATCAATGAACAATGGGAGGACCGTGACCATAACACATTTTCTAATAGATTATTAAAATCAGGTATATCATGCATATCATACTCATAAAATGCATATATAGCCATAAATAGGTAAAAACAAAATAAATACTGTTTAAATTTGTGTAATTACTATTGTTTAGGTAACATGTTTGCAATAGTGATAACGTTTATGGTATTGATATCACCAATTATCTTGCCTCACCACCTCTATAGTGTCTAAGACTTTCATCAATGTCTCTTTGTTTCTTTAAGGGAACCTCATCATAATCCCTCCAGCTCCATACTCTACTTGGTAATCTTAGTTCTATAATCCATAGCCCAGACTTTAATCATATCAGGCTTGATACTGTCTATTCCCTTGTTTTATTTCTATATTTACCAGGGACTCAACTGGTAATTTTCAGTGAGCCAGGCTATATTTGTTCAATGCAAATGCCAGAAGATACAAAGCTGCTGCAGGATATACCCTGACCATTCCAGGGGTGCTGGAAGTTTCTAGAATTTCAACTGGAGACCATTTGGGGTCAAGTGTTAACAGGAATCAAAACCTTGTCTAGTATATGCTATGCCTGTAAACCTAAAAATTACACTATTTTTATTCCCCATTAAGGCCCTCCCGTTGATCGTCGATTTGCTCGAGCAGGCCCAGTAGCGTCTCCATTGAAGACTTTGTTGTTACTGTGTCTGGCATATCGAATACTCTCAGTAGCTTGCCGGGCTCTCCAAGAGGGGTGGAGGAATCGAACTCGGGTCGGCCATGTTGGCTGCGTGTAAGGCGAACACCCTACCTGCTGTGCTACTGGCTGGAGCGATAGCACAGCAGTAGGGCGTTTGCCTTACACGTGGCCAACATGGCCCACCCGAGTTCGATTCCTCCGCCCCTCTCGGAGAGCCCGGCAAGTTACCGAGAGTATTCTATATGCCAAACACAGTAATTCCCCATTAAGTGGATATTTTAACAGTGATTATCTTTAGAAGAAATGAGATATCATACTAGATTAGAAATTGTTTTCATTGTATTTTATGTTGGTGATTTTGTTGCGTTAATACATATATTAAATTTTGTTTAAATATGAGTATTCTTGCTGTCATTTACTGCCTTGAATAGTGATGTGTCTTTGGAGAAATAATATATGCAAATTAATGACGGAGAAATTAAAAAAATAGTATTGACAGAAGCCTTATTTGTGGTTTTTGAAGAAGGCAACTACTTCTCTTGCTTTTGTCATTCATTTTACCCTTTCTTATTTCTATTTTTGTTTCATCATATGCAACAAAAAGAATCTTGTGTAGTCCATATCTCCTTTCTGCTTCCAATTTCTATTTTCCTCACTAGGTGATCTTTGCCACTTCATATTGATCTGAGTAATATTATAAGAAAAAAGAGTAAGCGCTAGTGAAAATACAATACAGTTTTAGAATTGACACTTTTTTCTGCAATAACAATTTCAAATGCAATTATTGATTGTTCCTTCATAAACAAAATGTATTTATAACAGTGGTATTTCAGGTGCTGTCACCTGGCATAAGATTTTATACTAATAATGAGAGAGTTAGCCTATGCTCAAAATATGTATTTATTTAATTATGCAGATAATTAAAATAATTTCTTTTGCAACTCAGTTGATTAAATGAGAAGACTGCTTTTCTCCATAAGTGGTGGTGGATTTTCTGTTTTCCACCATTAATTTATTAATTTTACTTGTCTTCAGGGGAAAAAAGCAAGTTTTCTATATTTAATAATTGAGAAACAAATGATCAAAGTCTTAGTATCACTAAGAAGATGATAGCTTTATTTTTCTTTAAATTGAGACAATTAAAATAAAATTGCTCTGCTGTCCTTTATATTCCCCTTGTTTCTAAAATTAAGATAATGTTCTCATTTAAAACATAGACTCATAATTCACAAGGAGATCTCATAGTCTGTGATACTACAAAATGTAAACAAATTTCCACTAGATTGCCGAAATCATGAAAAAGAAATTGCATTAAACATAGTGTGAATTGTAAGTAGTTAATGATAACATTATATTTTAAATTTAAGACAACATCAAACTGTGAATGCATGGCCTGAGTAATAGTACAGGGGTTAAGACAATTGCCTTACATGTGACCAATCCCAGTTTGGTCCTAGTACCACATGTTTCCCTGAGTATTGCCAGACATGATCCTTGACCATATAGCCATATTACTGTGTCATCTAATATATAGGCAATATAATGGATGACATAAACATTTTAGATTAAAATATTACTTTATGGAAGCTCAGAGAAGAGACCAAGTAAAGGGTGCTAGAAGGACCAGCTCAGATGAGAGACGAGGACTGAAGGTAGACTATAGACCAAACATGATGGCCACTTAATACCTCTACCGCAAACCACAACACCCAAAAGGAGAGAGAGAACAAAGAGGAATGCCCTGACACAGAGGCGGGATGGGGGGCGATGGGGCAGGGTTCGTGGGAAAGATTCTAGGACCATTAGTGGTGGAAAATGGGCACTGGTATAGGGATGGGTACTCAATCATTGTATGACTAAAACACAAGCATAAAAGTTTAATTCTGTAGCTGTACCCCACAGTGATTCACTAATAAAATTTTAAAAAAAATATTACTTTGTGTATAATAAATCATTTCACATCTATTTGGCTGGAGCGATAGCACAGCGGTAGAGCGTTTGCCTTGCATGCAGCCAACATGGCCGACCTGAGTTCGATTCCTCCGCCCCTCTCGGAGAGCCTGGCAAGCTACCGAGAGTATCTCGCCTACACTGCAGAGCCTGGTAAGCTACCTGTGATGTATTCGATATGGCAAACACAATAACACTAAAGTCTCCAGTGGAGATGTCACTGGGCCCGCTCAAGCAAATCAATGAACAACGGAAGGACTGTGACCATGACCGTTCACATCTATTAAATATGTTTTGTAGACTTATGCTATAAAATTGAAATCACTAGTTGCATATATATGTATTAAAAATTTTTAGAATAATATAAACAATGCTCAAGTCAATCAACGAAAAACAAGATGGTCGTGATCGTGATAAACAATGCATGTGTTTGAATCTCATATATCGTATATCTATAACTTTTTATGTGATATATTTATTATATGTGGAAAATTATGTGGTCAATTTCATTGTGGAACTGTCCACTGGGAGACTTCCATGTCCAACGTTTAGATTTGGCCTTTTGGACTGTGAGTTACCATGGATAGTCTTGGTCAACATGATGAACTCAGACAGTCTCTCACCCTGTTTGTTTCATTCTAGACCATTGGTCCCAATGTGGAGTTCCTCGGCTGATCTTCTCAGTCCTAAAACACCAAAAATAAACTTGTATAAGGTGTAATCTTCTTTATAGAAATTCTCCAGTCCCATGTAGAACTTCTCAATTTCTTCATCATAAGTGGGTGTTGGTGTGTAGACAATGAAGATAGAAACTGCTCACAGTGAGCCACATATATTCAAGTGTAATCGTCCAATTCAGGTTGTTAGGCATTCAAATGAATCAATGCTCATGGCCAAGTTAGTGTTGGCAGGGATACCAACACCCCCGATGCCGCTATTGTCACATGTTCTGAGGAACAGTTCTTCTCCAGTGTCGAAAATGGCGTGATGCAGTTTATGCCTTCTCGTCTTGGTCACAAAAATGATGTATTTGATATTCCATGCTTGCACCATCAGGTCCTCAAAGGATGCATCTGTTGCCAGCTTACATGCATTGAAAGTATAAACAGTCATTTTAGTACTTCTTTGTTTTGGCAACCTAGTTCTGCACTGAGATTTTATCAGCCTTCCCTTCCTCATTCTTCTTAATGCTGCTATATTGGGAGCTCTTTCACAACAAAATTGATCACATCATATTCAATCGATGGTTTTGCCTGACCGATGTCGCTGTTGTCCCCCCAAATTCCAAATGGGATCAGATCATAGTCTCCCTCCTGCAAAATTCTACTTCATGGAGTGGGGAGAAAGGGCTGCAAAGTTTAAGAAGAGAACTCCAGAATAACCACCACCTGGGAGCTCTTTGGCACTATTGCAGCAACATGGGAAGATTCTGTCTTGACAACATTGACGAAGAATACAATTGACTGGTTTAGCACATCCATGATTGTGCAAGGAACGCTGAGAGAGAGAAAGCTCCAAAAAGACACCTGTCTTAGAAAACTCTCCAGCTCATTCTCCAATGTTGCTTGGTGTGAGCCTCAAGCAAACACAAGCTAACATCCGAGTTCGCAAAGCAGTGCAGAGAAGCAATAAAGGAAGATCTCAAAGAGAGAAGAGCAGCAGTGCTGGCCAATGCGGCAGAAGCCAGGAAAAGCATTCACAACTTCCACCTGTCTTTCAACAACTAGAAGAGCAAGATAACTGCCATCTGACAACCTGAAGGATCTATCACATCTTCCAGCAGGGCAATGGAAAAGATTATCCATGACATCTACTCGGATCTCTTCAATAGCCATGTCCACCTGACCACAAACCAAATTATGCAGGTGGATATGTCATTCCCAGCATTCTCCCTTCTGAAATCTGACACGCCATTTGGTCAGTAAAGAAGCGAACAGCACCCGGCCCAGACAAGGGCAGACCTGAACAACTGAAGAACCTGCTGTCAGTATTTATCAATACACTGGATCAGCTCTTTACATGCTACTTCCCTGTATGCAAGGTTCTGTCCCAAATGCAAAACCAGCTACACTGTCCCAATGCAAAACCAGCAGGACTGTAATACTGTACAAGAAGGGAGACATCCACGACATTGGCAACTATCACCCAATCTGCCTGTTGTCTGTCGTCTTCAAGCTGATTACTCGAGTCAACCTGAATAGGATTGGCAGAACACTAGATGAAGGGCAACCATGTGAGCAAGCTGGGTTCCGAAAAGGATTCAGCACAATTGACCATATCCATATGATAAACAAGCTCATTGAGGTTTCTCGGGAGTTCAAGATGCCACTCTGTCTAACATTCATTGATTTAAAGAAGACCTTTGATTCTGTTGAGAAAGAAATGGTCATGGAAGTCCTAGCCAAAAAGGGCATTCAAACTCAGTACATCAGAATCCTCCATGAGCTGCATTACTGATTCACTACTAGAATCTCACCATTCTACAAGGAAGCGATTATCGACGTAAAGAGAGGGGTTTGGCAGGGTGATGCCATTTCACTGAAACTCTTCAATGACACCCTCAAGAATGTCATGCAATGACTGGAATGGAAAGGAATGGTAGTAAAGATAGATGGTTGGCAACTACACCACCTCCGCTTTGCTGATGACATTGTTTTAATAACACCAAACATCAGTCAAGCGGCACAAATGCTGGCCAACTTTGACTGTGAGTGTGGAAATGTTGGACTGCAGCTGAATCTTACAAAGACAATGTTTATGAGAAACAGACTCTTTCCTGACATTTCATGTGCTCTCAATGGAACGAACCTCTCCGAATGCAACAGTTATGTGTACCTAGGTCGAGAAGTCAACATGACAAATGACCTGGCACCTGAGTTAGGTAGTAGGAAGAGAGCTTGGAACACCTTCAAGAGCATCGAAGAAATAGCTGAGAGGATGAAGAACATCTTGCTCTTAGCATATCTCTTCGACTCCACCATTCTTCATGCATTAACATATGCCTCACCTCAGAGACCAGACCTAGCGCCTATGAAAACAGGAAGAGAATGTTATTTGGGTCTGCAAAAGAGGAACTGAAAGAGCTATGCTAGGAATATCACATTTCACTCAAATGAGAGAAAGAATCTAGTCTTCTCACATCCATCAACAATTGAGAATCAGGGACACTGTCTCGTTTCTCAATGCAGGGAAAATCAGATTGGCTGGACACCTAATGCGATTTGGAGAGGAACGCTGGACTAGAGCAGTTACCAACTTGATTCCATGGTACGTGAAAAGATCATGTGACCGACCATCTACAAGATGGTCAGACTTCTTCATGAAAACCATGAAAGATCGGTTTGAGGCTCTTCCTGTTCCTGGAACGAGCAGACACCATTGGGCTACACTGGCACGGACAGGGCTGAATGGAGATGTTACTGGCGCCTGCTCAAACAAATTGATGAGTATGGGGATGTCAAGTAATCAAGTGATCAAGTGATTGGAAAAATAACTATATACAACTATTTGTATTAGCATAGTGTGTTATTTGCATATTTATGTTAGGATAGGAATTATTTCAATATGCATAATCATACTTCGTTCTGGTAGTCAGATATGCTATTTGCCTAGATAAAAACTTACCTTTGCCTCAATTTTCCTGTTTTGGTTAATATTAATTTCATCAGGTCTTTGTAGTGCTTAAGTAAAACAGATGATTATAAAGTGTCATAAGCTGTTATATTACTTATACATTTTTCCTCATGTATAATTTAGCTCAATACCACAAAGTTAAATTTTCACATTTGTTCTTTTTTTCGCACTGTGACTTGCTGTCACCTATCTGAAATGGAGAATTGAAGCTAAATTTTTAGCAATCATCATAAGATGCATAATTTATGTCATCAATTATGTATGTAGCATCTGAAATCTAGCATTATCTTATGTAATCTCAGAACTGCTGAATCAAGTATTCTAGAAAAGATCTTTCCTAACACTCTTGATGATAGCCAGATGAAACCAGAAAACTCAAGAGAATAGTAGAGAGGAAAATGAAATTCATTTGCTCATTCTAGTCAGGGAGAGGAGACCAAAAGGGAACAAAATGAAGTCCTTGCATTAAACTGATTTTGATCGAGAGGAGTTTTAACTCATCCTACAGTAATCCCAGGAAAGATCTTCTACTGCATTTTATATGTTGATTTTGTTAAATATGACTATTTGCCTATACTTGGAAGGTGTGAATTTTATTTTTTCTTGCCAAATGTAAAATAAAAATAACTTTTTCCACTGTGTACATTTCAAGAATTCATGAGCTATTGGTGAAATAATTGAGAGCATGATGCTTTTTTCAATGTTTCTAAAGTTAATCCATGTAAATTCTCACTGAAAATTCCAACTTTCAAATCTTAAAATTATGAATTTTCATTTCAGAACATCCTTTTATAAAAAGACTTTTAGAGAAAAAAAACTATTCCTTGCTATATAAAAATACTATTCACCACATTTCACACATATAAGATATATCAATATGTAATATGGGAATTAGTCCTATCTTAAGGTCTATGAGCTTAATCCAGACCTTGTCATTTAGTCTTACCTTATTCCTTGATGAAACTAGATATTTTTGAAAAGTAATAATTTGCTTATATTTATATACATATAAATATAACTGAATATATTAATATATAAATGCAAATTGCTTAGTCATAATTATAAGTAGTAAAAGCATATAAATTATTATTACATGCTATAGATAACTATAATATACCACTAACTTTCAGAACCTTAGTCATTTGGTACATATTCACAAAGTGAGGAGCAAATATGAAGGATTCATGGTAGCATTAAAAAATGGCACATTTTAATTCATTAAATTTTTGGAAATATCTCTAGAGATTCAAGTAAAGAATAAACAATGATACTGTTTCTCACCTAACAATAATGTCGATGAAGAATGTAAATTTGGGAGCCAGAGCAGTAGTACAGGACAATTAATTCCCTTCCATATTGCCAACTGGGGTTCATTTCTAGCCATCAGATATGGTCCCTGATCCCCACCAGGAGCTATCCCTGAGTCCAAAGCCAGAAGCAAGTTTTAAGAATATCATGTGTGGCACTTAAAGACCAAAAAATTTGTGAATTTAAGATGATGTAGAAATAGTACAGGGTTATGGTCATTGTCTAACATATGATGGTTTTCCATTTGAACCTGGCACCATGTCCTGAGCTTTCCCAGTCATGATCCCTGAAGTGCCAGGAGTAAACCCTGAATACTACAAGTGTGCCACTCTAACTGCTGCAAAAAAAGATAACACAAAAATATGGACTTTTAGCTTGTTTAAATTTTAATTGACATATTAGTGTTAACTACTGACAGCTGACAAAAAAGGAGTCAGAAAAATTATATTAAGATTCTAGAAACTGTAATAACTCATTTTGTTTGACATATTTCAATTAAAAGAATAATTATAATTTGATTGCAAAACAATATTCATGCCAAAATAAATGTCCCAATGCACGCAGCTGACCAGGCCAACCCGAGTTTGATTCCTCTGCCCCTCTAGGAGAGCATGGCAAACTACTGAGAGTATCTTGCTTGCACAGTAAAGTCTGGCAAGCTACTTGTGAGGTATTCAATATGCCAAACATAGTAACAAGTCTCACAATGTTACTGTGCCCGCTTGAGCAAATCGATGAACAATGGGACGACAGTTCTGCAGCACTGTTATAAATGGGTTATAAGTATCTACATCAGAATTGTTCTAGCTTACCCAATTTTTCAGTACAGATATACAGGCAGTGCTTATCTGGCCTGTTGACATAGTTTCTGTTTTTATGGATGTTTCCATAATGCAGGTGTGTTTCATCCTCACGAAGGTCTATCTAAGATCACTGTCAGAATGCTGTTTTCTCCTCCAGAGTCCCATTAGTTATTCCCTTGAAGCTTCTAGTAGCAACATGTTCTGTTGTGGGTCCACTTTTCAGCGCTGAGATCTAAGTGTTCTTCACCCTGACATCCTTTTCTGAAGAGCGCAGCTCAATACTCGTTCAGCTACATATCACACAACCACGTGCAATTCCATTCACTGCCATGTCACGATCTTTTCTTACTGTTGTTTCACTATTCCCCAGATCACTGTTTCTCATGGTTCATTTTCCTCTCTAAATTTTGTTTTATTAAAACCACATGTCACAAAACTATTCATAGTTGGGTTTTAGACATACAATGGATCATCACTGATCCTGCCACCAGTGTCACTTCCTCCAACATCCTTGGTTCTCTCTTCTAGCCCCCACCCCCCAACTTAGCCTGCCATCTTGACAGGGAGTTTTGTTAGTTTGGTTATTAACATTTGGGTCTCATTAGTATAATGTTGTTGACTCTGCGTTTTGGAGATTTAGCTCTAACTTTTCTTACGTTTCTTAACACCACCAACGTACCTATCTCCCACCTCTATTTCTTATCATCTGTCTCTTCTCCTACTCCCACCCCACCTCCATTCTTTAAATGCCTTTCCTTCTTTCTAGATTTTGGGACCAAGAGTGATATAGTCATTGCCTTTTAAACCATTGCATTTTCCCATCCAATTATTCTAAATACCACATATAAGTGATATCATCCTGTGTTTATTCTTCTTCTGATTTAGTTCATTTAACATTTCTTTAATGTTAATAAAAAATGAGAGCATGAAATGTATGAAATGCAGCTTCTTTAGCAAATGGTGCTGGTAAGACTGGACAATGAGATAGTCATTTTATAATTTTGTTCTTTCCTCTTCATGTCTCTGTCTCTGTCTCTCTCTCATTCTCCATTTTTGCACACTGGTTTCTGAATCTGTTAAGTCAGGAACTACAATAGGCTTGCTAAGATCTAAGGCTATGTACATCTGTTTTTACATTCATTTAGAGTGAACCACCTTCCCTCAGTTTTATTTAGCTTAGTCTGACTCGTTGATGTCTGACTCCCAATTTTATAATAGTCTTTCTCCAGATTACAGAGATTACAAAGAACTCACATCACTTCTTAATTTGTTTTTGATTTTGTCTTCATAATCTCAACGGATCTGAGGATTATTAAGATATATGCATTGATATACATATCAATGCATATTATGAAATATGACCTAATCATATAGTTTTTAATCTCAAATAAATTACATATTTGTTTTGTTGGTGTTTATGTAAAGAGAGCAACTACACATAAATTAATATACTATATATAGAAATATCATTTATTTATATAAACAAAAAGCTATATTTATAAAATTTGTTTGAGATATTTTGTCCACAGAAACTTTTAAAATTAGTTAAGAAATTAGTTAAGAAATTTATGTTGTTGAGTTTAATCATTGTGACATCAATTCTGAAAAGTTGTTCATCACCTTTCATAGTCCCATTTGCATTTTTATTCTCTGAAGTTTTTGTAATATGTTACTTGACATTGAGCATTTCAATTTTTTGGTTTGTTTTCATTTATAGCATTTACTAAGTTATACATTTTGAAATGGACTTAGGTTAATAATACTATTCCAAACAAATACAGAGAATTCCTCTATGTCCAAAGTTCCTTATCAATAGCATCTACATTTTTATTTTTATCCCACAGCAAGCTGTGCTCAAGGATTCCTATAGCTTTGTGCTTAGGAGTTACTCCTAGCAGTGTTCAGGGAACCATATAGGATATTGGGGATTTACTCTGATCTTTCAAGTGAAAAGCAAGCACCTTTAGCAGTATATATCTCCAGATTCCAGCTTATTACATTTTTATAAGCAATTAATAAATTATATGCCATAATTAGAAATTAGAAAATTCTAATATCAATAACATTACTAACTTATAAATATTGATTATTAATAATATCAGTAATTAATATTTTAAACATATATCCATCCACTTTTTACCTAATACCATTTTCTGTTCTAAGAAAGATATCATACAAAGTTTCACTTTCCATTAGTTTAAAATGACTAGTTATGCTTCTTTTTACTGTCATGTATTCATTTTCATTGCTGAGAAGTTTTAAAATTACTCATCAGGTATTTTAAAAGACATCATTTTTTATTTTTTTTATTAGTGAATCACTGTGAGGTACAGTTACAGACTTATAAATTTTTTGTGTCTGCATTTCAGTCATACAATGTTCAAGTACTCATCCCTCCATCAGTGCCCATTTGCTCTCTTAAAGAACATCCTTAAATGAAAAATTGTTTTATATTTACCTTTTGACTGTAGCGATACATTTTTAGTAAGACAATACAAAAAAGATAGTTCGTTGTCCTGCATATGCCAAACCTACATAATATCATGATAGTGTCACTATTGATATACCAATTTTATTTTTTATTTTTTTTAATTTTTTTATTAGTGATCACTGTGAGTTACAATTACAGACATACAAACAATTGTGCTTGCATTTCAGCCATGAGATGGTCGAGTACCCATCCCTCCATCAGTGCCCATTTTCAACCACCAATGGTCCCAGCATCCCTCCCATCCCTCCCCCTCCAACCCACCCCACTTCTGTGGCAGGGAATTCCCTTTTGCCCTCTTTCTCTCCTTTTGGGTGTTGTGATTTGCAATAGAGGTATTGAGTGGCCATCATGTTTGTTCTATAGTCTAATTTAAGCTGCATCTCCCATCTAGAGAGGGCTCTCCTAGCATACTTTACTTGGTAGTCCCTTCTGTATGTGAGCTGCCTTTTCTCCCAGCATGGGAGGCCGGCTTCTAAGCTGTGGAGTAATCCTCCCAGTACTTATCTCTACTATTCTTGGTTGTTAGTCTCCCATTCTGTTACTTTATATTCAACAAATGAGTGAAATCTTTCTATGACAGCCCTTTCTTTCTGACTCATTTCACATAACAGTATACTTTCCACATTGACCCACATATATGCAAATTTCATGACTTCATCTTTTCTAATAGCTGCATAATATTCCATTGTGTAGATGTACCAAAGTCTCTTTAACCAGTCATCTGTTCTCAGGCACTAGGGTTAGGTGCAGATGTTATTTCTATTATACTATATTTAGAGAACCCTAAAACCTCTACCAAGAAACTCCTAGAAATAATAGACTTGTATAGTAAAGTTGCAGGCTATAAAATCAATATCCAAAAGTCTATGGCTTTTCTATATCCAAATAATGACAGAGAAGAAAGTGACATGAAAAAAGCAATCCTGTCCACAATCATACTTTAGAAAATCAAGTATCTCAGAATTACATTAACTAAAGAGCTAAAGAACTTGTACAAAGAAAACTACAAAACACTGTAGCACTGTCCTCTCATGGTTCATCCATTTGCTCGAGCGGGCCCAGTAATGTCTCCAATGTGAGTCTTGTTGTTACTGTGTTTGGCATTTCGGATACGTCATGGGTAGCTTGCCAGGCTTTGCCGTGCGGGCGACATACTTTCGGTAGCTTGCTGGACGCTCTGAGAGGGGTGGAGAAATCCAACCCGGCTTGGCTGGGCTGGCCTCACACAAGGCAAAGGCCCTACTACTGTGCTATCACTCCAGCCACCAAAGTTTCTTTCATCAGTCATCTGTTCTTAGGCACTAGGGTTTTTTCCAGATTCTGGCTATTGTCAACAATGCAGTAATGAACATACAAGAAGCTTTAAATCAGCTTAACTAAGGAGGTAAAGGACTTCTACAAAGAAAACTACAAAATGCTACTTCAGGAAATAAAAGAGGACATGATGACATGGAAAGCTATCCCCTGCTCATGTATTGGGATAATTAACATTATCAAAATAGCAATACTCCCCAAAGCATTGTACAAATTCAATGAGATCCCTATAAGAATACCCATGACATTCTTCAAATAAATGGAGCAAACACTCCTGAAATTCATATGGAACAAAAAACCCCACGAATAGCTAAAGGAATTCTTGGGAAAAAGAAAATGGGAGGAATCAACCTCTCTAACTTCAAACTCTACTACAAGGCAATAATAATTAAAACAGCATGGTACTGGAACAAAGGCAGAGCTGCAGACCAATGAAACAGGGTTGAATATCCTGGCACACACCCTCAAATATGTGATCATCTAATCTTTGATAAGGAAGCAAAGAATGTGGAACAAGGAAAGCCTTTTTAACAAATTATGCTGGCAAAACTGGACAGCTACGTGAGGAAAAGAAGGGCTCAAATCTCTACCTAACACCATGTACAAACATCAGATCAAAATGGATTAAAGACCTAAACATCAGACCAGAATCCATCAGGTGCACTGAAGACAAGGTCGGCAAAACCTTCCACAACATTTAGGCTAAAGATAACTTTAAAGGTGACACACCATTGACCAAGTAAGTGGAAACAGAGATAAACAAATGGGACTACCTTAAACTGAGAAGTTTTGCACCTCAAAAGATACAGTGACCAGAATACAAAGACAGACTACAGAATGGGAAAGGATATTCAGCCAATACCCATCTGATAAGGAGTTGATATCAAGGATTTACAAGGCTTGTTGAACTCTACAAGAAGAAAACATCCAACCTCATCAGAAAATAGGGCGAAGAAATGAACACAAACTTTCTCAAAGATGAAATCTGAATGGGCAAAAGACACATGAAAAAATGCCCCTAAACACTAATCATCAGGGAGAGGCAGATCAAAAAAACTAAATACCATCTCACACCACAGAATTTGGCCCATATCCAAAAGAACAAAAGCAACAGGTCTTGGCGTGGATGTGGGAAGAAAGGGACTCTCCTTCACTGCTGATGTGAATGGCTAGTGGTTCAGCCTTTTTGGAAAACAGTTTTGACGCTTCTCAAAAAATCAGCAATTGTGGAGCTGGAGCGATGGTACAGTGGGTAGGGCGTTTGCCCTGCATGCGGCCAACACGGGTTTGATTCCCAACATCCCATATGGTTCCCTGAGCACCGCCAGGAGTAATTCCTGAGTGCATGAGCCAGGAGTAACCCCTGTGTGATGCTGGGTGTGACCCAAAGAGCAAAAAAAAAAAATTAGCAATTGAGCTCTCATTTGACCCAGCAATAACACTTCTGGGAATATACCCCAGAGATGCAAAAAAGATAAATCAAGTTTTAACTTGTAAAATATCTTCATTATAAAGCTATTACTTTATTCTTTAATATATTATAATTATGCAAAAACAATCTGTATTTTCAGTCCACATTTAAGGATTTAGGGTTTATGCTCCACAGATTTATGGATCATGTCTGTACATATATATATGTATATGTATATGCATATGCATATATTTCTGTATATATGTGTATATGTCTGTATATATGTCTGCATATGTTTCTATATGTTCATGTATATATGTATACATATATAATTTGGTGGTTTGTTTACATCAGACATTTTCCTGCTTATTTGTGCAAATTTTATTAGTATCAACTTTTATTAGTAGAATCATGGATACTCAATTTATATTTTTTGTAATCCAATATCACTTTATCTGCCTGCTCAAATTGTCCCTGATTTTGCAATTGCAATTGCAAGATATTTCACTTGAATTTATATACTCTCTAATAACCATCATTGTGTGTATATTTTTATCTGAATCTTTCAACATTTTAGCATTTTGCAAAACTGCTGACTCGTATGTTGCATTTCCTTTGCCAGTGTTAGGGAGACTTTATTAGGAAATGTTACCAAAACTAAGATTTGCCTGTTAAATGATCTTATTCCTACTGTGATATAATTTGTTCTAAGACTCTTATAGTAGAGAGAGCATAATGGCATAAACAGTTAAGTCCTGAACTATTTGAGTTTGAACTGCATGAGTGCACATGTACACAGATTTTTTTCAACAAAGAGATTAAAAACATATTTGTATATTTTCTATAATTTAAAAAATAATCACAGATGATTCGCATAATCTCTACTCATAAAAGGGAAGAATGTCATGACTGCATAAAGCACATGTAGTTAATAATCAATTGATTATTTATTATCACAAAATATACACATGTGTATTGAAGTTAAAGTCTATCAAAAATTAAACAGCAATGATATATGACCCTATTCTCGGTTGAGAATATAAATTAGGTTGAAAGAAGTGGTATTAAATCAAATTGCATAAAATTATCTATGTTGCTTTTTATGTAACCATAAAAGTTTCAATGCTGCCTTCTGTTTCTCTTTCAGTGAAATCAAGTACCTTAATGATGCTAAATCATTTCCCCATGTGCAATTACTTTTACAAACCAAAATACAATTATGCATATTTCTGTCTGTAGTTAATACTGCTAATTTCTGTCTTGTTTGAGTCAACTGTTTTCTTATTATTCATCTATCCACCTATCTATGTTATCATCATTGAGCTATTACATAGTCAATAGCTTGCATTTCGTTGTATTTTGCTGAATAAATGAGTTTATAATGATGCTTTTAACCCACACACTATTCATATCCTTAACTATCGCATTCTAGTATACAATTATAGCTGTCTAAAAGCTGTCAATTCATCATGCTATGGTGAGAAACTGCCTTCCATGAACCGGCCCCTTTTCCATATCGGCCTCCATATGTTCCCCCCACTGGGTGCATTTCCAGAGATTCCCTTTCTCCTTGTACCGCTGGAACCAAGCATTGCCTCATCCTCAGGCCGTCGCCTTCTTCTACAGAACTGGTTGGCCAAGACCAAGAATGCCAGGAAGTGCCTCTGGGACTCTCTGTTCTGCTTAAGAGACCCCCATCAGGTACCTCTTCCCCCCAACAGTGTTGCACTTGGCAGTTCTCAGGGCTCATTCCTGGTTCTGCACTCAGGAAAAACTTTCAAACAGTGCTTGAGTGACCATATGGGGATTCAACCTGGGTTGGCTATGTGCAAGGCAAATAAACTGTCCGCTGGACTATTACTCTGGCCTCAATTTATATATTCATCTAAGGAAATATTGATCACTTCAAGTTTCTAGTAATTATGAAATGAACCACTGTATCTGTTAAGGTAATAGTTTTTATTGTGATCATACATTTCTAACTCAGTAACATAAAAAGCAGTAGTATGTTTGTTAAATTATATGGTAATTCTACATGCACATGTATATTTATATATAACATATCATATATTACATAGGTAGTCTGAGTCTGTATTAACATATATGTATGTATATGTGTGTGAATAAATGTAGCACTGTAGCACTTTCCTCTCATTGTTCATCTATTTGCTCTAGGGGGCATCAGTAATGTCTCCATTGTGGGACTTGTTACTGTTTTGGGCATGTCGAATACGCCACAGGTAGACTTCGTCCCTCTTGGAGAGTCCGGCAAGCTACTGAGAGTATTCCATCTGCACAGCAGAGCCTGGCAAGCTCCCCGTGTATATATGTATATAGATAGATATAGACATAGATACAGATATGTAAGTATATGTAAAACATGAAATAGCCAAGTGGTCTTCCAAAATGACCATGACATTTTATACTCTCGTTAACAGGAATTAGAATTGTTGTATATTTACCAACAATTGGAGTTATCATTTTTATGTTCTGCATTAGAATATTTTCTATTCTAATATGTGTATAATGAAACATAATAGCTTTTCACTGTATCACTATATCACTGTCATTCTGTTGTTCATCACTTTGCTCGAGAGGATGTCAGTAACGTCTCTATTTTTTCCAGCCCTGAGATTTCAGCAGCCTCTCCTTACTCGCCCTTCCCAACGGTGCCGTATTGGAGGCACTTTCAAGGTCAGGGGAATGAGACCCATTATTGTTACTGTTTCTGGCATATTGAATACACCATGGTGAGCTTCCCTGGCTCTGCCATGCAGGCAGGATACTCTCGGCAGCTTACCAGGCTCTGCAAGAGGGACGGAGAATGCATATAAGAGAATACAAGCAAGTATGTTAAAACCAAACACATGTGTGCTGCTTTAGGTACATCAGTGGGCTAGACTGTAACAGGTCGCGTGGCTGCATTCGCTTTGTTTTAGAGTCTCTGAATCTTGACCATTGATGGGATTACATGGCATGGGGGGAGAGGAGGCAGTTTGTGGGTGTGACTTCCCAGTTACTGGAAAATGGGGGATTTGGGTGGAGGAGGCCCAGTCCCGATCCAAGCAGGCTTGGAGATCTCAGTCCTGGGTCCTGCATACCTGGGTTCCTCTGCAGGTTCCTTCATGTGTGAGGCTCCTCCGAGCATGTGGGGAGTGGCCTTGAACATGAGGTTTTCGGCTACCGGGGATCTGCTTGGGATGGGAAGGAAAACTCAATCTGCTCCCCTCTGAGTGACCACCCCGGTAAAGACAACCTGGCACAGGGGCAGGTCATTCTGACAATTGCTTTTAAATATGTAATTTCTTACTGACATAAGCTGCTGAATAATCTTTTGTTTATTTATTTTTTAACCTATTAATTAAAAATTTACTTTTTAAAATCGGATATTTGCCTACTTGGATTTTCTACAAGATTCTTTAGAAAAGTATTCTTATTTAAGTATAAAAAATTATAAATATTATTAATATATCTTTTAAATTCTGAATAATATCATTCTTGAAAAGTATGAAAATAAAATATAAAAACTTAAAATATTTCAGTGAAAATTATTTTATATTATGTCCCTTAACTTTGTTAATAATGTTTTATGGTATATCTTTTAAAACAATAGTTTTGGAAACTAGGTCTTAGGAACATTATATACATATAAGGCATTGTCTTACAGATTATTATGAGTAATGGTATACATTTTGATTTGTGTTGCATTAAAAATGTATGCGTACCAGAAAGAGTGGCTATCGTGCTTACCTTGTACATGACTGAACTGAGTTTGATTATACCTTTATGGTCGCCTGAGCATAAATCCAGAAGGAACTCCTGAGCACCTCCAGGTGTGCCCCTTATAAAAACACAAATGAATAAAAACCATCAATGTGTATCAAAGAGCTAGCTAAAAGAACTAGATCACAAGTGTCACATGCATTATTTTCTGAGTTAGATCCTACTGCTCGGCTCCTTAAACACTGCTAGTATTTAACCCAAATGACCTCCAGCACTGCTGGGCCTGAGAAGGGCCATGTCCAGGCCTAAGCACTGGACATTTAGGCCTGCATAGTGAGGGATATTATGGGAACTGGCCTCTTGTGTGCCTAGACAATGCTTGGAAGGAAAAAAATTGCCTGTTTATCAGTTATAATGCTTTTGAAAACAATGTAATTTACCATCACAGTCATTTTATACACATTCATAAATAATACAACAGAGTATGTGTTTTATTTGAATAAACATAAAAATTTAGTGCATACATATTTAGTAGCCATAATACTATTTCTTGGGCTGAAGCAATAGCACAGCGAGTAGGGTGTTTGCCTTGCACGTGGCTGTTTGGGGTTCAATTCCTCTGCCCCTCTCAGAGAGCCCAGCAAGCTACCAAGAATGTTCCTCCCGCACAGCAAAGCCTGGCAATCTCCCCTTGAGGTATTTGGTATGCCAAAAACAGTAACAAGTCTCACAATGGAGACGTTACTGGTGACTGCTCGAGCAAATCAATGAACAATGGGAGGATAGTGCTACAGTGCTACAATACTATTTCTTAATGTATAGTAAGTTGTCAAAATAGTATGACAGTGAGTTGTGCCGTTTATAAGAATCATTAAGGAAGGCATGAATGTCAGTGAATATTGAAATATCAAGATAAATGTAACAATAATTTATAAATGTCAGGAACTGGAGTGATAGTACAGCTCTCTTTGCACAAAGCCAACTTATGTTTTTTTCCCCAGCACCAGCTATGCCCTCCTGATTACTGCCAGGAATGATCCCTGGGTGGGAATGAATCAGGAGTAATTACTGAGTGGTCATTGGGTATGGTCCCAAAATCAAAAAATAAAATAGAAAAATAATTTACAAAGGCGAATAAAAACAATGTAATGAATTAATCAAAGGAAACTGAAATATGCCTAAGGAGTTGACAAAAAATGACAAAAATAAGGAATACTTTACAAAAATAAAGAATGATAAAATTTCTCCATTAAGAAATGTAATGCTCAATGGATTACTAAGCAGTTGTTAGAAAAGATGAAGTCATGAAAGTTACATACAAGTGGTACTACATGGAAAGTATCATGCTAAGTGAGTCAGAGAGGGACAGACATAGAAAGATTGCATTCACCTGGGGAACATAAAGTAACAAAATAGGAGACCACCAGCCAAGAATAGCCTAGATAAGTACCAGGAGGTTCACTTCATGGCTTGGAGGCCAGCTGCACATGCTAGGGGGAAAGGCAGCTCAGATAGAGAAGGGAGCATCAAATAAAGGGTGTTGGGAAGATCCTCCCAGGATGGGAGCTGCATGCTGAAAGTAGACTATAAACCAAACATGATTGCCACTCAGTGCCTCTTTTGCAAACCATAGCACTCAAAAGGAGAGAGAGAGCAAAACGGAATGTCCTGCACAGAGGCAGGGTGAGAAGGGAGGGTGGGGGGGGGGGGTGGAATGGATACTGGGATCCGTGGTGGTGGAGAATGGGCACTGGTGGAGGGGTGAGTACTTGATCATTTTATAACTGAAACCCAAGCACAAAAATTTGTAAGTCTACAACTGTACCTCATGGTGATTCACTAAAAAAAAAAAAAATCCATGCAAAACTTTAGAAAACATCTCCCTTTTGATAGCCAATCCCCAACTGAAGAGGCAAACACACTTTATTACGTACTTGTACATGTGTATCTAAAACAGTCTAATAAAAACAATGAAAATTTTGCATTGTTTTACAAAAAAAAGAAATGTAATGCCTATGTATTTCTCAAATATTAGTGAAATTCTACGGAACTATTTCTCACTGACAGTCATTAATGACTGATAAATATGAGATATTAGTTCAAACATACAAATTATTCCATATGCAGTAGTGTAAGCATGACTAATTAATGGATTTGCTAATATTGCTCCCTATATATGAGGAAATTGTCTTGAGTTAGAACTAATTTTCTGTATATATACATACTTAATAAGTATAATAATAACTCTTCTGTTAATTTTAATCAAATTCACAAATACTTATTCATAATAACAAAATAGGCCACAAACATGTTCACTTAAAAATAAATTATGATGAAGTTTTGTCAAATTTAACATTAGATTATAAATAATTCATCTAACATAACTATTACAAATTTTTGTGCCTAAAGCAAATAAAAGAAATCTTATTTGATAAATCTTTACATAAAACCAAAGTTTGAAGCCAGGCATTGTTATTATAACAGCTCTAAACCTGATGAGCTTTTTGTTTTATAATATTTTAATTTTTGAATTTATAATGAAAGAATACTTATGACTAAGCAAATAACATGAAAGGAGTGATATCACAAAATAAGCTACAGTAAAAACCAACGTAAAATTTTATATATGAACTATAATATTGCTGTTCATTTTGATAATGCAAATAAAATTTACTTTTCTTTATGTCCTTTTTACATCTATTTTGTTCATACAAGGTAATCACAATTCCAATATCAACCACCATACCATCACCATTGCCAAATTCTACATTATCACTGTTACTACCTCTAAAATTTGGCTCCCACTCTGTACCAACTATATATTTAATACCTCTTCCATGTAGATCTATTGTTTATAACCTACGACAAATATGTTATTTATATTATTGATATACTAATAGTGGCTGGAGCGATAGCACAGCGGTAGGGCGTTTGCCTTGCACACAGCCAACATGGCCAACCTGAGTTCGATTCCTCCGCCCCTCTCGGAGAGCCCGGCAAGCTACCGAGAGTATCTCGCCCGCACGGCAGAGCCTGGCAAGCTCCCCGTGACGTATTCGATATGCCAAACACAGTAACAACAAAGTCCCCAATGGAGATGTTACTGGGCCAGCTCGAGCAAATGGATGAACAACGGGAGGGCCTTTTATACTAATAAAATATAGTAAATAGATTGTAAACTGTAGTTTAGTAATTTGATCAAACATGCACTACTGGAAAGAGGCAAGTCAAAATCTTATTTTTTAATCTGCATATTTATTTTATTTTTGAATGGGTAGTTTAACTGAGAATAGGAATTACTATTCAGGTGTTGGACCAAGAACAAACTCCAAGGTGTGTGATACCAGGGGTTAGGATGCAGAGGGATTTTAAGGGGAGAGTATGAAATGGTGAAATTAGGTTATTTTGGGAGAAACTTTAAAATTAATTCTTAAATTCATCTTCCTGTGTGCAGTGGACAAAAGTGATTTACACAGCAGTCTAGGGGACTACTTCCATAAGCACAGATAATGATTTTTTTTTTTTTTTGCATTTATAGCAAAGCTGAGCAGGTCTTTTTATCTTAGATGTTTCAACATTGCAGTTCTTTTAGTTACAGTATCACATTTTTACTGGACATCTTAGGGCAGAGTGGTTTTCTTTTTGTGCAGTTACTATAGATTTGGGATTCAGGGTATGCTTAAGCATATAAATCACGTTCCTATAGTCTTAGAAGGTCACTGGGTAACTATTAGGTGTGACCTGAACGATTACAATGGTGTAGAGACTGAAAGCAGGAAAAATCAACAGTTTTGGTCCCTATCTCTACAGACTCTACATCCCCTAAAAATGGCATGTTTGCGTAACTATTCAGTTCTTGAAGAAAATAAATTTCCAGTTTAAGCCTGTGATTAATACAGCTATTAAGGACATTCAAGGATAGTTTTGCTTGAGCATAAGCATTGTACAGAGTGAGAATTTTATTTTATTTTATTTTCAGTATTTACACATTATTTTATTCAAATCTGTATTATTCACTGTTAGGAAAGAGATCTTGCTTTTTGTTTTGATATGTCAGAGTAAAATGATGAAAGCAAATAAAGTTAGCATTCTGAATACGTTTCTAAAAGTCACATCTTTCAAGAATATAACTATGGGATTATGTTTTAAATAAATGACTTTAAAAAATGTATTTGAATTGAACATTTTTTTGTAGTAGCATACATGGAAAGCAATTTTAAAACAAATTTTTATTCAAATAATTCTGCTTAAGTATGGTTCATGGTCACGGTTCTCCTGTTGTTCATCGATTTGCTCGAGCGGGCCCAGTAACGTCTCCATCATGAGACTTGTTGTTACTGTGTTTGGCATATCGAGTACGTCACGGGTAGCTTGCCAGGCTCTGCTGTGTGGGCGAGATACTCTCGGTAGCTTGCTGGGCTCTCTGAGAGGGGCAGAGAAATCAAACTCGGGTCGGCCATGTTGGCTGTGTGCAAGGCAAATGCCCTACCGCTGTGCTATCGCTCCAGCCCTGCTATTGCTCCAGCCCTGCTTAAGTACAATAATAAAAAACAAATTTAAATATATTTTTCATAAAACAACACACGTATTTATTCATTATATTTAGACATAATTTAATAAAATTTTAATGACCAGAGATTGTTTCAAAATGCAGACAATATACATTTCATGTTGGTGATCTAGAGCTGATCCCTGCCACTTCAAGGTCCCCTGAGATCTGCCAGGAGTGATATCCGGGCAAAGGGCAAGATAGAGTAGCCTCTGTGTACCATGAAATGTGTCACAGACTGAAAAATGAGTAAATATAATTTTATGTGATTAAATTTATAGAATTTGAATCTGTTTCTCAAATATTTTTATGTTTTACATTTTTTTAGTGTTCTACTAAGCATATTTTTACTATACCATAAATGAGTATGGTCATTCTTCCCTCTCCTTCTGACTCATTTCATTCAGCATGATACTATCCTTGTCCATCCATTTATAGGCAAATTTCATGACTTCATTTTTTTTCCAACAGCTACATAGAATTCCATTATGTAGATGTGCCATAATTTCTTTATCAATTCATCTGTTCTTGAGCACTCAGGTTGTTTCCAGTTTCTGGCATTCCCACCAACAATAAAGGAGAGTCCCTTTCTCCACCCAATACAGTCCAACACTAGTTGCTTTTGTTCTTTTGAATATGTGCCAGTCTCTGTGGTGTGAGATGATATCTCATTGTTGTTTTGATCTGCATCTCCCTAATGATTCATGATGAAGAGCATGTTTTCATGTACTATTGGTCATTCAGATTTCTTGTTTGAGAAAGTTTCTGTTAATTTCATCACCCCATTTTTTGTGGAATTGGATATTTGTTTCTTGTAGAGTTTAACCAGTGCCTTGGATCTGTCTGACATTAACCCCTTATCAGAAGGGTAGTGGGTATCCTTTCCCATTCCCTAGTTGTCTTCATATCCTGATCATTTCTTTTGATGTGCAGAAGCTTCTTAGTCTAAAATAGCCCCATTTATTTATCTTCGATTCTACTTGCATTTGATTCCACTTGGAATTTCTTCTTTGAAGATACCTTTAGCATCAATATTTTGGAGAGCATTGTCATCCTTATCTATATTGTACCTTATGGATTTTGGTCTTGATTTTGAAGTCTCTACTCTATTTTAATCTGACTTTTGTGCACGGTGTTAGGTAGAGATCTGAGCCCATTTTTTTTGCATGGAGCTGTTAAGTTTTGCCAGCACCATTTATTAAAGAGGCTTTCCTTGCTCCACTTTATATATCTTGCTCCCTTTTCAAAGAATAGATGTTCATATATTTGAGTGTGTGTTAAGGATAATCAAATCTGTTCTATTTGTCCGCAGATCTATCTTTATTCCAATACCATGCTGTTTTAATTATTATTGCTTTGTAATACAGTTTGAACTTGGGGACGGTGATGCCACCCATATAATTTTCCCCCCAAGAATTGCTTTGTCTATTGTGGGGGCTTATTGTTCCATATGAATTTCAAAAGTGTTTGTTCAATTTCTTTGAAGAATGTCATGGGTACCCTTATAGGGATTGCATGGGATCTGTATAATGCTTTGGCTAGTATTGCCATTTTGATAATGATAATTCTCCAAATCCATGAGGAGGGGATATGTTTATATTTCTTCATTGAAACAGTAATCAATAGTCTTCCCCAAAACAAAAGCTCAGGCCCAGATGGATTCACTAGCAAATTCTTCCAAATATTTAAAGGGGACCTATTGCCAGTTATTTTCAAGATTTTCTAGAAAATTGAAGAAAGAGAAATACTCCCAGTTTCTATGAAGCACATAATCCTAATACCAAAAGCAAAAAAAATACACAACAAAAAAATTACAGGTCAATATTGCTGAAGAACATGCATGCAAAGATCCTCAATGAAATATTACCAAATAGAATCCAACAACTAATCAAAAAGATTATAAGCCACGACCAAATGGGATTCATGCCAGGAATGAAAGGATGACTTAACAGCCATAAGTCAATCAACATAACTCAACACATCAATAAAAGAAAAGATAAAAACCATATGATCATATCAATAGATAAAGAGAAAGCGTTTTACAAGATCCAGCACACGCTTATGATGAAAACTCTCATCAAAATGGGAATTGAAGGAACTTTTCTCAATATAGCAGGTCATCTACCACAAGACCACGGTGAACATTACCCTCAATGAGGAAAAACTAAAAGGCTTCCCCTTAGATCAGACAAAAGACAAGGATGTCCACTCTCACACCCTCTATTCAATATAATACTGGAAGTACTTGCCATTACAGTTATACAAGAAAAAGATATTAAGGTCATCCAGAAAGGAAAGAAAGAAATCAAGATTTCACTATTTGCAGATGACATTATATCATATTTAGAGAACTCTAAAGCCTATACCAAGAAGCTCCTAGAAACAGTAGACTTGTATAGTAAAGTAGCAGGCAATAAAATCAATACCCCAAAGTTCATGGTTTCCCTATAAGCTAATAATGAGAGAGAAGAAAGTGATATGAAAAAGACAATCTCATTCACAATCATCCCTCAGAAAATCAAGTTCCTCAGAATCAGCTTCACTAAGGAGGTAAAGGACCCGTACAAAGAAAACTACAAAACATTACTTCAAGAAATAAAGGATGCAACATTGAGCTTTTTAATTCACAGGTGTTTGATTTGATTCTCCATTTCTGTGTGTGATTAAGTTCTAACTTCAGTGCATAGTCGTCTGAAAAGACAGTTGATACAATTTTTATATTGCTGATTCAGTTGAGGCACATTTTGTGGCGCAACATGTGGTCTATATTGGAAAATGTTCACTAGAAAAGAATGTATATTCGGTTTGGGGGGCGATGAAAAGCCCTATTAGCTATCTCCCTTCCATTCCTTCATTCAGAGCCAGTACTTCCTTGCTAAGATTTACTTTTTGATCTATCAAGGGGTGATAAGATTAAGTCTCAGATTACTGCTTATCACTACCAATATCCTCCATGACTGACTTATTTCAGTTGCATTAAGTACTTTGCTGGCCCCATGTTGATTGCATATATGTTTAAGAGGGTGATTTCTTCCTGATTTACATATACCTTGATTATTAAAAAATGGCGATGATCCCCTTTTCATCTTTTTCTGTTTGAAATCTATATTGTCGGATAATAGTATGACTACCCCAGATTTTGTGACGGAGTTGTTTGCTTCCAGGATTGTTTTCCATCCTTTGACTCTCAATCTGTGTTTGCTCTGACTGTTGAATGTATTTCTTTTAGACAGCAAAACGTTGGACTCAGTGTTTTTAATCCACTTTGCCACTCTATGTCTCTTAATTGGCTCATTTAGACTATTGACGTTGGGAGAGATTATTGTCATGGGGTTTTGTGTCATCTTTGTCTAGAGATTTGTTGGGCCTCTTGGGGTTTGTCTTGTCTTACAGTAGCCCCTTCAATCCTTCTTTTAAGGTTGGTTTTGAGTCTATGAAATTCCTGAGCTGTTGCTTATCTATGAAGTATCGTATTGTTCCTTAAAGTCTGAGTGATAGTCTAGCTAGATAAAGTATTCTTGGTGGGACATTTATTTCATTGAATGTTTTTAGTATACCCCACCACTGTTTTTGGGCTCAGCTTGTTTTCTTCTGACAAGTCTGCTGTAAATCTAAGGACTGCTCCTTTGTATGGGATTTTCTTCTTTGACCTTGCTGCTTACAGTATTGTTTCTCTATCTGTGGTATTCATTGTTCTGATTGTGATATTTCTTAGAGTCTTTTTTTATTAGGGTCTCTTTTAGCTGGTATCTTTTGGACATCTTGGATCTGGATGCCTAGATTCTCCAGCTCTGGGAAATTCTCAGCAAACATATCTTTAAATGTTACTACTTCATTGGTGTTGCCTCCCTGTTCTTCTGGTATTCCAATGATTTTATGTTGTTTATGTTTATGTTTATGATTCTACGTTGTTCCTTTGAATGTCAGACACTAGGTTTCTTATTTACCCTTGAGCAATTTTGAGATCTTTTTGTACTGTTTGTTGTTGCCTGTATGCTTTCTGCAGCTTATCTTCAAGCTCATTTACTCTATCTTTGGCTGTTGTCATTCTACTCTTTAGAGCACCCACTGAGTTTTTAATTTCTTCTACTTAGTTCTTTATTAGTATCACTTCTGTTTGTAGCTTTCTTATTTCTGCTCTCATTTCTTCCTGTATTTTATTGACTCTTCATTTCATTGTTTCTTTCACATCCTCCTTTGATTTACTGGATGTGCATCCCATTCTTGCTTTGAGCTCATTGAACATCCTCAACATTTCACCTTTGAATTCGTTATAGGAGAGGTTGCATATCTGGGCATTCCCTGATGAGGTTTCTGGAATCTTCTTTATCCACTCCTTGTGGTGGGAATCTGCACTTTTTCTTCATGTTGCTCTATAGTATGGAAGTGGATCTCTCCAGTTCACTATCAGTGTGTTCCTTTTGCTGCAAGAGAGGATTCTGGATGAGCTCTATTGATGGTGGTCTCCATTTCCCCTTCAAGAATAGTAACTTCCTCTTTGGTGCTTCTGTGTGACTTATGTGGCACCTCTAATGCAGTTTCAGGTTGTGTTTTCTTTTACATTAGGATCATTCAGATTCTTGTGTTCACCGTTATTTTGGTGAGTTTGGGGAATATTTTGATTGGCGTAGGCTAGCGGAATATTGGCCTAATATGTTTTGGATAGCCAGCCTCTCCTTGAAGAATTAGATAATATAGGTTGAGATATGAGTCCAAAGCTTTATGAAATGGGAAAATAAGTGAGTCTATGTGAGCAGCTGCCATCCAGGAATCCATGCCCCCGCCGCTGTTGCACTTGTGGGGAAGGGACATCCGGCCCACTTCTAACACTGTATGAGTCATCTCTGGCCTAGGTGCTCATTTGGGCACCTTAGCCAAGAAGGAATCTTCCATTTCACTGTGACTACTTGTTTGGCACATCATTCCCCAGATTGAGAATTTTAACCATTTTAATATTTTTAAAATTTACATTTAATTTTTTAATTAAAAATGCATTAATAATTTAAAATTTAATTAAGTGATTATTTACAAAGTTGTTTATAGTGGGGTTTAGGCATAAAGTATTATAACACCAATCCCACCACCAGTGTCAATTTCCTTCCACTAGCATGCATATAATCATTTATTCTATCAGGTAAACACTTATTTTATCCATAAATATAGTATTGAATAATATGATACGATAAAGGAGTTTGTAAAATTTGATTTTAAAAATCACTACACAATTATCTTGTGTGTAGATTTCATGAATACAGAAGTTTAAGCACACAGTGTAGAAAATCCCTTTCTCAATGTTTCCTAGCAGACTTACGAGAATATTTTTGCTTAGACTGTAGTTGTAATGAATTTGAACAGCCATATTATTTCCCTTTGAAAACCAATGAAGATGCAATTATTGGAGTAGGCTATGAAGCATGAATATATCTCTCCACCAGAGAATAACAGCTTTAATTTTATCCTTGTTCTTGTCATCTTAAATATCTAACTTAATTTTCAGTTGTCTCTTCCTTCCACAGACACTGGCTCTCATTTCAATTATCCCATTTGCTACAAGTAAAAACCAATATACATGATTGTGAATGGGATTGCTTTTTTCATATCACATTTTTCTCTCTCATTATTTGCATATAGAAAAGCCATGGACTTTGACGTATTGATTTTATATCTTGCAACTTTACTATACCAGTGTATTATTTCTTGAAGCTTCTTACTAGAGATGTTAGGGTTCTCTAAATATAGTATCATGTATCTGCAAATAGTGAGAGCTTAATTTCTCCCTTTTCTTTATGACTGAAGAATGAGGAGTGGTGGAGGAATGGGTAATCAATCATTGTATGACTGAAAGATAATCATGAAAGTTTGTAAGTCTAACTAAATCTCATGGTGATTCATTTTAAAATAAATAAATAAATAAATAAAAACCTGATATACAAATTTTCAAAAAGTGATGAAGGATTTGTACATGTCAAAGTGAGCTGAACTAAATATAAAGCAGTGAAGATTTTGGCTCTTAGCTTTTTAAAAAACAAACTTACTCATTGTTATTACATAGTATATCTAGAATTCTTCTTCATTACTATTTATTTACTTGTTTCTGGGGACTGAGCCAGAACTTTGAACACAAAAGACAAGTTTTCTATTTGAGCTACAACTGTGGTATTAATTTTTTGAACACCAAAATGACAAAGATTTTCCTAATAACTTATCATTCCCTAAGCAACAGTATAAAAATGTTTGTTTTATTAGATTAACTGTCAGACTTCTTTAATAAACGATGAGTTTTACATAATGTGAATTGTTAAGTTAGCTAGTTTTAGATATTTTTTAATACAAGCAGTTTTTACTATACAAAATATCTATTGGGGTTGTGATTTGTTTGAAAAATTTAATAAGAAAACTGATGTATTTAAAGGAATCAATAGTTTTTTATTCTGACTTATTAAAATGTAGAATACAGGATAGTATTTGTATTCAAATTTTGAATAGAAAAAAATAAGTGATATCTTTTAAAAATTAAGAATCACAGCATAATTTTAGGGACAGAAACTTTGAGGGACAGAAACCCAGGCAGGCTGCTGCCACTGTCACTAAGATTCAATGTGCAAGGACTCCATCTCTGCTGATACAGTTCAGTGACCCAGTGGGACTGGCATCCAGACCAACGGTTGTGTATGCAGCCACGCCAGTGGCCCTGTATGCAGCCATGAGTTTTCCTCCCTTTTCACATGGCATAAGAACCATAAATTAGCCTCTTATGTTGAACTTTAAGTAGAGCAGCCTGATCACCAAAACCACATTAAGCCGATAATTCATTAATCCCACCTCTATTAATATTACACCAAAAACACGATAGTAAGAGTGAGCATAAAAGAGTCTAAATTGCACAGGTCATGATGGTAAAGCAATGCAGAAGCCAACAAGATAAGCTAGTGAAGAAACCAGCCCATAAAACCCAAGCAATAATACTGAGCTAGACAACCTCTCTGTAAAGGAATTTAGAAGGGAGCTATGAGGATGCATAGGAAGCTAAAAGAAACAATAGAATGCACTGCCAATAAAATACAGAAATTTGAGCAGAAATGTGGAAAATGCAAACAAAATTACAATCAGAAATGACAGATCTGAAAAACCTGGCAGGTGAATGGAAAAACTCAGTGAAAGGCCTCAGCAGTAAAATAATAACTTCTGAAGACAGAATCAGTGAGCTCCAAGATGAGATACAAAGAATCTCTAAACAACAACAGAAAATAGTAAAGAGTCTCAAAACAAACCAACATGTGTCAGGAGAAAATTGCGATGAAGCCAAGAAGAATAACATAAGAATCATTGGAGTTCCAGAGTGACAGGAAGAAAACCCTGATGAAGAAGAAACTGTCAAAGACATCATTGCTAAGACATTCCCAGACATGAAGTGCAGATTTAGGAGGCCCAAAAGGTACCAGGTAAAAAAAACAAATCTAAATAAAAATACTCCATGACACATCCTTATCAGAATGATGAAATCCACAGACAGATATAAAACTCTGAAATCAACAAGATCCAAGAAAGATATTGCCTATAAGGAAGGATCCTTAATATTTATAGCCAGCTTATCTGATGAAACCCTCAGGGTCCAGAGACAGTGGTGGGTTATACTGAAAAAAACTAAAAGAAATAAATGACTCATGAAGAATACTTTTCTCAGCTAGACTCATTCATAACAGAAGAAACAACACAGTTTCACAGTCAAACAACAACTCAGGAACTTCATAAACACAAAACCTTGGTTACAAGACTAACTAAATGGGCTACTTTGAGACAAATTAAGCCCATCAAATATACCATATTTGGCAGAAATATGGGGAAAACATAACAATAATCTCTCTCGGTCAATGGATTAAAAACACAAATTAAAAGACACAGAGTTGCAGGATGGATCAGAAAATTGAACCCAATCTTCTACTGCTTGCAAGAAACACATCAGAACAGTCAGAGCAAATACAGACTCAAAGTAAAATGCTGGAAAACAATTCTACAGTCGAAGATCTCCCTCAGAACAGCTGGGGAGGCCCTTCTTATAACAGATCACATTGATTTCAGACTAAAAAATGTCACAAGAGACAGTGAAAGTCACTTATTACTGATAAAGAGATCTGTACATCAGGAAGAATTTACACTCCTAAATGTATATGCACTTAATGAGGGACCAGCAAAATACTTAAAACAACTACTCATAGACTTGAAGAGAGACATCAATAGTGACACAACACTAGTGGGAGATTTCAACACTGCTTTATAACCTCTCGATAGATAAACCAGACTCAAGATTAGCAAGGACATACTTTATCTGAGTAAAGAAATGGAAGAAATGGGTTTAGTAGGTATATACAGGACACTTCATCCTAAAAAAGCTGAATACACAATCTTCTCAAGTGTGCATGGGACATTCTTCAACATAGACCACATGCTGGGCCACAAAACATACTTCCATAAAATTAAGAAGATAGAGATTGTATCAATAATATTTTCAAATCATGATGCACTGAAAATGGAAGTGAATCACACACACACAAACATAAAGTGAAATCAAACACCTGGAAATTAAACAGCTCACTACTGAACAATGAGTGGCTTAGAAAGGAAATAAGAGAAGAAATCAAAAAATTGCTGGAAACAAATGAGAATGAACTGGTAACATGAGTTACCAGAACTTATGGGACATGGTAAAAGCTGTGTTAAGAGGAAAGTGTATAACCTTACAAGCATTCCGCAGGAAGGAAGAGTGAGCCCACATAAGTAACCTAACCTCCCAATTTAAGATCTAGGAGAATTACCAACAAAAAGAGCCCAACCCAGGCAGGAGAAAGGAAATAATAAAACTTAGAGCAGAAACTAACAAAATGGAAGCCCCAAAAACAATTCAAAAGATCAATGAAGTCAAGAACTGGTTCTTTGAGAAAATAAACAAGATCAATAAACCTCTAGCAAGACAGAGAAAAAAACCTAATAAGCAGCAATGAAAAGGGGGACATCAAAACAGAAAACACCGAAATTCAAAGGATCCTCAGAGGTACTTTGAGAGTCTTTATGCTATGAAACAAGGAAACTTCGAGGAGATGGGTAAATTCCTGATTCCTATAGACTCCGCAGATGAACCAAGAAGACCTGGAGTACCTGAACAGACCTATAACCATCAAGAAAATTGAAACGGCAATAAAAATCTTCCCCAAAACAAAAGTCCTGGCCCTTGTGGACTCACTAGAGAATTCTTCCAAATCTTTTAGGAAAATTTACTCCCAGTCCTTTTCAAGCTTTTCCAGGGAATTGACAAATCAGAACCACTTTGAAATCATTTCTATGGAACAAATATCACTCTGATACCAAAAGCAGACAGAGATACCACAAAGAGAATTACAGGTCGATATTCCTGATGAACACAGATGCAAAGATCCTCAACAAAATCCTAGCAAATGAAATATACCAACTCATCAAAAAGATCATACATCATAACCAAGTAGGATTCATCCCTGTATGCAAGGATGGCTTAACATTCACAAATCAATCAAAATAATCCATCATATCAATAAAAGAAAAGTTAAAAACCATGTGATTGTATCATTAGACGCAGAGAAAGCATTTGACAAGATCCAGTCCCCATTCATGATGAAAACTCTCAGCAAAACAGGCATTGAAGAAACTTTCTTCAATATAGTCAAAGCCATCTACCATAAACCCACAACAAGCATTAATGGGGAGGAATTAATAGCTTTCCTCTGAGATGAGGCACAAGACAAGGTTGCCTACTCTTTCCAGTCCAATCAATGTATTACTGGAAATTCTTGCCATAGCAGTTATACAAGAAAAAGATAATAAGTGCATACAGATAGGAAAAGAAGAGGTCAAGATATCACTATTTTTGAATGATATGATACTATATTTAGAAAATCCTAAAGACGCTTTGAAAACCCTCATAGATACAATAGATTTGTATAGTAAATGGCAGGTTACAAAAGCAACATCCTAGAGTCCATGACTTTCCCATATACAAATAATGAAAGAAAAGAGATTAAAATAGCAATCCCATTCACAGTAGTGACATAGAAAATCAAGTACCTAAGAATCAGCTTAACTAAAGAGGCTAAGGACATATACAAAGGAAATTACAAAACACTACTTCAAGAAATAAGAGGGAACACTTGGAAATGGAGACACATACTGTGCTCATGGATCGCGAGGGTTAGCATTATCAAAATGGCAATACTCCCCAACGCACTATATAGATTTAATGTGCTCCCTATAAGGATATCCATGAAATTCTTCAAAGAAATAGAAAAAAAGCCCTGAAATTCATATGGAACAGTAAACCCCTATGAATAACTAAAGCAATCCTCGGGGAGTGGGGCGGGCCGGGGGGGGGGGGAGATGAGTGACATCACTTTCCCCAACTTCAAACTGTACTACAAAGCAATAGGAATTTAAAAAGCATGGTTTGACCTAGAAACAGACACACAGACTAATGGAACAGAGATGAGTATTCTGTCACAGACTCAAATATATGATTAATTAATCTTTGATAAAGAGAAAGAAATGTGAAGTTGAACATGGAAAGCCTCTTCAACAAGTGGTCCTCGGAAAACTAGACAGTTACCTGCAAAAAAAATGAACTCTGACCTGTAGTATCAGATACAAAAGTGAGATCAAAGTGGATTAAAGACCTCAATATTATATCTGAATCTACACGTGGAGAAAAATGTAGGCAGAATCCTCCATGATATTGAAGCCTAAGTATTTTTAAGGATGAAACACCATTGACCAAGGAAGTGGAACCAAACATTAACAAATAAGAATACATTAAACTAATAAGCTTCTGCACCTCAAAAGAAACAATGACCAGCACAATGTCTTGCCCCCACACCAGGCTGTCTTTACGAGGGCATTTCAGAGGGAGGTGGGTTGAGCTTCCCTCCCCACCCCAAGCAGAACATCAGCAGCTGAAAACCTCCAGAACCCAACCGACACCATGCTCAAGACCACTCTCCACATGCTTGGACAAGCCTCACCCAAGACCGAACCAGCAGAAAAACCCAGGTATGCAGGACCCGTGACTGAGATCCCCAAGTCGGGCCTCCTCCCCCACATCCCCAGTTTTCCAGTAGCTTGGCAGTCACACCCACAAACTGCCCCCATAATCTCATCAATGGCCAAAATCCAGAGACTTTAAAGCTTCTGGAAGAGAGGCACACAGAGAATACCCTGGAGTGTGCAGCCTCATTCACAGCTGCATGACCTCTTATACTCTAGCCCAGTTATTTACCAAAAGTAGCACACATTTGTTTGGTTTTAACATACTTGCTTGTATTCTCTTGTGTACAGGCTTAAATGGTTCAAGAATGAAACAGAACCTTCACACACTTTCCTCTTATTGTAGTGGGAAGGTGCTTGGTGGTGGGATTGGTGTTTGAATATTATCTGTAATGAACTATTGTGAACTATTTTATGAAAATAAAATATATAAAAATTACCAAAAAAAAAGAAACAGTGACCAAAAGACAGAGAGAGCCCATAGAACGGAAAGGAATATTTACCAAATGCCCATCTGATAAGGGGTTAATATCCAGTATATAAAAGACACTAGTAGAATTGCATACACAAAAAACTCTGAATCCCAGCCCATGAAGGCCTCCTCCACTGCCAAAGGGCCACGATTCCAGAGGCACACAAACCAATCTGGGAAACCGGTGGCTTCTGGCAGAAATGCCTCTGGACTGAGAACTAAGCTATGATCCTGTGCCACCCTTGGAGGAGAAGGGTGTTTGTCCCTCTGATTTTTCCCCATCAGTGGCAGCATGGCAACCACCAACTTTCAGAGTCTATCAGACAGAGATGTACGAGTTTGCAGTGATGGGGCGCACATGGAACCTCTCGGGATTGGGGGTGGAACAGACCCTTACCCCCGCCTGGACCAGACTCTGAGTCACTGCACACAAAGGGCTCCTCTGCTCCCGAACAGCCATGATTCCAGAGGCACACAAACCAATCTGGGAACCCGGCCACTTCTGGCAGAAATGCCTCTGGACTTAATTACTAAATTACCAAAAATCAAAAATCATCACAAGCTCTTCATTTTCAGTGATAGAAAACAAATCATCTAATGATGCCTTTTTGTCAGGTGTGATCATTGGGGGAAAATTCCAAATAATAATAGTGGATCTTTTGTCTAAAATTTGAATATAATCAAAGTAAAGAGAGACTAAAGTGAAAATTATCTGACACAAAGGCAGGGGGAGGGGTGAGTTGGGGGGGTATACTGGGGTTCTTGGTGGTAGAACATGTGCACTTGTGAAGGGATAGGTGTTTGATTTTGTATGACTGAGACTTAAATCTGAAAGCTTTGTAAATGTTCTCACAGTGATTCAATTAAAAAAAAGTAAACACTAAAAAAAATGAATCTCATCAAAAAATGATGAGAATAAATGAATAGAAACTTCCTCATAAAAGAAATACAAATGGCCAAAAGGCATGTGAAAAAATGCTCCACATTGCTAATCATCAGGGAGATGCAAATCAAAACAATGAAATATCATCTCACACCATAGAGACTGACACAGATCAAAAAGAACAAGAACAGCCAGTGCTGGCACCAATGTGAGACAGAAAGGGACACTCTTCCATTGTTGATTGGAATGCCAACTAGTCGAGGCCTTTTGGAAGACACCATGGGCGTTCCTTAAAACACTAGAAACTGAGTTTCTGTCTGACTGACCCAGCAATGCCACTTCTGGGAATGTATCCTGAGGGCTCAAATAGGCACATTACAAATGATACCTGCAAGTGTATGTTCATTGCAGCACTGCTCACAATAGCCAGAATTTGGAAACTGACTGCCCAAGAACAGAGGTCTGATTAAAGAAATTTGGTACATCTCCACAATGGAATTATGAAAGATGAAATCATGAGATTTTTTTATAAGTGGATTTTCATAAGGAGTATCATGCAAAGTGGAATGAGTGAGAAATAGAGTCACAAACATAGAATAACTACACTCATTTGTGGAATATAAAATATCACAATATGAAACTAATCCCACAGTAGAGACAGGGCCAGAAAGATTGCTCCACAATTGGAAACCTGCCTTACCAATTGGGGGAGAAAGCAGCTGGGATAGAGAAAGGATCACTGTGCCAATGATGGTTGGAGGAATTGCTCGGTATGGGAGATGTGTGCTGAAAGTAGATAAAGAACCAAACATTATGGCCTCTCATTATCTATATTACAAACCATAATGCCCATAAGTAGAGAAAGAGGGAAACTGTCTGCCATAGAGGCAGGGGAAGGGATTGGACAGGGGGATAGGGAAACTGGGGACATTGGTAGTGGAACATGTACAGTGTTTGAGGGACAGTGTTCGAACATTATATGAATGAAACTCAAACATGAAAGCTTTGTAAGTGTAAAAGGTAAAGGTAAAGGTAAAGGCCCTCCCGTTGATCGTCGATTTGCTCGAGCGGGCCCAGTAACGTCACCATTGGAGACTTTGTTGTTACTGTGTCTGGCATATCGAATACTCTCGGTAGCTTGCCGGGCTCTCCAAGAGGGGCGGAGGAATCGAACTCGGGTCGGCCATGTTGGCTGCGTGCAAGGCAGACGCCCTACCCGTTGTGCTATCACTCCGGTTCAATTTTATTTCATAAGAAAAAACAGGAATCCCAACATAAATTATAATGTTCAAGTTTGGCCATAGTATAATTCATATTTACAAAATAAAGTTGGTTCCTCCTAATATGATATCTGGTTCTCATTTCTCCAACCTCCCCCCACACACATTTTAATAGTAGATACAATTAGCATTGCTTATGTTTCTGAAAAATGAAAAACGTGAATAACCTGCTCCAATTGCCTTTTTTCATAATAAGAACAGCAAAAATTGATAGTGAGATTAAAATGGGTTCAAGTTTGAGCATATCATTATGAATTTTATAAAGATACAGTGTTCTTGCTGAGTTCAGAATTCTTTTCAATTTTATAATGTTTTATTTTATCCTTAGGCATTCCATATGATCTCATTTGAAGCCATAAGAGTACCTTTAGATGTGTAATATTACATTCTTCTTGGGCCCCAGGAGAGTGACCATAGAGCTCACAATTTATATATTTAGGGAGAAATATTCAAGGTACAGGCTCTGGGAAAAATTTGGATTAATTCTTATCTGACAAGTAAAATCAATATATAACTGCACCAAGGCAAAGATTTTAACTTTTCTAAATTGTTGTGAGGTTTTAAAAGAAATAGAATGTTAGATTCCAGCTACAGGACTTTAATACAGTAGGTTAGGGCAGCCATCAGAGCATTGCTACTCTATTGTGTTTCAAAATGATAGTGACAAGTTAGTTCTAGATCACACTTTGAGAAATCCTGAACTAAGCCTGTTTAGGTTGTACAGTTAATATTAGAGCAGTCATTTTACATAGAAGCATCTTATTCTGGATATAAAATACCACATTTTCTATCACACTCCCAATTACTTAATGAAATAAGTATCTTTTTCTTCTCAATATTTCATAGCAACTTTTTTCCCCTTTTTTAGTATTCATAGTTTCTCAATACTTTTTTTCCTTTTTATGTTTTGAGTTAAACTTTGACATATTTTATTTTCTGTTGTCTTCCTGTCTTCCTGTCCTCCCGTTGTTCATCGATTTGCTCGAGTGGGCCCAGTAACGTCTCCATTGGAGACTTTATTGTTCGATTTTCTGTTGAAATCCTGAATATTTAAAATCAAATAAGTTGTGCTTGCTTTGCAGTGTATTATAAAATGTAAGGGGCTTCAAGGGTTATTTATTATTTAATACACCAAAACAAGTTTTATTGTATGGAAAAACTAAAAACAAAGTATAGAGTACTCACCAATATACTGGTTATTTTCCCCCTAATATCAGTATCTTGCATAACTGTGGTACATTTTATGATTTCCTTTTAGGCACATCCAGAGGTGTTTAAGAATCCTGGTGAGACATGTGGGAGACCATATGTGGTACTGGGTATTGAACACAGATTAGCTGCATGCAAGGGAGGGGCCCTAACCACAGTTATATTGTCCAGACTCTAGTGTGATGCATTTGTTACTATAGATAAATCAATGATGATGCATGAAGGAATATGAGAGTTCAAGGAAAAATGCTAGTTTTGTAAGAGTAAAATCTGACAAAAGTAATTTCCAATTATTATTTAAATAACTTTAATTTAACACACAATATAAGTACCTTTCCATAAACTTTATTTTATATTAAGGTGCACTGAACAAAAATTATTTTTAAAAGCCCACAGAATATCTATATAAATTGTGATAAAGTGTTTATAATTATAAATTATTATAAATATATAATAAACTGCTGGATACAAAGTTTTGAAATAAAATTATTGTTCCAAGAAAATTTTTTCATTTTTTACAACTGTGTAAATTTTAGATGCAGTAAAATATTTCTGTGAAATAGAAATCCTTTTTAAAAACTTTTTTCAGATAGAAGAATGAAGAAAAATGTTTAGGAAATGAGAGGTATGGAGCCACCAGCATGTCAACTTGTACCTGCTGGGTGAGTACAACAGCAGCCTGATGGTGCCTTCAGGCTTCCTGATACTCCCAAATTAACACTGTGTCTTTGGACCGACACCACAACTTGGACCAAGTTTACCAAGAAATTAAATAGCCAAAAGTTAGGTATGTGAGAGCCATGCCCAAAAACCACCTCTAGCTCAGCTATACAAGCTTATTTATTGGCCTTATTTCAGAAACCCATAGATAAATCTTGAAAAAGATCAAATGATGCAGTTAATCTCAACCCACAGATGGCTGAGCAGACTGGGACATCTTAGCCTGTGCCTGACCAAGCAGAGACCAAGCAGAGACCAAGCAGAGACCCTGACAGCCACCTGCTCCCACAATTCAAAATCGCCACCATACACCCAGCCTGACTCCACCATCTCAGGACAGAGCTCACCAAGATATAATCGTTGACAATTCTGGTATGTGGAGTTTTGTGATCCAGGGAAATCTCCAGGGTTTCTCGGGGTCGGGGTGGGCTACTTCCCCCACCTCCCTGTACTACCAGAAGCCTCAAGTAGTCACATCCACACCCCAAGAGGTCACCCAACTGAAAATCTACTCCAACCTTACCATCCCGCTAAAAAATTTGAATGCCCTGAAAAAACTCCGTGACCTCTTAGCACCTGTGTTGCAAACCATAATGCACAAAAGGAAAAGGAGAGAGCAAGCAACATGGAAAATGCCTCCCATAGATGGAAACGGGCTGGTGGCTAGGGGGATGGGGGATGGTGGTAGGGAAATGGGGGACATTGGGGTTAGAAATGTATACTGGTGGAATGATTGGTACTGGATCATTGTGAATAATGATCAGCATAACTATTCAGTCATATTTATGTCTGAAACCCAATTATGAACAGTTTTGTTATGGTCTATTTCACAGATATTCAATTAAAAATTTATAAATAACGTAATGTGATGTTCATGTCCAATATAATCCACTTAATCAATGGCTGAATAAATAGCAATACTTCTACATGTAAAAAAATGATTTTATTTTTCAGCCAGATAAATATGATTATGGAACCATATTTTAATTTAGTTTGTGTCTACTACTAAAGAATTTTTACATGTCTGAAGTTACTTTACCTTTTACCTGCATGAGGGCCGTATTCTAAGATGCTGAAGTAGGAGCGGTCCCATGCAGTGCTGTGAATCAAACCCGCACTCCTAAGGCTGACCCTACTGTACCTTCTCAGGGAATAACCATCATTTCTCAGGTGTGATGCAAATACCTGAGACAAGAAAAGCATGTGTTTATAAGATTGTCAAGAAATTTAATATGAGCTCCATATATTCTAGGGATTAAAATTCTGCAAGCAAACTGGCTAAAAATCCTGGGTGTAACAAAATAGATTAAGCATACCAGAGAATGAAATCTGAAGACTTCTGATGCCAACTCCTTCTTTTCTCATCAAATACAAGAAACAATACATTTTTCTGTGAGAACGAGATTAATTCTCCAAAATGCAATTTTTCAAGAAACAGAACATGTAATCTCCTGATCAGTAGAGTGGTCTTTTCTATGTATTTCTTTCATTTACAAAACCATAAGTGCGGGGACAGAAAGAGAGCACAGGGGTTGAGCTTACTTGTTTTGCATAAAGCTGACCCCAGTGTGGTCTCTGGTGTTCCATTTGACCCTGAGCAACTCCAACAGTGATCCCTGAGCACTGCTGTCTGTGATCCCAAAACCACAGCAGACGCACTGTCAGGGAAATGGCACAAGTGATCGAGCGGCACCTAATGTGCCAAGGCCTAATCTGGGATCCCTGAGCTCTGCTCCTTATGGTGACCCTTCGGAACTGGGGCATAGCGCTAGTGTCACCAACCTCAGCAGAAATGACCTGGCGTCCAGGGGCATGATCAAGCATGATCCCTATTTAAAGGAGAAAAAAATCCAGCAGACCACAATTACTTGTCATTGAGATCTGTTCTTCAACCTGTGCTCTGTGGAGGGTGTTGTTGGGGAGCCCTCTTGGTGATGTGCCCCAAATTTCCACCAATCACATGGCTCCCACGCTCTATTGTTGTGGGGTGAGCTGGATATTTGGACACTGCCAATGTCATCTGCAAAATTATTCTGTTTCCCCAGGTTGCTGGTGTGAAAAGGTTGAAGAAAGATTACTGAGATCCAATTAAGTAAAAATGTCTGTGTTGTAAAAAATACAAAGTATGTATATATATTTTTTAAAAAGTTTTAAAACCTCTTAAAGTTACTCAATAAAAAAATTCAAAATAAATTTCAAATTATATTCTGAAAAACTTTCAACAAGGTCTCTGATAAAATAAAATATTTTAGGTAAAATAAGTTTTATAAATAAAATGAATATTTAAATGAAATATTTTATAATTAAATTATTTGTATTGAAAACATATCATTTATATAAATTAAAGTTTCAGAACTGCAAAAATATAAATTTTGGTCAAATAGATCGAAACAAATACCTGTCACACCTATCTAAATGTTTTCTGGGTGCAAATATAACTTTGTCATTAATCCACTTTAAATTACTCTCAAAGTTTTATAGAATGTATCTCCTCTACTTCCACCTGCCGCTCCCAATTAAATTTCTTATATAAACTATCCATACTTTGAATCATTAAAGGTAATAATTTTTTTTTAATTATTATTTTTAATTATTTATTTATTTATTTATTTTTTTACAGTTGTAGATTTACAATTTTTTTGTGCTTGGGTTTCAATTATACAATGATCAGATACCCATCCCTCCACCAGTGCCCGTTTTTCACCACCATGGATAATATCCCTCCCACCCCCATCCCCCCTTCCCCCCCTGCCTCTGTGGCAGGGCAATCCCCTGTGTTCTCTCTCTCCGTTTGGGTGTTGTGGTCTGCAAAAGAGGCATTGAGTGGCAAACATGTTCAGTCCATAGTCTACTTTCGACATGCATCTCCCCTCCTGGGAGGATCCTCCAAACATCCTTTATTTGGTGCTCCCTTCTCTATCTGAACTGCCCTTTCCTCTAGGATACCCGGCTGGCCTCTAAGTTATGGGGTAATCCTCCTGGTGCTGATCTCAGCTATTCTTGGGTATTAATCTCATATTTTGTTACTTTATACCCCCCAGATGAATGCAATCTTTCTATGTCTATCCCTCTCTTTCTGACTCATTTCGCTTAGCATGATACTTTCCATATTGTACCACTTGTATGTAAATTTCATGACTTCATCTTTTCTAAGAGCTACATAGTACTCCATTGTGTAGATGTACCAAAGTTTCTTTAACCAGTCATCTGTTCTTGGGCATTCAGGTTTCTTCCAGTTTCTGGCTATTGTAAAGAGTGCTGCAATGAACAAAAAGTGCAGATGTCACTTCGACTATACATTTTTGCCTCTCTGGGATATATTCCCAGAAGTGGTATTGCTGGGTCAAATGGGAGCTCAATTTCTAATTTTTTGAGAATCGTCCATACTGTTGTCCAGAAGGGCTGAACCAGTGGACATTCCCACCAACAGTGAAGGAGTGTCCCTTTCTCGCCACATCCACGCCAGCATTGGTTGCTTCTGTTTTTTTGAATGTGGGCCAGTCTCTGAGGTGTGAGATGGTATCTCATTGTAGTTTTGATCTGCATCTCTCTGATGATTAATGATGTAGAGCATTTTCTCATGTGCTTTTTTGCCATTCGGATTTCTTCTTTGAGAAAGTTTCTGTTCATTTCATTGCCCCATTTTTGGATGGGGTTGGATGTTTTCTTCTTGTGGAGTTTAACCAGTATTTTGTATATCCTGGATATCAACCCCTTGTCAGATGTGTATTCGGCGAATATCCTTTCCCATTCTGTAGACTGTCTTTGTATTTTGGTCACTGTTTCTTTGGCGGTGCAGAAGCTTCTTAGTTTAAGATAGTCCCATTTATCTATCTCTGTTTTCACTTGCTCGGCCAGTGGCGTGCCATCTTTGAAGATACCATTAGCTTCAATATCATGGAGGGTTTTGCCAACTTTATCTTCAATGTACCTTATGGTTTCTGGTCTGATGTTGAGGTCTTTAATCCATTTTGATCTTACTTTTGTACATGGTGTTAGGCAGAGTTCTGAGCCTATTTTTTTGCATGTAGCCGTCCAATGATGCCAACATAATTTATTAAAGAGGCTTTCCTTACTCCACTTCACATTACTTGCACCTTTATCAAAGATTAGATGAGCAAATGATTGAGGGGAGATGTCAGTGTATTCAACCCTGTTCCATTGGTCTGCAGTTCTGCCTTTGTTCCAGTACCATGCTGTTTTAATTATTACTGCTTTGTAGTACAGTTTGAAGTTAGGGAGGTTGATTCCTCCCATTTTCTTTTTCCCAAGAATTGTTTTAGCTATTCGTGGGGCTTATTGTTCCATATAAATTTCAGGAGTGTTTGCTCCATTTCTTTGAAGAATGTCATGGGTATCCTTATAGGGATTGCATTGAATTTATACAATGCTTTCGGTAGTATTGCCATTTTGACAATGTTAAGTCTCCCGACCCATGAGCAGGGGATATCTTTCCATTTCCTCATGTCCTCTTTTATTTCCTGAAGTAACGTTTTGTAGTTTTCTTTGTACAGGTCCTTTACTTCCTTAGTTAAGCTGATTCCTAGGTACTTGATTTTCTGGGGCACAATTGTGAACGGGATTGTTTTTTTCATGTTGCTTTCTTCTCTCTCACTGTTTGCGTATAGGAAAGCCATGGACTTTTGGGTATTGATTTTATAACCTGCAACTTTACTATACGAGTCTATTGTTTCTAGGAGTTTTTTGGTGGAGGTTATTGGGTTCTCTAAGTAGAGTATCATATCATCTGCGAAAAGTGAGAGCTTGATTTCTTCCTTTCCTACCTGAATGCCCTTAATATCTTTTTCCTGCCTAATCGCTATTGCAAGTACTTCCAGTACTATATTGAACAGAAGTGCAGAGAGTGGGCATCCCTGTCTCGTCCCTGATCTTAGAGGGAAGGCTTTCAGTTTTTCCCCATTGAGGATGATGCTTGCTGTAGGCTTGTGGTAGATGGCTTTAATTATGTTGAGGAAGGTCCCCTCTATACCCATTTTGGCTAGGGTTTTCATCATAAAGGGGTGCTGGATCTTGTCAAATGCTTTCTCTGCATCTATTGATATAATCATATGCTTTTTATCTTTTCTTTTGTTGATATGATGGATTATGTTGATTGATTTTCGAATGTTAAATCATCCTTGCATCCCTGGGATGAATCCTACTTGGTCATGGTGTATGATCTTTTTGATGAGTAGTTGGATTCTATTTGCTAGTAGTTTGTTGAGGATCTTTGCATCTGTGTTCATCAGGGATATCGGCCTGTAATTTCTTTCTTTGTGGTATCTCTGTCTGCTTTTGGTATCAGTGTGATATTTGCTTCGTAGAAACTGTTCGGAAGTGTTTTTGATATTTCAATTTCGTGGAAAAGCTTAAAGAGCATTGGGAGTAAGTCCTCTTTAAAGATTTGGTAGAATTCACTAGTGAATCCATCCGGACCAGGACATTTGTGCTTGGGGAGACTTTTTATTACCATTTCAATTTCCTTGATGGTGATAGGTCTGTTCAGGTAATATAGGTCTTCTTGGTTCAGCCTTGGGAGTCTGTAGGAGTCTAGGAATTTATCATTTCCTCGAGGTTTTGATGTTCCGTGGCATAAAGCTTCTAAAGGTACTCCCTGAGGATCCTCTGAATTTCTGTGGTTTCTGTTGTAATGACCCCCTTTTCATTTCTGATTCGGTTTATTAGGGTTTTCTCTCTCCCTTTCTTTGTGAGTTTTGCTAGAGGCTTATCGATCTTGTTAATTTTTTCGAAGAACCAGCTTTTGTTTTCATTGATCTTTCGGATTGTTTTTTGGGTTTCCATCTCGTTAATCTCTGCTCTGAGTTTTATTATTTCCTTTCTCCTGTTCGGGTTGTGCTCCTTTTTTTGGTCCTTCTCCAAGCTCTTAAGCTGTGAGGTTAGGTTACTTATGTGTGCTCGCTCCTCCTTCCTGAGGAATGCTTGTAGAGCTATAAACTTTCCTCTTAACACAGCCTTTGCTGTGTCCCATAAGTTTTGGTAACTCGTGTTCTCATTTTCATTCGTTTCTAGGAATCTTTTGATTTCCCCTTTGATTTCCTGTCTAATCCACTCGTTGTTCAATAGTGTACTGTTTAATTTCCAGGTGTTTGATTTAGTTTTCTGTTTTTGTGTGTGATTTACTTCTAATTTCAGCGCATTATGGTCTGAGAAGATTGTTGATACAATCTCTACCTTCTTAATTTTATGGAGGCATGTTTTGTGGCTCAGCATGTGGTCTATCTTGGAGAATGTTCCATGTACGCTTGAGAAGAATGTGTATTCAGCTTTTTGTGGATGAAGTGTCCTCTCTATATCTACTAAGTCCCTTTCTTCCATTGTTTCCCTCAAATGAAGTGTGTCCTTGCTAAGCTTGAGTCTGGTTGATCTATCAAGAGGTGACAAAGCAGTGTTGAAGTCTCCCACTAGTATTGTGTTGCTATTGATGTCTTTTTCCAAATCTATGAGTAGTTGTTTTAAGTACTTGGCTGGTCTCTCATTAGGTGCGTATACATTTATTATTGTAAGTTCTTCCTGTTGTACAGATCCTTTGATCAATAAGAAATGGCCTTCACTGTCTCTTATGACCTTCCTCACTCTGAAATCGATGTGGTCTGATATAAGGATGGCTACCCCAGCTTTTTTATGGGAGCTGTTTGCCTGTAGGATTGTTTTCCAGCCTTTGACTCTGAGTCTGTGTTTGCTTTGACTATTGAGATGCGTTTCTTGCAGTCAGCAGAATGTTGGGTTCAATTTTCTAATCCATCCTGCCACTCTATGTCTTTTAATTGGTGCGTTTAGCCCATTGACATTGAGAGAGATTATTGTTATGGGATTTTGTCCCGTTGTTCTGTTAAAATTTGGTGTATTTGAGGGGCCTTTCTTGCCTTAAAGTAGCCCATTTAGTTGTTCTTGTAACCATGGTTTTGAGTCTATGAAGTTCCTGAGCTGTTGTTTGTCTGTGAAACTGTGTGTTGTTCCTTCTATTATGAATGAGAGTCTCGCTGGGTAAAGTATTTTTGGAGAGGCATTTATTTCATTGAGTTTTTTCACTATGTCCCACCACTGTTTTCGGGCCATGAAGGTTTCATCAGAAAAATCAGCTGTGAATTTTAAGGATGCTCCTTTGTAAGAGATTTCTTTCTTCGATCTTGCTACTTTCAGAATTTTGTCTCTGACTAAGGTTTTGGTCATTTTGCTCAGAATGTGTCTTGGGGTATTTTTATTCGGATTTCTTCTAGCTGGTACCCTTCGGGCCTCCTGAATGTGGTCACACGTTTTCTTCAGCTCTGGAAACGTTGTAGCAATGATGTCTTTGACAGTTTCTTCTTCATCAAGGTTTTCTTCCTGTACCTCTGGGACTCTAATAATTCTTATGTTACCCCTCTTGGCTTCATCCCGATCTTCTCTTGCCATCTGTTCGCGAATTGTGAGTCTCTTTTCCATTTTCTGCTCTTTTCTGGAGAGTCTCTGAACTTCATCTTCGAGTTCACTGATTCTGTTCTCAGCAGCTGTTACTCTGCTGCTGAGGCCTTCCACTGAGCTTTTCAATTCACCTACGAGATTTTTCAGGTCTGATATTTCTGATTGCATTTTCCTCATTTCTGCCTTCAGATCCTCTTGTCTTCTATTGGCATTGCTTTCCATTGTTTCTTTTAATTCCCTAAGCATCCTAAGTAGCTCCCCCCTGAATTCCTTGTCAGAGAGGTTGTCTAACACTACAGTACTGTTGGTGTCGTCTGGGCTAGACTCTTCAATATGAAAGTTTGGTGGGCTTTTGCGTTGCTTTACCATTGTGAGAGGTGTGGTTTAGTCCTTCAGTTCACTGTTACTATTCTGCTTGATATGCAGTGTGAGTTAAGATAGGCTTATGAGTTATTGGCTACTGTGTTTCTAGTGGCTGAGCTAAAATAGAGAAGTTTCCATCTATGAAGGTAGCTTATGGTTCCTATGGCATACGCAGCGGGAAAATATTTCGCGGCCGCATTAGCGGCCGCGGCTCCAGAGAGAGTCCCTGGCACTGGCGAGGAGTTGGGAACGTCTCCTGTTTGAAATTGGAGCCGTTCAGCTTTGTTGCCCAGAGCTGGGCCTCCGTGAATGTCCCGCGCAGCTCAGGGGTTGAAAACCGGCTGTCTAGGGGCTGGATCTAGGTGCTTGTGCCCAGAAAGGGTCCCAGGCCCTTGGAGGCAGGCTGTACCTGTTTGAAATTGGAGCCGTTCAGCTTTGTTGCCCAGAGCTGGGCCTCCGTGCCGGTTCCGCGCAGCTCAGGGGTTGAAAACCGGCTGTCTAGGGGCTGGATCTAGGTGCGCATGCCCAGAAAGGGTCCCAGGCCCTTGGAAGCGGGCTGTACCTGTTTGAAATTGGAGCCGTTCAGCTTTGTTGCCCATAGCTGGGCCTCCGTGCCGGTCCCGCGCAGCTCAGGGGTTGAAAAAAACCAAAGATAATAATTTTTATGAAATTCCAAATTCTAGTTATATTTGAACGTGGCATTATTTATGTTCTATACTATATAACTTTTATATCATAAAAGTGGTCACAGAAAATTTTATTTGGGGGCATTTCTCAAAGCCAGAGCTATAACCAGGTTTCTCTTCGGATCAGAATGCAAGCAATGTTTATTTAATCAGAAGAGCAGAGCCTAATCATCCTAATATTTATGAAATCCTTTAAGATGTCGTTAGCAAAACTGTAAGTATAATAAGAAATACTGAAGAATATCTTGGAGTTTAAATAGTTAGATAGTGATGTAAAAATCAACAGTTGCCTTCAAATAAAAATTCACTGTTTTTAATGTGTCTGGCATATCGAATACTCTCGGTAGCTTGCCGGGCTCTCCGAGAGGGGCAGAGGAATCGAACTCGGGTCGGCCATGTTGGCCGCTTGTAAGGCAAATGCCCTACCCGCTGTGCTAGGACCAGTACTATGATACTGCCAATCAATTGAAAAAGGTTATTGGGTTTCTTTTACTTTTGCATATTTATCCAATCTCTTCTTTACATGAGTTTCCTGTTTGATGTCTACATCCAACTCTTTTTTCTTTTTCCTGTTGAATTGTTTATTAAAAATTGCTGCTATTTTTTTGAATTCTACTGAAGGGAAAGTTCAAGATAGCAAGCTGGGGAAAGGGTTACATGGCTTCCCATGCATTTGTTCAGTTTGTTTTTGACTCAGAAATAATTAAATGCTTTATTGATACATAGGAATCTACATTGTTTACCAACAACTATTGATCTCTATATATTTTGCAATAAACTGACCAAAAAACAGGGTAGGGATATCAACATATGCATATTAATATTTCCAATATTTAGTACAAGGCCTAATATTTGTTAAATTCTTAGAGAAATGAATGAGAAACAGTCTTATCCCTTTTTCCTGCTTCTGGAGGGTAGAGAGATTAGGGTATAAATAGACAGAGAATTTTATTGCTTAAAATAGCCATTTCTGTGGCGTGTTTGTCTCTTGAATTACCTTGCATGGATATATGCCAGGATGTCTCTATCTGCAACACAGGGTGCCAGGATGTCTTTAATTGAAGCACAAGATGAATAAACCTAATGCGTAGCTTTCTAAATTACATCAGAAATGTAGAGATCAACAATGATTCTTCAAAGACTAAATTAAAGATTGCAATAAAGGCAGTACTTCCATTTGAGTATAATTTAAAACATTTCACATTTCAGAAAGAAGTTGCAGTTCCTTGAGTCTTAGTAAAATTTAATTCAGGAATTCAAGTAATATTTATGCTTTTACAAATGATAGTACTGTTAAACAGAATATAATAGATCACAAAATGATTCTCAGGTTGATTATGCTACAATTGTATTTTTTACTTATTTTTTTTGCTATAGATACACATATGTCAGTAGTTGGGGACCAATACTGTCCCCTATTTTATTAATACTTTTAAAATATATATACTGAAAGTTAAACATTGAGTTTGTATTGCATTGTATGTTGTCTGTTGTCTCAAACTATGACACATAAAAGTTTGTATCTTTATCCCTATTTGAGTTCCCCTAAACCAGGAAACATTTTCAACTGCTCACTGTTCCGATTTTACCACACTGCATGATCACTATCTAGTATATATAAAAAAATGGCAAAATGCAATTAATATCATGACATTTTAATGTTATAGTGATGTACAAAATCAAGAAAAGGTTATTTTTCAGCAAATACTTTTCAGATAATTAGAAAGTTGAAATGTAAAAATAATGCCATTGAAAAAAGAATAGTGGAAAGAAGAAAAAAGATAAAGAAGGTGAAAAGAGGAAAAGGAAAAGGAGGGAGGAAGATGAATAAAAGTTGGAAATTGTAACTTGTTGTGATAGTCAGTATACTAGCTTCCAAGAGATGTCTACTTCCAACTCTTTTTTCTTTTTCCTGTTGAATTGTTTACAATGGACATTCTAAATGTGATTTCCTTTCTGTATTTTCAGGGCATACTGCTCTGTGTTAGTGTTCTCTTGTATTAGGCTTAATATTATCTCATATGCCACTGAAAGCAGGAGCATTTTCTCATGTAGTCAGTAAGAAAGAGACATTGAGATTTTAATGAATTTTCTGTCCTTTATTTTGGAAAAAATGTGTCATGGTGCAAAAAAATGAAGAGAACTTTTAGCAGTTAACGTCAATAAATCAGTTTTACTTTCATTGATCTTCTAGAAGTGGACATAAATTTTAAGATACCTTGTTTTTATCTCTGTGAGATTAATATTTTATTTTGACTTACATAAATTTAAAATAATGCATGTTTATAATTTAAATAAACTTATAGTAATTTTTGGCAGTCAGTCTCCTGCCCCTGCGCCTGGCTGTTCCTCGCCAGAGTCCCTTGGAGGGGAGTGGGTTGAGCTTTCCTCCCCACCCCGACCAGGGCTCCGGCTGCTGAAGACCTCCAGGACCAGCCACCACCATGCTGAGACCACTCTCCGCTCACATGAAGGTACTGGCAGAGGGACAAAGCCACGCAGGTTCCGGGGCCGAGATCTCCGAGCCTACTCGAATTGGAGTCGAGCATCCTCCACCCAGATCCTCCAAATTCCAGTAGGCGGGGGTCACACCCACCACCTGGCCCCCTGGCGCCGTGTAATCCCATCAACGGCCAAGACTCAGAGACTACAAAATGCAGCTCCCGGAGGAGACCAGTGCAGTCAGTCTCCTGCCCCTGCGCCTGGCTGTTCCTCGCCAGAGTCCCTTGGAGGGGAGCGGGTTGAGCTTTCCTCCCCACCCCGACCAGGGCTCCGGCTGCTGAAGACCTCCTCCAAGACCAGCCACCACCATGCTGAGACCACTCTCCGCTCACATGAAGGTACTGGCAGAGGGACAAAGCCACGCAGGTTCCGGGGCCGAGATCTCCGAGCCTACTCGAATTGGAGTCGAGCATCCTCCACCCAGATCCTCCAAATTCCAGTAGGCGGGGGTCACACCCACCACCTGGCCCCCTGGCGCCGTGTAATCCCATCAACGGCCAAGACTCAGAGACTACAAAATGCAGCTCCCGGAACCGCGCGGCCGCATTCGCGGCCGCGTGACATCTTATCAGAACATCTTTTTATGATATCTCATTATCTCATTCCTACTCTGGACTAGCTTGCAGACTATCGAATATAGCCTGCCCACAGGGCAGAGTCTGGCAAACTCCCCGTGGCGCACCAAATATGCCAAATACCAGTAACAATGATGGGTCTCATTCTCCTAAAGAGCCTTGAATATAATCTCAGGCTAGGATGAAAGAGACGTTACTGGGGCCTGCTCGAGCCAATCGACGAATAACAGGATGATGAAATGAAAAATGAAATGAAATAGTAATTTAGTATAGCAGCAATCAGAAAACTAATATACCTCTTCCCACATGAATGACAAAAATGTAAAAGAGAAAATATTTTATTGGAATGGAAGATGAAGAACAATTTAATTGAAATTTATTTCCTAACAGGTAGGTTAAAATTAAGGAAGGACATAGATGTAAGTATATCTTCCCAAATTATTTTCTGTGTACTTATAATAGAAACAATTCTCAGTTTGGTGGCTTGGATATGGAATTAATCCAAATGTCCAATGCTAAATGAATGATTGAGAAATCTTTATACACAATGGGATACCCTGCAGGTGTTAGAAGAATGAAATCTTCCATTCTATTGCATCTTGGATAGAAGTAAATGGTGTTATGTGATGTAAAATAAGTCAGAAGGAAAAGGACACAAACTGGATGATCTCACCCTTATGTGGTACTACATAAAGAAACAAAAAAAGGGTGAGAAAAATAATAACAAAATCTGTCTCTGTAAAACAAAACTGAGATGACAGTGCAGATGATGAATGAGAGGAGAGAAATGAGAAGGTAGACAAGAAGTGACCCAAAGATATTGGTGAAGGTTATTTTTTTAATTCTGGTGAAAACCATCTGGTAACATTACTGTAAGCATGTTTGCTTAACCAACATTAGACAAGAATGGGAGAGATACAAAACAAGGCACTAAAAAAATCTTCAACAGAAGCAGTACTGAGTTAAACTCTGGGAATTTCAATCTGAGCTTCCATATTTGGGAATGTGATTGGCTTGAGATAATGGTGGAGGGTTATTGAAACTCTTGTTGGCATGGTGTAGCAGCAATGCACGTATGAAGCTATTATAAAGTAGTGTCATAACAAGTAAGTTAAAATAAAACTAAAGAATTCATAAATCTAGGCTTAAAATATCTTCTATGAAAGAAGAATGAATATTTCCATCCAATAAACTAAAAGAAATTGTTTATGAGTTGAATTCATCAGTACTTAACTGATAAATGGCTTGAAATTAGTCTGTGCGATTCAGAAGAGTTGTTTAAAACATTGTTGCTATAGATTAACGGATGCCACAATAACGGTAGAATTATTGCCCAAGAATTCCTATCAAAAAACTTGGACAGAATGGTGCCTGTGTCCTTTCAGAAAATAAGCATTGTTTTAGAGACTTATTTGACACAATTAATGTTCATTTACTATAATTAGTTCTGAAAATTCATGCAATTGGTGAAGTTTTACTTAACATTGTCAACTCTAAAAAATATTCAATGTAGAAAAAACATCAACTCCGAATACAATTCTAGGATTGAAGTAGACTAGATAGCAAATTTGCAATACTAATATCAATAGATCATTAAAATTAATTTAGATCAACAGTAGTATATCTGATTGCAGGTTTGGTAAATCCTTGTCTAAAGATTTATTGAGCTTTTCGTTGCTTCAAGTGGTGTCATGGGTCCTCAAACATACATGGCTAAGTGTTCTGCTCATTTCGAGATCTATTTTCTGGGCCAAAGAGTCAACAAGACAGAAAATGTGGGTGGTAGCTGTGCCTGCTGGGACTTCTAGAAGTATGGTAGCTGGGGATGGGTGGGGGATGGGTGGGGGATGGGTGAGGGAGAGGCTACTCACCCCCACTTTGAAGAAAACAAAAGCAAAATCCACGAGAATTCTCAGTCAGGGCTATGGTACCTGAAATTACCGAGAGCTCGGTGTCTCTGCAGAGAATACTCATAAGACGGTGGAGTTGATCCCTAGGTGAACTGCAGCTGTGGGATGAGACTGTGGGCAGAGACAGGATTCGGCCTTTGTGCTCCCTGCACGGGCACACGTTTCAGCAGTCAGGCCGGAGTTCCGTAAGGATTAGCAGCTTGGTGAATCTCCTGGGAGATTCTATCAGGGTTTCGTGGAGCAGGGCTGAGGAGTGAGTTGACATGCTGGAAGACGTGAAGGTGGGTATCATTGACAGCTTTGGAAAAAAATAGTAACAGCCACTCATAAAATGTTTTCGTTCACAAATAAAGTTCCGGGACTGCAGAATGCCTTGTAGGGTACATGTCTTCCGTGTTTCAGACGGGGGTTGGATCCCCAGCACCTCTTGTGGATGATCTTTCAAGAACCACCAGCACATTGATCCAGGAGAACAGAGTGGGGAGTAACCCTTGAGCGCTGCTGGGTGTGGGAAAGGAAATAAGTGAATAAAGAAAGAGAAAGCAAGAAAAAGAGGAAGGGAGGAAGGGAGGAAGGGAGGAAGGAAGGAAGGAAGGAAGGAAGGAAGGAAGGAAGGAAGGAAGGAAGGAAGAAGGGAGGGAGGGAGGGAGGGAGGAAGGAAGGAAGGAAGGAAGGAAGGAAGGAAGGAAGGAAGGAAGGAAGGAAGGAAGGTCAGTCTCTATAGTATCAGTGACTTTTAGGTAGACATTTCAAACAAATATAAGGAAATTCTAAAAAAAACACTATGTATCAGAATAAAATATAAGGCATAGCACTCTAGCACTGTCCTCCCATATTTTTCATCGATTTGCTCAAGCAGGCACCAGTAACATCTTCCTTGTGAGACTTCTTACTGTTTTTGGTATATCGAATACACCGCGGAGAACTTGCTAGGCTCTGCCTTGTGGGCTGGATACTCTCAGTAGCTTGCCAAGCTCTCAGAGAGAGAAAGAAGACTCGAACCTGGGCTGGCCACGTGCCAGACAAACACCCTACCCACTGTGCTATTGCTCCAGCCCAAAAGGCAACAACAGAATATATAAATATCAACTTTATCCATCACCTAAGTTTAAGGAAAACATTATTGTCCACAGAAACTGAAATTAAGTAACAGAGGAAATGATAAATAAATGTTTTTTGAATAGAAAAAAATAAGTGTATATGCAAGAGCTGAGAATTATATACTTGAACTATGTATACTATAGAAAATAGAATTAAATTTCAAGTATTATCTATAAAAGTCAAAGAATATAATTCAAATAGTGTCTAGAAAACTTAGAAGAATATGACTCCAATACAAAAAAAATAAAGAGAACTAACATTTAATGGAAAAATCTAAGTCACAAAACAAAATGGCAATTGGTTATAATACAATCCAAAATTAAGTATCATTTAGAATGTTGAAATACTATGCAGATTATAACATAGTTTCAAAAACATTACTGTAAATGTCATGGTCACGGTCCTCCCATTGTTCATCGATTTGCTCGAGCGGGCCCAGTAGCACCTCCATCGTGAGACTTGTTGTTACTGTGTTTGGCATATTGAATACGTCAGGGGTAGCTTGCCAGGCTTTGCCATGCAGGCGAGATACTCTCGCGAGCTCTCTGAGAGGGGTGGAGGAATCGAACTCGGGTCGGCCATGTTGGCTGTGTGCAAGGCAAACGCCCTACAGCAGTGCTATCGCTCCATCCTTGCTCAAGTGGGCACCAGTAACGATTTGCTCAAGTGGGCACCAGTAAAGTCTCGATTTGTCCCTGTCGCGTGCTAGTGTAGCCCAATGGCATCTGTTCGCTCTGGGAACATGAAGAGCCTCAAACCAATCATTCATGATCTTGATGAAGAAGTCTGACCATCTGGTAGGTGGGCGGCCACGTGGTCTTTTGACATCCCGTGGAATCTAAGCGGTAACAGCTCTAGTCCAGCGGTCATCTTTAAATCTCATTACATGGCCAGCCCATCTGATTTTTGACACCTTGGCAAATGAGACAGCATCCCTGATTCTTGATCATCCCCGGATGTCGGAACTCTGGATTCCTTCTCTCATGTGAGTGAAACGTGATATTCCAAGCATAGCTCTTTCAATTCTTCTTTGGGAGACATGAACAGCATTCTCATACTGTTTGCGTAGGGCCCAGGTCTCTGAGGCATATGTTAATGCAGGAAGAACAGTGGAATCAAAGATATGTGCCCGGAGCCGGAGGTTCTTCGTCCTCTTAGCTATTTCTTCGACGTTCTTGAAGGCGTTCCAAGCCGCTCACTTCCTCCTGCGCAGCTCAGGTGGAAGGTCATTTGTCATGTTGACTTCTCGACCTAGGTAAACATAGCTGTTGCATTCGGAGATGGTCATTCCGTTGAGAGCGAATGGGGCATCAGGAACGAAGCTGTTTCTCATAAACATTGTCTTCGTAAGATTCAGCTGTAGTCCTACCTTTCCACAATCACGGTCAAAGTCGGCCAGCATTTGTGCCTCTTGGCTGATGTTTGGTGTTATTAAAACAATGTCATCAGCAAAACGGAGGTGGTGTACTTGCTGACCATCTATCTTCACTCCCATTCCTTCCCATTCCAGTTGTCTCATGATGTTCTCAAGGGTGGCACTCAAGAGTTTCGGTGAAATGGTATCACCCTGCCGCACCCCTCTCTTGATATCAACGATCACTTCTTTGTACAATGGTGAGATCCTGGTAGTGAATCCGCAATACAGCTCACGGAGGATCTTGATGTATTGGGCTTGAATGCCCTGATTGGCCAGGGCTTCAATGACCACTTCCGTCTCAATAGAATCAAAGGCCTTCTTTATATCAATGAACGTTAAACAGAGCAGCTTCTTGAACTCCCGAGAAACCTCAATGAGCTTGGTTATCGTGTGGATATGTTCGATGGTGCTGAATCCTTTGTGGAACCCGGCTTGCTCACATGGTTGTCCTTCATCTAGTGTTCTGCCAATCCTATTTAGGATGACTCGAGTGAACAACTTGTAGATGACAGACTATAGGCAGATCAGGCGATAGTTGCCAATGTCATGGATGTCTCCCTTCTTGAAAAGTAGTACGGTCTTGCTGGTTTTCCATTGGGACGGAACCTTGCATTCAGACAGGTAGCGAGTGAAGAACCGAGCAGTGTATTGATGAGTACTGACGGCAGGTTCTTCAGGTGTTCAAGTCTGACCTTGTCTGGGCTGGGTGCTGTTTGCTTCTTTACCGACGAAATGGCCTGCCAGATTTTGGAAGGGAGAACGTTGGGAACGACATATCCATCCTGTGGAATTTGGTATGTCGGCAAGTGGACATGGCTATCGAAGAGATTTGAGCAGAAGTCATGGATAATCTTCTCCATTGCCGTTCTGGAGGATGTGATGGATCCATCAGGACGTTGGAGGGCAGTCATCTTGGTCTTGTAGTTGGCGAAGGACAGGCGGGCATTACGAATACTTTTCCCAGCTTCTGCCGCATCTACCAGCACTTCTGCTCTTCTCTCTTTGAGGTCTTCCTTGATCGCATCTCTGCACTGCTTTGTGAGCTCGGATGTTAGCTTGCGGTTGCCTGAGGCATGTGCCAAACCACGTTGGCGAATTAGCTCAAGAGTTTTCGAAGACAGGCTTTTTTTTTGGCTATCTCTCTCTTGGTGTTCCTCGCACATTCATGGAGGTGCTGAACCACGATTGTATTCCTCATCAATGTTGTCAACAATGGCATCTTCCCATGTTGCCGCAATAGTGCCAAAGAGTTCCCAGTTGGTGGTCGTTCTGGGAGTTCTCTTTTTGAACTTGGCAGCCCTTTCTCCCCACTCTGTGAAGTAGAATTTTGCATGAAGTAGACGGTGGTCTGATCCCATTCGAAATTTTGGGACAACAGCGACATCAGTCAGGCAAAACCGTCGATTGAATATGATGTGGTCTATTTCGTTGTGGAATCGTCCACCGGGAGACTCCCATGTCCAACTTTTAGATTCGGCCTTCTGGAACTGTGACTTACCATGGATGGTCTTGGTCAACATGATGAACTCAGACAGTCTGTCACCCTCTTTGTTCCATGCTAGACCATGGGTCCCAATGTGAAGTTCTTCAGCTGATCTTCTTGGTCCTATCTTGGCATTAAAATCACCCACAATGACCTTGTAGAAGGTGTGGTCTTCTTTATAGAACTTCTCCAGCTCCATGTAGAACTTCTCGATTTCTCTTTCATCATAATGAGATGTTGGTGCATAGACAACGAAGATAGAAACTGCAGGCAGTGAGCCACATCTATTCAAATGTAAACGTCCGATTCCAGTTGTTAGGCATTCGAATGAATCAATGCTCTTGGCCAAGTTTGTGTTGAGAAGGACACTGATGCCTCCGACACCTCTTTTATCGCATGTTCCAAGGAACAATTCTCCAGTGTCGAAAACGGCATGGTGAGATTGGTGTCTTCTTGTCTCAGTCAGACCAATGATGTCGTACTTGATCATTCACGCTTGTACCATCAGGTCCTCGATGGATGCATCTGATGCTAGCGTACGTGCATTGAAAGTACAGACAATCATTTTTGTCTTCCTTCGTTGTGGCAGCCTAGTTCAACCTTGAGATTTTATAGGCCTCTCCTTTCTCATCCTTCTCAGTGCTGCCATGTCGGTGAAGCCTTCAGGGTCAGGTGAATGAGACCAGTTGTAGTTACTGGTTTTGACATATCGAATACACAACAGATAGCTTTCCAGGCTCTTCCGTGCGGGCATAATATTCTCGGTAGCTTGCCAATCTTTCCGAGAGGGATAGAGGCTTTTGGGGCGAACTCTAATCGCCCTTGTAGGTGTTACCATATTTGAACCCTATCAAATATGGTACGACAATTCTGGACGATGGGTATTTAGTGTATTATGATGTGTCCGTGGGTCCGGAAAGCGTTCTGGAGTGTGGCGGTGGCTGGGTAGTGAAGGTAGTGTCGATAAGTAAATATATAGTGTAGGAAGTAAATATATGAATGAGAAACATAGAGTTGGAAATATAGTTTAAAGAACTATATTTATTTAAATATATTTTGTTTAAATAACAGATATAAACAAAAATAGTGTTTTGCTTTTATGTAAAAATAAGTATGCAGTTTTTTTTCCTGAAGAACACTGACAAGGATCAGAGAATAAAATGCCTTTTCATTTATCTTTCTTTCATGCTTGCATGTGAAAAATGTTCAACTTTACAGGTCATAGTCAAGATCAAAATTCCATTATAGATAGAGGAATATTCTATAAAAAGTTAAATTGTTATTAAAATTCATCATAGAGGATCTTAGATAGTTTTACATATTTCCAAAAAAGAAAAACTTAAAAAAATTGCATGCATTGTACTAATCTTTCCTAAAGCAGAGCATGAAAGAATACTAAGAAGAATTCATTAATATTTAGTTGAATCTATAATATTTATATTTACATCTTAGGCGGATTCATTGCTTAAAAAATAGTATCAAAACATATAAAGAACATAATAAATAAAATTGAAATAGTACTATGTGACCGTTACTCTTCTATTAATATATATACATATATATGCATGTATATCTGTATATGCTAATTTGTTGAATGCTTATGAAATACTATGAAACAGGAAATTTTATTAGCTAACTTTTCACAGAAAGTAAATAAAAGCACAGGAAGGCTAAGTGTGCTGTTGATACTGCAGAAATTATTGAGGTGGGATTTGGGTTTCAGTAACCTTATCAAAATATATGAACTGATACTCTGTGAAGTTCTTCATCTCACATTTTCATAAATAATTTTAACCTAAATATTTTAAGTTATATATACTGCACATGTATCACTCTAGTATTTAATTCTGTTCAAATGTTACTGCTTAACATGTTACTGTTTGCTGTTAGAAATTTAAAATAAAGGATTAAAAGCTAATTAAATGCTAACATTTAAAACACATATGGGACTAAGAATATATTTTCTGAAAGCATGAATCTTATAATTTGTAAATATTTGTTTATAGATATGAGAGTCAAAACAATATTTTTAACCAGGAACAATGGGAGGAATTAATATGATATTTTTTTCTAATTTGGACTCAGAAAAGACAGAAATAAGTGATATAGTTTAAGTACATAAAGTGTATAGAAATAATGGCAACATATTTATTGAATATTTTAATGTAGTATTTAGAGTTATAAGTGTTGGTCATGGATTTTACTGCTAAATTCTGAGTTTTAAAATTTGTTAGGAGGCCACATTCACTTTACTGACGTAGGATCAGAACTTTAGAGAAGCTTTATAAGTAACCAATTGTATAGTTCTTAAGTAAAGGTACATGATTTCTAAGACACATTACAACTTCTACTACTGTGGTTTAGAAAAGTCAGTCACTTTAGTGTCTCCATCAAGAAAGGTCACGTGGATCAAAGTCAAGGAACTTCAGTAGACGGTGCTAACTTCTAGACATTGAGTTATTAAATGAAGCCATCATGAGTTTTCCAATCAATTAGTTTTACTATTGGTGATATGCTGGGAAGTAGTAAACAGACATATCCAGGGAAGCAAGATTCTGAGAAGTAGCATTAAGAGCCTTTCCCCCAGTAATAATAAGTGATAATGAGCATTTTTTTTTCATGTGCTTGTTGCCCATGCATTGGTCATCCTCAGAGAAATATCTGTTCATTTCCTCTCCCGGTTTTTTGATGGGGATTTTAGATTTTTGTTGTTGTTGAAAAAACATGCTCACCATAACTTATTATTAAGGAAATCCAAATCAAGATGACAATGAGGTATTATCTTACACCAATGAGAATGGCATATATCAAAAATACTGGGAACAATCTTTGTTAACAGGAATGTGGTGAAAAAGGAATCCTCATCCCCAGCTGGTGGGTACAGTCTATGAAATTCTATCAGTCAATTTCATCTATTAACTATTTCATTTTTGGAAAGCTCTACTATTGATAGTGACTGCTATAAGCATTTTTCATAGATGAGGATAAAGTGGTAAAGGTAAAGGTAAAGGCCCTCCCGTTGATCGTCGATTTGCTCGAGCGGGCCCAGTAACGTCTCCATTGGAGACTTTGTTGTTACTGTGTCTGGCATATCGAATACTCTCGGTAGCTTGCCGGGCTCTCCGAGAGGGGCGGAGGAATCGAACTCGGGTCGGCCATGTTGGCCGCGTGTAAGGCGAACGCCCTACCCGCTGTGCTATCGCTCCAGCCCAAGGATAAAGTGAAGTTGATAATAATAGCTAATAGGATTTCACAATAAAATAAACCCTTACTACATATATTTCTCTACTGGAGCTGCTGTGGTGATTAATTCTCTTGTCAATATAGAAAGTCTATGTACAGTTTTAACTATGACTATCTCAAGGACTTATTTCATTAATAAAGATAAAGGAACTTAAAAAATATTTTCCCAAAATATATAATACCAGTGCAAACTTAAATAAATCTATTTGTGTATATCAAACAAGAGCTCATTTCTGTCTCATTAGAAGTGTTGGTATGAGAAATGAGTATTAGAAGAAAATTCTACAAGAGTATTAGTGGAAAACTGTAGAAAGAACTGCAGTAACTGCAGTATAATGGGTTGGTGTGTTAGTCTATTTTTATAATTTTTGTCTGTTATAAATGTATAATATTTACCTTCTTTAGTTCATTGATGTGACATCAAGTTTGTTGACCTTTTTTGAAAAAAATATTCCTAAAGTTTTAAATAGAAAATGAAATCTAAAGTTATCCTGAATGCAAAATAATACAGATCTGTCAACAGTTTTAGGGAGAGGTTATAAAACAAACAAAGAATAAACAACGTGATCCTTCAAGTCTTGGGATGCTGATTGTTCTTTACTAGAAAAATCTTGTGTTTAAAGGAAGGTTTGCTGTTTGGAAGTAAACATGGAAAATGCACTAAAATGATATGGGACAATAAATTTAAAAAATATTGATGATAAATTGTTTCTAGACTATTGGGGATGTAGTGAGAATAACTTGTTGGGATAATGAGTCTAAAGAGAATGAGTAATGGAGAAATTTGTAAGAAAAAAATCACATTAATGAATAGAATTCATATGTCTAATGAATGGGAGCCATAGATCTACAGTCTTACATTTAATTAAATGATTCACTTATTTGTTTGAATTTAGTCATTTGTTATTCACAGTAATGAGTCTCTATTAGAAGTCAAAGGTGGGTCTGTGAGATAATTCAACAGGCTCAGTACATTCTTTGCATGTGAGAAATCCAAGTTTTACCCTTGAAAGCTCCTGATCCTCCAAACATTGCCATTATTGTTCCCTGAGTAGTACTCCCCGAGGACTGCAGGACAAAAACAAAACAAACAATAACAACAACAACAAAAAGCAAGCAAAAATAAGGGAGGAAAAAGTTTAGTTTTGAGGACAATATTGAATAAAATACCCACTATTACACTACAATAACCCCTTAATGACTAGTAAGAATATTTGTTAACAACTACCAAATAATTAATACTCTCAGACAAGTAGATATTAGAAGTAATATTCATTTTACAATTCTTTGAATGAAAATATACACATTAATAACAGAAGTTTCAATGATACTAGGAAGTCCAATCAGATGCTTGAATATCTCTAATCAAAAATAACAGATAGGTATGTTTATACAAGGTATTAGGATTTCTATTTTGTGAATGGTGGTGACCATTGGTGGTCACAAAATTAGCAAAAGTTTGCCAAATTTGCGTAAATGGAATGTACAACTTACCTTCAATATTTGGTAAAATTCTTAGAGAACACTTGAAAGAATGGAATAGATTAGCAGTTTCACCCTAAACTGGCTAAATTTATTTATTTGTCTTACCAATTTTGTAGATTTTTTATCATTAACAAAATTTTAAATTACAGTGCTAATTGATAAAAGAAGTAATGCCTTTATTTCTTTTTTTTTTTTTGAGGAAGGGTGATCTTTATTTAAAACAAACCAAAATACTGTAAATTTAATGAGTTTATTCAATAAAGTCCACAACCTTGTATAAAAATGTACTAAGTTTTACATTTATCATTAAATTGCTATAAGATTATAAGCTATCTATTTTGACTAGACAGGAAGATAATCAATGTGCACAAAACCTATTTTTCCTAAACCCATTTCAGTGGAGACAGGAATACTTTTGCTTATCAATTGATTACATATTTGAATATATATTTTATTGTCTTAAATACATTTAATATAACATTTGTATAATATTACTGATGTATATATAATAAAATTATTAAGCATTTTTCTAAAGATATACACAAATGGTGAATAAACACATATTTTCTTCATTATTAAACTTTAGAGAAATGCAAATCAAAATCAAAACGTTATACTATTTTGCTCCTACTATTGTGCTTATAAGCTAAAAAGAGAAAAATGTAATTTTCGATAGTGATTTAGAAAAGTTGTAATCATTAAACATTACTAATAGAATATAGAATTATAATTCCTATGAAAAACATTTTGTTGTTTCCTCGCAAAGTTAGACAGAATTAGCACATAATATTAAAGCTTTATGCGTATGTATATATTCAGAAGTTTAATCACATGTGTAAAAAAGAATAAGCATATGTATATATTCATAGAAGCAATACTAGCAATACTAATATGGTAAAATAGTCATGGAAAGATAAATATACCTAAATAGATAAATGCATGTGGCATATAAACATAATACTTATTTAGCTGCAAAAGAAGTGCGATTTTGATACATGATACAGTAGCCCTGTAGCACTATCTTTCAGTTGTTGTTCATCAACTTGCTCAAGCAGACACCAAAAACTTCTCCATTGTGGGACTTGTTGTTACTGTTTTTGGCATACAATAGCTTGACAGGATACCGTATAACAATAAATACTTGTTCTCTGTCCTCCTGGCTGTAAATGATTCAGAATACTTGAAAATTCCTATGTAACCAAAATTGTTATTTGTAACAGGGCCTTTTATTCACACAAGAATAACTATCACAGAGGCCAGAGTGATAGTGTTGCAGATAGGGAATTTACCTTACAAACAGACCAACGTGTTTGATCCCTGGCATCACCAGGGGTAAGCCCTGAACTCCAAGGCAGAAGGAAGCCCTGAGTACTGCATGTATGCACCCCTCCCCCCCGAGTAACTAGCCTAAATATAGTTAATTAATATAAGATACATAAGTGAGTTAACCTGTTATTTTTCTTTCTTTTGTTAAAAAATTTGTATTTTGGTTACACCCATCAATGTTCAGGGGTTACTCTTGGCTCTGCACTCAGAAATTAAACCTGGTGGTGTTCAGGGGACCATATGAGATGCTATAGATGAGCCTGGATTGGCCAGGTGCAGAACAAAAACCCTACCCACTTTACTATGGCTCCAGCTCCTGCTTTTCATTTTTTCTCTTCTTATTTCATTTAACATTAAGTCACAAGTTACATGATTTTATCTTTCCTTACAGCTGCATAATATTCCATTGTTTATATATACCACAGCTTCTTTATCCCTCTCTCACTGGACAATGGTTACTTCTGTATTATGGCTATGATACTAAGTGCTACAATAAGTGTATATTCCCTACCCATTTTCCATAATTACCATACCATATTTGATGGAGTTCAGAGAGTAGGCAACAAATCATAGAGGTAAATATATATATATATATATATATATATATATATATATTTATCTCAGACTCCCAGAGAGCCCGGCAAACTACTGAGAGTATCCCACCTGCACGGCAGAGCCTGGCAAGCTACCCGTGGTGTATTCAATATGCCAAAAACAGTAACAATAACGGGTCTCATTCCCCTGACCCTGAAACAGCCTTCAATTAAGGCACTGTTGGGAAGGACAAGTAAGGAGAGGCTGCTAAAATCTCAGGACTGGGACGAATGGAGACGTTACTGGTTCCTGCTCGAGTAAATCGCTGATCAGCGCAATGACAGTGATACAGTGTGATGTATTTATTCATATATCACATACTATATTTATATATAAATTATTATAAACTGAATATTTATTATACATGAAAAGTTGTTGTTTGAGGGTCCAGAGTTTCTATGAAAACCTTGGCAATGCTCAGTGCTTGATCCTGGCTCCTCACTTAGGGATCATATCTGGCAGTGCTTGGAGACCGAATGTAGTGTTGGGGCTCAAACCCTCATCAGACAAGTGAAAGGCAGTCATCCTACCTGCAGCGCTATCTTTTCTGTGTCACGTTTTAAATTATTTTTTTTTTTGGTCTTGAGAAAGATGGCAAGAAATAAAATGCCTGCATTTTATGAGTTCTATTCCTATATTTTGGTAAAATTTTAGTGCTATCTTTGAGGCTGAACTAGATGTCATTCCCAATTTCTTTCTCACCAACACCAATTGTTTTATTCTCTTTGATGTGTGCCATTTTCACTAACGAAAGAAATATTTTATTATTTTTCTTATTTGTGTTTCCTGAGAATAAGTGATGCTGAACAAATTTTCTTATGACTACTGGTAATTTATAAAGTATTCATCAGTGCAGTGTCTATTCATCTCCTCTCCAAACCTTTTTTTTTAATTTAAAACTATTTGACTAAAATCAAATAGCTCCACAGAACCAGGTAATGTAAAACTTTATGACCTTGGACTACAGGCTCAACAGCACCCGGAAACACAGATCCTCTGCCTGTTTCCCTCAACCTCTGGCAACCCAGGGATCACACCCATAAGACCCACCGTGCCGATGCCAATAAATACTTCACCAACAGACCTCCGCTACCCAGCTGCTGCCATGCTCCAGGCCACTTTCCGAACCATGTGGCAGCAAAGCGGCCATAAGACACTTACTATCAATTTTCCATAAATTACCGCACTCTATTTGATGGGGTTCAAATATGGTGTGAACCATGGGAACACTTGCAAGGTTGATCCCTAAAAGCCTCCATCCCTCTCAAAGAGTATCTTGCCTGCACGGCAGATCCTGGCAAGCTACCCATGAGGAATTCGATATGCCAAAAATAGTAACAACAATGGTCCTCATTCCTCTGACCCTGAAAGAGCCCCCAATATGGCAGCATTAAGAAGGATGAGAACCGAGAGGCTGATAAAATTTCAGGACTGAAGTAGGCTGCCCAAACAAAGAAGGACTAAAATGAGTGTCCGTACTTTCAATGCATATACAGTGGAATCGGACACATCCATCAAAGGCCTGATGGTGCAAATGCAGATTAAGTATGACATCATTGGTGTGACCGAGACAAGAAGGCATCAATCACATCGCACCATTTTCAACATTGGAGAAGAACTTTTCCTCAGACCATGAGACAATAGAGGCATAATTGTTATTGGTGCCCTTGTCAACGTGAACCTGGCCATGAGCATTGATTCATCTGAATGCCTAACAACCAGAATCGGACAGTTACACTAGAATAGATGTAGCTTACTGCAGCTGTTTCTATCTTCATTGTCTATGCACTAACATTCACTTACGATGAAGAAGAAATTGAGAAGTTCTACATGGAGCTGGAAAATTTCTATAAAAAAGACTATACCTTCTACAAGATTATTGTTGGTGATCTTAATACCAAGATAGGACAGAGAAGATCAGCTGAAAAACTCCACATTGGGAGTTCTTAGAATGACCAGAATGACCTATAATGGAATGAACAGGGTGAGAGATTGTCTGAGTTCATCATGTCGACCAAGACAATCCATCGTAAATTACAGTTCCACAAGGCTGAATCTAAATGTTGGACATGGGTGTCTCCCGGTGAACAGTTCCACAAGAAATTGAATATGTTCAATTGACGGTTTTGCTTGATTGATCACTGTTGTCCCCAAATTCCAAACGAGATCGGGCCACCATCTCCTTTTTTGCAAAATTCTACTTCACAGAGTAGGAAGAAAGGACTGCAAAATTAAAGAAGAGAGCTCCCAAAATGACCACCACCTGTAAGCTGTTGGTACTATTGCAGCAACGTGGGAAAATGCCGTCTTTGAAAACACTGACGAGGAATGTGATCGACTGGTTTAGCACCTCTATGACTACATAAGGAATGCCAAAAGTGGGAAAGCCACAAACAAATGCCTGTCTTCGGAAACTCTCAAACTCATTTGCCAACATGGTTTGGCACGAACCTCATGCAATAACAAGCTAATGTCCCAGCTCACAACGCTGTTCAGAGAAGAGATAAAGGAAGACCTCAAAGAGAGACGAGCAGCAGTGTTGGCCGGTGTGGCAGAAGCCGGGAAAAGTATTAGCAACGCTTGCCTGTCCTTTGCCAACTACGAGAACAAAATGACTTCCCTCCGATGTCCTGATAGATCTATCACATCTTCCAGAAGGGCAATGAATAAGATTATCCATGACTTCTACTCAGATCTCTTCAATAGCCACATCCACCTGTCCACATATCAAATTCTGTAGGATGGATATTTCATTCCCAACCTTCTCTCTTCTGAAATCTAACACATTTCATTGGTAAAGAAGAGGACAACGCCTGATCCAGTCAAGATCAGAACCGAACACCTGAAGGATATCCTATTAGTACTTATCAATACAGTGGCTGGGCTCTTCACCTGCTACCTGTCTGAATTCAAGTTTCTGTCCCAATGGAAAACCAGCAAGACCGTTCTGTTGTACAAGAAGGGAGACATCCACGATATTGGCAAGTATCTCACAACCTACCTGTTATTCATCGTCTACAAGTTTTTCACTCTAGTCATCCTGAATACAATAGGCAGAACACTAGATGAAGGGCAGCCATGCGAGCAAGCTGTGTTCCTAAAAGGATTCAGCACAATAGACCATACCCACATGATGAACAAGCTCATTGAGGTTTCCTGAGAATACAAGATGCCACTGTCTAATGTTCATCTATTTAAAGAATGCCTTTGATTCTGTTGGAGACTGAAGCAGTCATACAAGCCCTACCCAAACAGGGCATTAAAACTCAGTACATCAGGATCCTCCATGAGTTGTATTACGGATTCACCCAGGATCTCACCATTCTACAAGGAAGTGATCATCCATGTCAAGAGAGGGGGTTCAGTCAGGTGATACCATTTCACCAAAACTCTTCAGTGCCACCTCAAGAATATCACGTGATGACTGGAATGGGAAGGAATGGGAATGAAGATAGGTGGTCGGCATCTAGACCTCTGCTTTGCTGATGACATCGTTCTAATAACACCAAACATTAGCCAAGCAGCACAAATGCTGGCCGACTTTGACTGTGAGTGTGGAAAAGTTTGACTGCAACTGAATCTCACCAAGACAATGTTAATGAAAAATGAACTAATACGTGGTGTTCCATTTGCTCTCAATGGAACAAATATCTCCGGATACAACAGCTATATGTACCTGGGTCTAGAACTCAACATGAGAAACAACTTGGTGCCAGAACTGCACAGGAGGAAGAGAGAGGTGGGGAATGCCCTCAAGAGCGTCGAAGAAGTTGTTAACAGGACGAAGAACCTCCAGCTCCTGGAGCATCTTTTCAACTCCACCATTCTTCCTGCACTACCATACGCCTCAGAGACATCAGCCCTACAGAAATATGATGAGAGTGTTGTTCTGGTCTCCCAAAGAGGAATCAAAAGAACTATGCTTGGAATATCACATTTCACTCAAGTGAGAGAAGGAATCTGGAATTCTGACCTCCGTCGACAATCAACACTGTCTTGTTTGCCAAGGCATTGAAAATCAGATGAGTCTGACTTGTAATTCAATTTGGAGATGACCAATGGACTAGAGCTGTTACTTATTGATTTCATGGGATGTCAAAAGTACGCGTGGCCACCCACCGAAGAAATGGTCATACTTCTTTGTCAAAACCCTAAACAAACAGTTTGAGGCTCTTCGTGTTCCTGAGGGGAGCAGATGCCATGGGCTACACTAGCACACGGCAGGGATGAATAGAGATGTTACTGACACCCGCTCGTGAAAATTGAAGATCAGTGGGATGACAAGTGATACAAGTGATATTTTACCAGTGATTTATACAACTTGGATGCTCATTATTTTCAGATGTGTTATGGGAAAACGTTTTCTCCAATCATTTTTTAAATTGTCTATTCTGGCAATTTTTCTTTTCCCGTGAAGCTATTTCTTAGTTTGATGTAGTCTTATTTGCTTATCTTTATTTCCATTTCCTTGGCCAATGACTGAATCGTTGAAGACAGCTCTAGATTTTAGTGGCATAAAGTTTTATATCCTTTACTCAACATCATTTCTGGATTAAGTTTTTCTATCAAACTCTATGTTCCATTTTGATTTTAATTTGGTGCATGGTGTTAGAAAGGGGTCTGATTTCATTTTTTTACATGTGATGGACTAATTTCCCCAACATTTGTTGAACAGGCTTTTTTTGCTCCAAATATTACATTTTGTATCTTTATGAAAATACCTTTCTATACACCTGATAATCTGTCTCTGGACTCTCAGTTCCATTTTATTGGTCTGAAAATTGGTACTTTTCCTAGCACCACACTTTTTGGATTACTACACCTTTCTGATTAATTTGAAGCTTGGGAAAGAGAAATCTCTTATGTGCTTTTTTTCCTCTATAATTACTTTAGCTATTTGGGAGAGAGGGCTCTTATTACTTTGCATACTGTTTAATAAATTTTTACCTATATCCTTAAAATATGAATTTTTAAAATTAATAAATTTATTAATTGCAAAGTTTTTGGGTTTTAGTCTCATTTATAGGATGCTAAAACACCTGTTCCTTCACCAGTACACATTTTCCACCACCCAAAACCCCAGTATATCCCCCATCCCATCCCATCCCCCTACCTGTGTGGCAGATGATTTCCACTTTACTCTCTATTTATTTTGATTACATTCAATATTACGACACTGGATCCACCATTATTATTTGGGATTTTACCCCAACACTCACATCTGCCGAATAGGCAATATTAGACAATTTGCTTTCTGTTGCTGATTATGAATAGCATACCATGTCCATGCGATTTTGGAATTCTGAAATCTTAATAATTAAATCTGGAGGGATTTCTGCCAAAAGCTGCTGGGTTTGGAGATTAGTTTCTGAGTCTCTGGGATCATGGCTTTAGTAGCTTGTTGACTAGTCAGAGGGCCTGGTTGTGGGCTGTAACTCAGGGTCTCTTTGGGACTGGGAAGGGAAGGGCCGGCCCCGCCCCTATCCCAAGAGGCCCTGGCTGTCTCGTCACTGGGGGCCCCTATTTGGCTGTCCATTGGACTCTGGAAAACGGCAGACCCCAAGACCCCAGGTGGAACAGGTGGTGGATTGGCATCCTTTCCCACCTAGGGCTGGTAACCTAATTCTGAGTCAGGACACATTTCTGCCAAAAGCCACTGGGTTTGGAGATTAGTTTCTGAGTCTCTGGGATCATGGTTTACGCAGCTTGTTGAGTAACCAGAGGGCGCCAAAATAGGAATTTTTAAGAACTGCATTTAATCTATGTACTGGTTTGAGAAATACTCTCCCTACCACTGTGCTATCGCTCCAGCCCTGAGAAATACTATAATTTTGAAAATTTTAGTATTTCCAATCCATAAACAGGAGACATGTTTGTTGCAGCACTATTAGCAATAACCAAAAATCTGTAAAGGACAATGAAATGAGAGGATAACATCTATTTTTCAACCCAAATTATCTTCACTATATAAAAATATAAAAGAATTAATATAAAAGAATATGCCTCCCTAAGTAGTGATAATAGAAATTCATGGTCAGTTAACCTTAACACCTTTACAATTTCTTTAGCCTTATGTTTTCTTTTCAAGGGTTTGATATTAGTGTTTCCAAAAGAACAGTGTTCAGAGAAGGCGTCTTTGACAAGCTTAAATCTTGTATGTGAAATAAAGGTCAGTTGGTCCATGTAGTTCTATTACCATTAGGGATATGGTAATAAGGAACCATATTCTTTTAAGTCCAAAGATCATTGAAGTTGGAAAAAATTTTATTCTCACATTTCTTTGAGCATTTCATAATCAAAAAATTAATCTCTGTTCTCCCGTTTACATGTTAGAAGATAGTCCAGGAAGAGTCACCCAAATGTAAATTTATGTTATACATGGCTTCTCCATTGATTGTCTCACTTTTATTCTGATTAACAATGGGGTCATCCCGTCTTTTTAAAGTGATCTGAAATCCTCATTCTCTAATTCTCCTGATTATTCAGGCCCATGAAATCCATACTGCTCATTTTTCTTTAGAATTTCTAGAAAGATAAGTGGGGCTGCAGCAATATTACAGTGGGCAGTGTGTGTTTGCCTTGAATGAAACTGATGCTTGTTCAATCCCTAGCACCTGATATCATCCCTGCAGCCTGCCAGGTGTAAGACCTGAGCATACCTGGTTGTGGCCTCAAAACAAAACTAAACAAAAAACTTTATATATGCTAATAAATTTATGCTTTTATTAATCTGTCTGATGTTGATTTTTAGTTCTATTTACCCTCAGCACACTTCATATGGAATGAGAAAGTTTAACACAGTTTGCCAATATGTTTATAAGCAATTGATGTTATACTAAAATTTTTCTTGATTCTTGATTGGTAACAAGGATAATTGATATAGAGAAGGAGGAGGAAAGATAAAGAGAAAGAGTGAAACAATGAGAAAAATAAAACAGTAGTTATTGATAAATGCCTTTACTCTTATATGGCTTGCTTAGTGATGAAACATAAATATTGAGAGAACACTGTAAAATTGGTAAAAAACAATCTTTACATTAGTATTACCATCTTTTTAAATACACTTAACAGAAACTAATCAATTTAAAATTTAATACCAGTAACAATTAAATTATTTGAATAAGAGCAGAATTGATAAAATTTGGAATTTAAGTGAATGGAAATTAATATAAGGATATAAAATGTGTATACAATGTTTATAATAGAACATTTAATATTTGAAATAAATAAGATGAATAATAATTAAAATAAAATTATACTCTGTTGACTAGATGTAGTATGATGCGACTACTTTAAAAAGTAGCTCTGAGTATGTGTGGGAAATATTTATAAGTCCAAGTGAAAATTATTTAATAAATAAAATTATTTAATAAATTTACATAGGTCCGGCAGACCTCCATTACCTCCACTGCCTCCACTACCTGGCCGCCTACACACTCCAGGACACTTTCTGGACCACGCAGCCACAAAACATCATAAAACACTTAATACAAGATTGCCACACCATATCTGATGGTGTTGAAATATGGTTTGAACCATGGGAACACCTGCAAGGATGATTAGAGGCTGCCCCAAAAGCCTCTATTCCTTTTGTAGAGCCTGGCAAGCTACCAAGAGTGTTACACCCACAAGGCAGAGCCTGGCAAGCTATCCGTGGTATATTCAATATGCCAAAACCAGCAAATACAATGGGTCTCATTCCCCTGACCCTGAAAGAGCCACCAATATGGCAGCATTAAGAAGGATGAGGAAGGAGACGTTGATAAAATCTCAGGGCCTACCCAGGCTGTCACAACAAAGAAAGACAAAAATGACTGTCTGTACTTTCAATGCACGTACGCTTACATTGTATGCATCCATTGAGATCCAGATGGTGTAAGCACGAAAGATCAAGTACGACATCATTGGTCTGACCAAGACAAGAAGGCATCAATGACATCACACTATTTTCGACACTGGAGAAGAAGTCTTCCTTGAAACATTTGACAAAAGAGGCGTCAGTGGTGTCGGTATCCTTGTATCCACAACACTAACTTGGCCATAAACAATGATTCATTCGAATGCCTAACAACCCAAATCGGATGATTACACTTGAATAGATGCGGCACACTACCGGCAGTTTCTATCTTCGTTGTCTACGCACCAACATCCAATTATGATGAAGGAGAAATTGAGAAATTCTACACGGAACAGGAGAAGTTCTATAAAGAAGACCACACCTTCTACAAGATCATTTTCAGTAATTTTAATGGCAATATAGGACTGAGAACATCAGTCAAAGAACTCCACATCGGGACCGATGGCCTAGAATGGAACGAACAGGGTGAGAGACTGTCCAAGTTCATCATGTTGACCAAGACCATCCATGGTAACTAACAATTCCAGAAGGCCGAATCTAAATATTGGATATGGGAATCTCCCAGTGGATGGTTCCACAACAAAATTGATCCCATCATATTCAATCAACAGTCTTGCCTGACCAATGTCGCTATTGTCCCAAAATTCCAAAAGGGATCAGACCACCATCTCCTTTGTGCAAAATTCTACTTCACAAAGCGGGGAGAAAGAAATGCAAAGTTTAAGAAGAGAACTCCCAGAATGACCACCAACTGGGAGCTCTTTGGCACTACTGCAGCATATGGGAAGATGGCGTAATTGACAACATTGACGAAGAATACGATAGACTGGTTCAGTACCTCCATGATTGTGCGAAGAATGCTGAGAGAGAGATAGCCACAAAAAGACACCTTTCTCCAAAAACTCTCGAGCTCATTCGCCAATGTGGCTTGGCAAAAACCTCAGGCAACCTCAAGCAAATGTCTGAGCTCACAAAGCAGTGCAGAGAAGCGATAAAGGAAGATCTCAAAAAGAGAAGAGCAGCAGTGCTGGCAGATGCGGCAGAAGCTGGGAAAAGCAGTTGCAATGCCCGCCTGTCCTTTGCTAACTACAAGACCAAGATGACTCCCCTCCGACGTCCTAATGGATCTATCACATCTTCCTGAAGGGCAATGGATAAGGTTATCCATGACTTCTACTCAGATCTCTTCGATAGCCACATCCACCTGCCCACATATCAAATTCTGTAGGATGGATATTTCATTGCCAACGTTCTCTCTTCTGAAATCTAACACAACATTTCGTTGATAAATAAGAGAATAACACCTGATCCAGTCAAGGTCAGAACCAAACACCTGAAGAATCTCCTGCTAGTACTCATCAATACACTGGCTCAGCTCTTCACATGCTACCTGTCTGAAAGCAATTTTCCATTCCAATGGAAAACCAGCAGAACTGTACTACTGTAAAAGAAGGGAGACTTCCACAACATTGCCAACTATTGCCCAATCTGCCTGTTGTTTGTTGTCTACAAGCTGTTCACTTGAGTAAATCTCAATAGGATTGCCAGAACACTAGTTGAAGGAGAACCATGTGAGCAAGTTGGTCTTCAAATAGGATTTAGCACAATCGACCATATCCACATGATGAACAAGATATTGAGGTGTGTCAGGAGTTTGAGATGCTGCTCTGTCCAATGTTCATTGATTTAAAGAAGGCCTTTGATTCTGTTGAGACTGAAGCAGTCATCGAGCCCTAGCCAAACAGGACGTTTAATGTCATAACATCAGAATCCTCTGTGAGCTATATTACGGATTCACTACCAGGATCTCACCATTCTACAGGGAGGTGATCATTGACGTCAAGGGTGGGGTTTGGCAGGGTGATACCATTTCACCGAAACTCTTCAGTGTCACCCTCAAGAACATCATGCGACCACTAGAATGGGAAGGAATGGGAGTGAAGATAGATGGTCAGCAACCACACCACCTCTGCTTCACTGATGACATCGTTCTTATAACACCAAACATCAGCCAAGCGGCACAAATGCTTTCCAACTTTGACCATGAGTGTGGAAAGGTCGGACTACAGGCGAATCTCACATAGACAATGTTTATGATAAACGGTGTCGTTTCTGACCTTCCATTCACTCTCAATGGGACAAATATCTCTGCATGTAACAGTTATGTGTACCTAGGTCGTGAAGTCAACATGACGAATGACCTGGCACCTGAGTTTTGCAGGAGGAAGAGAGTAGCTTGGAATGCCTTCAAGAATGTTGAAGAAATAGCTAAGAGGATGAAATACCTCAGGCTCCGGGCACATCTCTTTGATTCCACTATCCTTCCTGCATTAACATATGCCTCAGATACCCAGATCCTAAGAAAACAAGATAAGAATGCTATTCAGATCTCCCAAAAATGAATCAAAAGTGCTATACTTTGAGTATCACGCTTCAATCAATTGAGAGAAAAAATCCGGAGTTCTGACCTCCATCTAATGTCAAGAATCAGGGACGCTGTCTCTTTTGTCAAAGCATTGAAAATCAGATGGGCTGAACACGTAATGAGATTTGTAGATGACCGCTGGACTAGAGCCATTACCAACTGCATTCCACGGGATGTCAAAAGATTGCGTGGCCACCCACCTATGAGATGGTCAGACTTCTCCATCAAGACCCTGAATGATTGGTTTGAGGCTGTTCATGTTCCTTGAATGAGCAGAAGCCATTGGGCTATACTAGCAGGTGACAGGGACAAAGAGAGATATTTTGGGCCCCGCTCAAGCAAATCGATTTTATGGTTGAGCCCTAGAGTTAATATCATTATTTTTATGGACTTTTATTTATTTATAAACTTAAATGTTAAAGAGTTATTCCTTATATTTGTCTAATTTTCTCACTTATTTCTCTAGATTGTCTGATAATTTAGTCAATAATTGGGATAAGATGAGTCAATTGTACCTCTCTCTTCAGGAAAGTTTTCATTCCGGACTTGTTCAAAACAGGAATATGTCAGGATAGCATTTCTAGTAGGAAGAAAATAAGTTACAGGGAACTAAGACAGCACAGGAAATAAGCAATTAGCTTGACATGTGACTGTAGCACTTTGAACTTGCCCTTATCTTATCTTAACTTACCCAATTTCACTCAACAGTTACTTGAACTTATCCAATCCTCAGTACACATGGTATCCTGAACACATCCAGGGTCACTCCTGAGCACAGATCCAGGGATAATTTCTGAGCGTTGTCTGCTATAGCCAAAGTAAAACCATAAGTTTCAAGATGGCTAAAATCTTCCACAAACCTGTCTCCTATCGATAGAAATAGCCATCCCTAATTTAAAAAAAATTAGAAATGAACTACAGCCCTCAATCTAAAGAATCCAAGCTCATGTTGCAAAACATGAAGATTTTGGAAAACATGATTCTCTAGTACATTAATTATAAGAACCTGCCACTAACTTAAAACTTAGTTTCATAATAAAACCTATAGATTTGACAGTAAGATGCAAGGTCTAATTTGGCACCTAAAAAATGAAGAAATTACTGACTTCACTGAGCTACAGCTACTTTCTGTAATAGTAAGTAGTGTCTCATTCACTTTCTTTTTTGTAAATTCTGTTGTCTTTAAGTGGAAGATCATGACTTGATTTGAAGGTTACCTTTAGATCGTATAATTTAATGAATGTTTTCACTTTTGATGAATTCTTTCGATCTGATAATTTTTTCTAAAAAATATAATATTCTGGGCATTTTGCTTGAAACCTTATTAGTGAGGGGTGTATATTTTATCCCAGTTACATCTGGTAACAGGACATATCTTAAACAAATGAATATTGAGATGTAGATTTTCTTAAAATGATGATAGAAATTTTGCTTTCTGTTATATAAGGATGAAGAAATAGAAATAAAATAGAATGACTGAAATTACATTTTGATTTAGTACCTTAAAATTGCATTCATGTCATGTTAAGGAACTTGCAACTAAATTTCTAGTGTTGACTCTTGGCACATTGTTTTGGTAAAAATAAAGGTAAGAATAAATGTTTAATAAAATCAAAGTAATTCTGATAAAGAAAATAGCTTTCTGACTTAAGTGGTGAGGTAAAGAGATATTAAATTGTAATTAGTTATAGACTAAAAACATTAAGCTGGAGAAAAGAGATGGGTTAAGATAATATATGAATAAGAATATGTGACATAAAGATGAAAAGAGAAGAAAAAGAGTATGTGACTTTGAAAGAATCCATTTTAGGGCATCAAATTTTTGCGTGCTTCAGCTAACTTGCAACACTGTTTTCTGTAAAACTGCTTGGCTGCTTTACACCTGGGGGAGAGGGGACTTGGAAAGTGAACAGGACATAACTTCTTTCTAAACCACTTGTGACAGGATTCAGGTGTATTTACTGTTCCTGAAATGTATTGTCTCAGTAAAGCACCCTGCAGTCTTGGGTTAAGGATAACTCAGGATGCGGTTGTTGGGGGAAATTGCCCTTTCCTGGAGTATATTGTCTCACTAAAGCACCCTGCAGACTTGGGTAAAGGATAACTCAAAATGTGGATGGTCAAGGGAGATTACCTAATGCTTAATCATTCCGGCTATAACCTTGCTTATGCTGACAATCAATGTACGTAAATGCTGATCTTTGAATCTATAGGCTAAGGAGTGATGTACTTTTAAATGGATTAATTAAGAACGTATATGTTGTTACAAATCTATTGGCTATGAAATGTGTGGGCTTTGCTGTAACGGCCAGTGAAGGCCTATATAAGACCCCTTTGAAGAAACTTGGGGCTCTCAGCCACTACCCACTCTGGGGTATGCTGTGGAGCCCCAGCATGCTGGTCTAAATAAACCCCGTTTGTACTCCTGCAGGAATTGTGTCTGTCTGGTCTCTCCGCGTCTCCCAGGGTCAGGGGACTCCCGATCCCAACAACTTGATGGTGATCAGGGTGGGAAATAAATAAATAGTGATTCATATCACTATCTACATATTTTTAATGGAATCTGAACAGCTTGAGACTGGAAACACAATACAAGGTTGCCTTTTTTTTGTATTTTTTTTAAGTTTTCCAATCCTCAATCTTCTAATCTTACTAAAACTACATAGTGTTAAAAAGTCCAAGTTCTTTTTAAAAGTAATTGTTCAAGTTGGCACATATAAACCACGTTTTGCAATTTATAATATTTACAAAGTATTGTTTGAAATACAGAAAAAAGTATTTTCTTAAATAATTATAATGAAGGATCCGAAGAGCAAAAACTAATCTTCAAAAACATTTTTTGTACTTTGTTTCTCCAAAATAAAAGCATTATCGTTGTCAGGGAGCTTATTAGAAATATTAGGCATTCAATCTGCATATCCAGAGCACACAGTTTAGAAGATAGTAAAGAGATTCACAGGTAGGATTATTGGGCACCTGCTCCATCCTGGGTATGTGTGTTTGGATGGGGCTGAACATTTTTCTCCTTCAAACTGCCTTCAGTAAATAATTTCAGGATGTTTAAGGGGCAGTTTTCCTTTTCTCACAGAAACCTGTCTGGTCTTTGACATGCAGATCACAGATGCTAGCCAGGCCTGATCTTTGGGATATAGATTCCAGGCTCTAGCCAGAATAGTCTTTGGGATGCAACTTTCAGGTACTTGTCTTTGGGATGTAGATTCCAAACTCTAGCACTAGTCTTTGGAATGTAAATCCACGTGCTTATAGCCCAAGAAAGATTTCAGTTTTGGTTTTGTATCTTCTTTCAGGAGGCCAAAATTATTGGCCTGCAGATGCAAAGAAACAATGTGTGTTTTGCTGCCTCAATGTTTTTTTCTGTCCCTCCTTTTGATGACATCTCTTGCTCCCTTTAGAGGTAGCATGATCAATGAAAAGAGATTTCGGGGCTCTCTACTGGGTCACCTTCTGAGAGAAAGAATCTGGGTCCTCCATGACATAAATTTCTTTCACGTTCCTTGTCTCAACACCTCCGACTGAATGAACGTTCACACAACACCAACCCCTCATGCTGGGGGATATAATGAGACTATAAGAGTAGGTTGGGGGAGGCAGAGGAGAGAAAGTAGTGAATAGAGAAAGGATTGGAATAAACTGCAACTAAGATCAACCATTCTGGCTCTCGTTTCCTTCCTTCACTATCGACCACCCTGGAGTGGGGGAAATGGCCTGAGACTACCGAACATGGGCGGCAGGAGAGATAGACCACTGCTGTCTTTTTGTGATCACACAATTCAGCTCTTCAGCTGCTTTGACAAGTCCTAGTATCATACTAGATAATTTCTGCAGAATGTTGGATATTAAAGCCCAGTTTGGGACTTCCCATGAGCAGTTTAATCTGTATACCAGTCCCTGGCAGTATAGGCTTCCCTCCACATAGGAACTGAGAACTTGTCCTGTTTCTGGTTTTGCAGTCAAAGTGATGTAGGCAGGTAGATAGGGAAAGGCCCTTTCTTCATGGAAGAAGAATTCTAGAAATGACCCTTGTGGATCAGAAGGGTCCCTTCTGGATACCCTTCTGTATCCTTGCTGATACAGAAAACAAAGACCTGATAAGACCATCCACAGACTCTGAGGCCTCCTCCCCATGAAGTTCCTCAAAAAGTTCTGGCCTCTCCCTTAATCTGATTAAAATGTGATCCAGCCCAAAGAAGACCATCACCACTCCCAACCTCCCTGGTAACCTCCTTATCAACGGACTTTTACCTGGGAAGAAGCTTCACATGGGGGCAGGCAGAAGAAACCCTATAAAGGCCACCTTGAACAAAGGAAGGGTGTTCATATGCTGCCCGAGCACATGTGCTGCTTGCGCCCAAGTGGCCGAGCACATGTGGTACCCGAGCACATGTGTGGCCCGCATCTCCCCTCTTGAAATGTGTACTTTCATGCTTTCATGTCTAATACTAGGATGTGCGTAGGGGCTCTCTCCGCCTTGGAGAAGCCCGGGTTCTCTCTTGAGTATGTTACTCTCTCGCTCTCTCTCCCTCCATGCTTAAAAATCCTCCAAATACAATCTATTTACTTCACTGCTTGTCTACTCCTGAAATTCCTTTCTGTGAGGTGAGACAAGAACCTAGTAACCCTGGGTCCTGGGTGGTAGAGGCAGGTCGGGAGAAAGTGACCGTCTTACTTCTCCCTACTTCACATAAGTCACCTGTGGGGCCTACCTACAACAAAAGGTGATGCTCATGTAATTCCTAAGCTCCAGCCCCAATTTAGTTTACAGATGTGTCTGGGATTGACTAGAAGAAACCATACCCAGCTGCTGCTAAAAGGTCGTCCACTTGCCTAGTGGGCCTCTGTGCAATCCTGCTCCACAGCTAGGTGACCCCATCTAAACCCACACTATTATTGTGAACATCATGTGGATAGTCACCAAAGATGTTTCCGTAAATAGTTTTGAGGCAAGGAGAGCAGCATATAGATACTGTCTGTCCAAACACTGTCCTCCCATTGTTCATCAATTTGCTCAAGCAGACCCAGTAACATCTCCACTTTTTTGAGACTTGCTGTTACTGTGTTTGGCACATTGAATATATATATTTTTGGGACTTGTTCTTACTGTGTTTGACATATTAAATACATAGAGGGTAACTTGCCAGGCTTTGCTGCACAGGCGAGATACTCTCAGTATCTTGCCAGGTTCTCCAAGAGGGGTGGAGGAATCGAACCTGGATCAGTTGGGTTGGCTGTACACAAGGCAAACGCCTTACCGCTGTGCTATCACTCCAGCCCATCAAATATTTCCTTATGAGAAAATAGGGATTTCTCTGCCTCTCCAAATAATTGACCAAAAGCTCAGAGGTGCTACCACTATTAGCACTGCCATATGCCCTACTCAAACCATCAGCAATCTCTTGCAGTTACAACTCACAGGGAAGACCTGGTTTGAGCACATGCAAAGCTTGAGTTGTCTTTATCTTCCTTTTGGTGACTGTGAATGAGCACACTGCGTCTGGTGTCCGATTCAAATTCTCTCCTTTTCAAGACACTGAGTGAAGGAGGTTTACTAGCTAAATTAATTGCTGTAAAGAAGCCTTCCAATTCCTTAAGAATCAGAAAACACCTGCAAGTTTTGATCTGGTCTGTGGATTATAGCTGAACTTTATTGATGACTTCTGGGATTATATTAGCCTTACCCAACAGACAAACTCCAACAACTTGACAGACAAGCCAGGTCCCTGAAATTTACTGTTAGTCACAACCTTTCTGCATGATTTCAGGACACTAGATTTCTGCATGATTTCTAGAACACTAGAGGTCTGCATGATTTCAGGACACTAGATTTCTGCATGATTTCTAGAACACTAGAGGTCTAGAATTTTCAAAATACGCAAGAAAATCACTGCTTTGGATAACTCCATCAATATTGTGATAAAAATGAATGATTGAAGGTAGCATCCATTCAACTATCACACTTTGTAAGCAGCTCTAATGGTAGTCCAATACTGTGCCTCCCAAATTCTGATCCTTTTGAGAGTAATGGCAATATAGAAGAAAAATTCACCAGGACACTCATTATGAAGCATTCATGAGTCAGGCTCTTCATGAGGGCTGCCACTGATAGGACTGCTGCATGAAGTAGATCTAGGGCGTACCTTGGTCAAGTCCTGTTAATCTACTGTTACTCTCCAAGTTCTGTCTGGCTTCTTAACAGATCATACAGAGCAACTGCAAGGACTCTGCAATGGCAACATAATTCCCACCTTTTGTAACTCCTCTGGAGTCAAAATAATCTCAGCATATCCTCCAATGGAACATGACTGCTTAACATTGACTATTTGTGAAAGCTCTGATGAGTTCTAGGCTCTGCATGGGCCCTTCAGATAATTTTTGGTATATTTGTTCCCACATTTGAATCTCACCAAGGGTGGTAATCAAGCACAGTACTTTTAAAACTAAACCATCTATGTGTGCACTGGGGACATATTTATAGTATATTTTTGGCTGACAGCTAACTATGCATTTTTTATAATGTTAGAACCACTTTCTCTTCCTTCTACTGTACCCATTGATAGCCATGTCATGAGACTAGGCAAATTACATCATTCACATGTAAGAGAATGTACCCTTCAGCTTTATCTGCATGGGCTAGTATACTCTCCACATTAGCGGGTGACAAAAGAAATTTATCTGTACATGAGCCTCTGGAACCCACCTGAAGCTTCAAGATTCCTGGGCCTGATTTATCCTTGAAGGGGAAACACATACCCCTCCTCTGAACTGCCAGATGAAACTTTAATTTGGAAACCTCTCCTTTAGTGTCTGGGCATACTCTCTTCTGTCACCCAATTCAGGACCACAGACCTTTTTTTCTGAGTTACCTGCTGCCATAGCACTAACATGCACGTGTTTGGCTCCCATCTGTCAGAATAACCAACACCTGCTGCCAGCAGTCAACCTGCATTTATATGTGAGCAACGCCCATAAGAAAGCCTTAGCTGATTCCCACCTCACCCCACTCTGTGACTGTCACCCTCAGAGCAGCCAAACGAGATGTTCGGAATCACTAACTCTCCATTTTCCCACACTGAAGAGTAGGGTGGCTGTCTCAGTGATGTGGCACCCGAATTATCACAAGAGCACAATCACAAGGGAGCTTTAAGTGATGGTGGTGGTCTGGGGGGCTCTATGCAAAATAGCATACTCTGAAGCACAAGTAAATAGTGCCTGTTTTTTGTGTTTATTAGAAACAGTATGCCACTTCCTGCAGAAAGTGTACGAAGTTAGTGAAAGTTTGCACCTTACTCAGGACCTCAGTGGAGTCCTGGATTTTGCGGTTATTATGCAAGTAAGCTATGAGTGAGTGCCTGGCTGCAATGTCAACTATTCAGTAATGTCTGTTATGAGCCACAGTAAATTGACTCTTGCCAAATTTTCTATCTCCTGCACACAACATATCACTCATTGCGTCCCCAAATTCCACAAATGTAGAAGCTACACTGCAAGAGCTCCCTCACCCATTACCTAAACAGTTTCCCAAATCTCCTTGGCTGTACAGGTCGCACAGCCTGTTGAACTCCATCATCTATGAGGGCCCCAGTTGCTATCACCCTCTCCCTCCTCAGGCAATCATTGGCCTCTGTTCCCACTGGGGAACCAGGCAGTCTCTGTACACCTGCCCACTTCTCTGGGCCAAAATTTCTTTCCAATATGTGCCTTGGCATTGATGTTTTGGAGCTTGGCTTCCAATACAAAGACCTGTTCAATGGCTTATGTTTCCTGCTGTAGCTTCTCTAGCTTGGCTTTCAACTTTGCTCTGCATCCAAAAATTATCACAGGACTGTGAGACACCATTCCAGTACTATCTTGGCACCAGACTTCCTTGAACAGAGGCGAGGGAATTTTTCCAGTATGCCTGGGGTCTTTCTACCTTTGAAATGGCCTGAGTGGGACCTGAGTTAAGATATCCAACACCCATTGAAGGTGAGTTGTACTATCAGACCCATTCTCCAGGTGTACCTTTACACAAGTTCCACTGTGGAGTCTGTAACAAATTCTGTCAATAGTTCCAATTGTCAGGCAGCTGGTCTGTCCTCGGTACCTGGGATCACAGTTTGGATAGTATAATGAAGAAGCAAGTGTAGACATAGAGAGATCTAGGATGCTTCAGGCCAGGTGTCCCCAGAAACTCTGGTTAGGCTCAGTTTATAGAAAAGAATGTACACAGCTAATGTTTGCATGATTATATAACATGTGGTTGCAAATGTATTGCTGCCAAGAGAATAAGATGGACATATTTGCCACAAAATCATATTTGGGGAAGCACTATTTCAGAGCATGAATAGAGATCTGTTATTAGGACTAAAGTGTTCATGTGCTTGGCTAGAAAATGCCGCAGTTGCAGGTGAAGGCCATAGCCACTTCATTAGAAAACTTATTGCTACAGTTATAGAAACTGAATTCAGAGAATGTATGAAGTTGTCTAAAGCTACAAAACAGAGAAGATTTAAAATGGGGGGAAGGAAACTAGAAGGGATAAAGAATATTCATTTTCTATTCTTATAGCAGTATAGCTAATGAGGAGAACAGAAAATCCAAGATTTTAAAAGGCATGTCACTTCCCAAAGGGTTACTGTAACAAAGTACCAAAATCTGTGTTGCTTAAAATAAGAGAAATACATTTGCTCACGTGTCTAAAAGTTAGAAGTCAAAATCAAGGTCTCAATGTGATATGAACTCTCTTAATACTCTAGAGGAGGATTTTATATAGACTCTTCTAGCTTCCAGTGATTATCAGAAACTCTTTTTGTTCATTGCCTATTAGATGAAGTTCTGTTTGTCTTCCCTGTTTTACTTTACCTTGTCTACACAATATGTGTCATTTCTGCAGCCAAATTTATCCTTTATACAAATATAACTACCTTGAATTAAAACCTACACTAGTTATATTTAGAGCTTACATTAACAAAACCAAATTTCCAAATAAGGTCACAGACTGAGATAGTTCAAGGTTAGAGACATTATTACAAAGGACAAAATTCAATACAGACTAAATGACATAAATTATCATCAAGCTCATTTTAGTGATTTTAGAAACATAATTAATTAGAAACTGTTCACAATGTATATTGTTTCAATTGAAAGGGCTGAAAAAATTTAAAAATCATAACTGCATTATTTTAAAATATACAAATATAAAAATATTAAAACCATTAAGAAAAGATTAGCGTCATATAATCAGAAAAGGCTCAGATAACCAGATCATTAACTTAATGGTAATAATATCAGTATATCTGTCTGAAAAGAGTCGTAAAAATAGTTCTTTTTTTTGCATGTAAATGTGTATGGCACAGTTGTCAGACATGCTGGGATTATACGCAAAAGCCCTGAACATTAACACTGAACCACTCACTCCAACCTCCAAGGTGTGATTTTGTAAAATTTGTATTATAAAAAATTTTAAGTATAATATTTCCCAAAGTGTATAAATGTATATAATCAAGTAGCTATCTTTAGTCCACTTAATGTAGCCCCTTTGATGCATCTGTCTTAATTTTTCTTTTTTTCAACTTAAGAAATCCTTTTGAAAATGTCAAAAAAGACATTCATATACTCCAATAATATAGTCATATGATCATATTATTATTTAATTTTTTATTTCTTAAATCTTAAATTTCTAAATTTAAAATAAGACTTCTTTATGTCACTCAGGTTATAACTGCTTTACAATTTTATCAATGAAGTATAAAACTGGTTTTTCATATATAGTAAACAGGAAGAGAGGGAAGAGGAAGAGAGAGAGAGACCAAACACCTGACATCAGATTCATAGCTGAGAGATAAAATAGCAAGATAATTTAAATAGATTGTCTTGGTGTAAAACATGCTATTTCATACACAACCCTTCGCGTTTCCCGAACTGAAGAGTTTTTGAGTGCTTAAATTTATCTAACAGATCTCAGCAACACTTTACACATCACAACAATTTTTCTCAAGGCTATATCTGTGGAGCAGCTGCTAAAAACAAGAAAATCAAAGGAGGCATCCATTCTAAAGAACACATCTATAATGCACATTCTTAAAAAGAGCGGCAAAAACACCAATTTCCTGCATCAAGCTCTCAGATCAACAGCTGGTCACTTTGTTTTGATTGCTTTTTCTTGTCTTCATAGTCATTTAAAGAGTAGGTGATGAAATCTACCCTTGTCTAAATCAGATCACTTTCAACTTCCTGAGTTCAGAGTAGTATCTTTTTTTTTCCTCTTAACTCTGTGGGATCATGTGCAAACATGTAAATACATGTTTATTCACAAACATCACTGTCAAGAGTTGGTGTTTTTTTGACCTATACTGGATCCTGGTACTACATGTATGTGTTTCTCTAAGTTCCATTGAGGTTCAGTCCTGAGCACAGAGTCAGTACTAGACCCTGATCCTAAGTGTGGGCAAAATATTCTTCTTCCCCCAAAAGTCTCTTTTCTCCAAAAAGTTTCTTTTATTTCAGATAATTTTACACTTCGTTTTAAAGAAATTTTAAATCTGCATAAAATTAAGCAGTGTTAGGGTAATTTATCTAGATGAACCTAACCTAAAACCTACATATATGTGTGTGTGTGTGTGCATACATATATATGTGTGTGTATACACATATACATGTCCTCTGTACATTCATGGTTCCATACATTCACTAGCCAAATATTCTAACATTTAATTGTTAAAATTAACAGAAAACACAATAGACCAAATTACATGCTGTATTTCTGGGAAGAATTGCAATAACATAAAACACAGTGCCATGTGGGGAGAAATTATGATGTCTACTATAAGTTTTAAAGGACGTCTAAAAGAAGGAAAGTGGAAAAAACTAGGAAATGCTTTTTAGAAAGTTGTAAAAGGTTTTATAATAAAATATGACCTTTTGAGGAACATAGTGGAGAAACTTGTGTTCAATACTGAAGCAGAGGGGTAACTGTCACTGTCACTGTCACTGTCCTCCCGTTGTTCATCAATTTGCTCAAGCGGTCACCAGTAATGTCTCCATTGTGAGACTTGTTGTTAATGTGTTTGGCATATTGGACATGTCACAGGGAGCTTGTCAGAATTTGCTGTGCTGGTGGGATACTCTTCGTAGCTTTCCGGGTTCTCTGAGAGGGGCTAAATGAATAAAAAAGGTCCCTAACATTATAAAGTTTTTTCATTTTATTTTGAAAAATGTGGAATAATACCTGAAATATATTTTTGTGAATAATAGCCATAATATTAGAGAAGACCAATCTAAATTTCAATTCCTACTTTTTCTAATTCCAGGAATACCTAATCAAGACACAGAAGAGACTGCATCAGGATTTATTTGTCTATTGAATGTTGGTCAATATCCTGTATGGATATACCAAATGCCTTAATTACTGTAAGGATTGTTCTTATTCCTGAACTATCTCAACTTTAATGTTTAATAATTAATACAAATATAAATGACATTTAACAATGGTCTGGAGAAATAGTACAAAATTTAAACCTCTTGCATTTCATTTGGCCAACCGTGATTTGAAACCTGGTCCCACATATACACCTCTTTTTTTCTTTGTCTTTCTTTGTTTTTAAATTGAATCACCATGAGATAGTTACTCCTCTTAGCACCTCCACAAATGATCCCTGAATGTCGCCAGGCTTGTCCCAAATTCCCCAGCCTTCCCCCAAACATATTGTCCTTTCAATCTAAGAGAAATAATTACCTAACACCCGTCATTTATTTTATGATTATGTTTCTTTTTAATGTAGCAATAACGTGAGTTATCAATCTGAAATTTCAGCTTCCTTCATTGCTTTTGTAAGTCAGACTAAATAAAAATTATGAACCAATTTTACATTTTATTTTTTTAGGAAATAAACTGTTGAAAAGGAAAATCATAATTTCACAACAGATATTATCATATCAAGTGTGTTTATAATGTCATCTATAATCATTTTATCTATTCTTTTTAATTGTACATTTTCTCTGAAAATTTCAGTGCTACGGCTTCCTGACACACCAAAATGTGCTACTGTGCTTTTGGCAAGACCCCAACAACTTGGGAACCAAATTTACCAAGAAACTAAATGACCAAAAGTTAGGTATGTGGGAGCCATGCCCCCAAACACCTCCAGCTCAGCTATACAAGCTCATTTATTGGCCTGATTGCAGAAACCCATAAAGAAATCTCGAAAGAGATCAAAAGTCAATTAATCTCAGACCTGCACATGGCTGAAAAGAGTGGGGTAAATTGGAGGAGGCAGGTTGACCTGTGCCTGCCCAAGCAGAGCCCCCGGAAGCCACTTGCTTCCACAATCCAAAATAGCTGCCATACTCCTGGCCTGACTCCACTGTCTCAGGATGGACCTCACCAATATATAATCTACTGAAAATTTGGGTATGCAGGTTTTATGACTGAAATCTCTAGGCTTTCATAGAGTTGGGGTAGGCTACCTCCCCTCACTTCCCACACATGGAAGCACTGACAGTCTCCCCCATGAACCAAAAGAGATCAAAATCCAGAGTCCCAAAAGACACCACAGACTGGAGATCTCTTCTTGCCCCATACCGAGTCAATTTCACAGGGGAACCCCAGATGGAGCAGGTGCAGTCTCCCTACCTACTCCAGATGGAATCCTGCCAACCAAGAGCTTCCACAAGCAAGGCCTAAGTATGAGGATTCCAGGACTAAATTTCCATGCCACATGGTGGCAGAGGCACCGGGCTGTCCCTCCCTGACTCCATGTTCACTCCTCAGCCTGGCTGTCATACCCACAATGTGCCTCTGGGCGCCATCTTAGCAAACCAACAACCCTGCTTCAGAGATGACCAACTGAATCCCCAAATGGATTAGTGCCCCACAAAAATGTCTCTGAAAGCCAATCGTCTACAATCTAGGATTCCAGAAGTACATGACCACAACACCCAAGATATTCAAAATGAGCAAGGGACAATAAATGATCTAGCATCTGCTCCTGGCAGGCAGGCTTGAATGGTGTTGGGAAAATTTGAGCTAAACATAATGCCCAAAAGAAGAGAGAGATTATTGGGGAAATTTCCTGTCTTGGAGACAGGGTGAGGACTGGGATTATGAGTAGGGGTGGGAGGATATACTGGGGACAGTGGTGGTGGAAAGTGTGTACTGGTGGAGAGATGGGTGTTCGATCATTGTACAGCTGAATCTTGAACATGAAAGCTTTGTAACTGTATCTCATGGTGATTCAATAAAAAAAGAAAATTTCAGTGCTAGAAATTCTGTTAATGGGTCTTTTGGAGATTAAATAAATCATCAATGATAGAAACTCTATAATGGTATTTATTCTCACAAACTGTCCACGTTGACTCTTTTACTGTGACTAATTTGACAGGCTGAAAATAAAAAATGTGAGTGGATTAAATATTTTAGCTACATATATAATTTTTAGCAGTGAATAGTTTTAAACTATAAGACAGGTGAAACTTAAATGTTAGTTGCTTTTTATTTGAACCAGTGTGTATATAATGTTATCTAATATATGTTATGCATTTTACCTATATTTGCATATAATGTAGATATTTAAGTGAAGACTTAACAAATATATGAATGTTGTATATTATTCTAAATCAAAAGTTTTCTTTCAATGACAAGAAGTTTAGGCAATTGAATTTTTCCTAAAGATAGAATTCTGAGAATTCTACGTAAGATACTTCAGGTGGAAGAGAATTTTTACATGATTACAATCCTAGTAAAATTATTTATCTGAGTGATAGAATAAAATAATTCATTTTCTAGAAGCCATGTTTCTCAGAACAACCTTGACTGTTTTAAAAATTCTCATTTCATTTAATTTTTCATTTCATCATCCTGTTATTCGTTGATTGCCTCGAGCAGGCCTCAGTAACGTCTCTTTCATCCTAGCCCTGAGATTATATTCAAGGCTCTTTAGGAGAATGAGACCCATCATTGTTACTGGTATCTGGCATATTGGATACGCCACGGGGAGTTTGCCAGACTCTGCCCTGTGGGCAGGCTACATTCGATAGCCTGCAAAAATTTAAAAATTCTAGCTCGCAAAAATTTTTGTAACTTCACAGTTTATAATAATTTTAATTAAGCTATTTTTTTTCTTGCCAGTTTAACTGGAGTCCTTTATTTCATGATAAAAATTGATTTAAAGTTAGAAATAGTATGTGATAAATACAATAAAAACTAGCAATATGACAATAAAAGACATTAAGTTATTTTAATTTTTTTAATTTTTTAAAAATTTTTAAATTTTTATTAGTGAGACACCATGAGGTACAGTTGTAGATTTACAAATTTTTGGCTTGGGTTTCAATTATACAATGATCAAATACCCATCCCTCCACCAGTGCCCATTTCCCACCACAACGGATCCCAGTATCCCTCCCACCCTCATTTCCCCATCCCACCCTTCCTCTGTTCCTCTGTGACAGGGCATTCCCTTTTTTTCTCTCTCTTTTTTTGGGTATTGTGGTTTGCAAAATAGGAGACTAACACCCAAGAATGGCCGAGATTAGTACCAGGAATTTTGCTCCATGGCTTAGAGGCCAGCCATGCATGCTAGGGGAAAAGGGAGCTCAGATAGAGAAGGGATCACCAAATAAAGGGTTTTGGGAGGATCCTCCCAGGATGGGAGAAGCGTGCTGAAAGTAGACTATAGACCAAACATGATTGCCACATTAATAGTTCTTTTTAAAAAGTTTACTAAAGCACCATGATTTAGAAAGCCATTCAAAGTTGGATTTATACATACTATGTTTTATTTCAGGGCACAGACAAGGTCAGATCGAACACCTGAAGAAGCTCCATCAGTAATCATCAATACTCTGGCTTGGCTCTTCACATGCTACCTGTCTGAATGCAAGGTTCCATCCCAATGGGAAACCAGCAGGACTGTACTACTGTACAAGAAGGGAGACATCCACGACATTGACAACTATAGCCCAATCTGCCTGTTTTATGTTGTCTACAAGCTGTTCACTTGAGTCATCCTGAATAGGATTGGCAGAATACTGGATGAAGGACAACTATGTGAGCAAGCTGAATTCCACAAAGGATTCAGCATGATCGACCATATCCACAGGATAACCAAGCTCATTGAGGTTTCTCGGGAGTTCAAGATGCCTCTCTGTCTAACGTTTATTGATTTAAATGCCTTTGATTCTGTTGAGATGGAAGTGTCATCGAAGCCCTGGCCAAACAGGACATTCAAATTCAATACATCAGGATCCTCCATGAGCTATATTACGAATTCACTACCAGGACCTCACCATTCTACAAGGATGTGATCATCCATGTCAAGAGAGGGGTTCGGCAGGGTGATACCATTTCACCAAAACTCTTCAGTGCCACCCTCGAGAACATCATGTGATGACTGGAATGGGAAGAAATGGGAGTGAAGATAGATGGTCAGCAACTACACCACATCCACTTCCCTGATGACATTGTTCTAATAACACCAAACATTAGCCAAGCGGCACAAATGCTGGCTGACTTCAACCATGAGTGAGGAAAGGTTGGACTGCAGCTGAGTATCACCAAAACAATGTTTATTGGAAACAGTCTCGTTCCTGACATTGCATTTGTTCTAAATGGAACGAACATCTCCAAATGCAACAGTTATGTGTACCTAGGTCGGGAAGTCAACATGACGAATGACCTGGCACCTGAATTGCGGAGGACGAGAATGGTTTTGGATGCCTTCACGAAAGTTGAAGAAATAGCTAAGAGGATGAATAACCTCCAGAACTGGGCACATGTCTTCGGTTCCACTCTTCTTCATGCATTAACATATGCCTCAGATGCCTCAGCCCTATGAAAACAGGATTAGAATGCTATACGGGTCTCCCAAAGAGCAATTGAAAGAGCTATGCTTGAAGTATCACACTTCACTCAAATGAGAGAAAGAATCCGGAGTTCCAACCTCCATTGATGATCAAGAATCGCGGACGTTGTCTTGTTTGCCAAGGCCTCAAACATCCGATGGGCTGGACACATAAATAGATTTTGAGATGACCGCTGGACTAGAGCCATTACTGACTGGATTCCATGTGATGTCAAAAGATCATGTGGCCGTCCACCTAGGAGACGATCAGACTTCTTTGTCAATACCCTGAATGATCGGTTTGAGGCTCTTTGTGTTCCTAGAATGAGCAGACACCACTGGGCTAAAGTAGCACATGACAGGGCCATATGGAGACGTTATTGGCACCTAACTGAGCAAATCAGTGAGTAACAGGATGTCAAGTGATCAACTGATGTTTTAGTTCCAGTCCTACACCTGTTCCTTTCCTTCATCAGGATTCCCAGTTCTCTCCTATGGACTTGCCAATCTCCAGTCTGCTACAGGAACACTGTTGTCTTTTTTTGAGCCACATCTGGCAGTGTTCAGAACTTACTCTTCCCTCTGCACATAGGGAACACACCTGAGATGCTGAGGGTCAAATACAGGTTGCGAGCCAGCCAGGCAAACACCCTTCCCACTGTACCATCTTTCTGTCCCTGACAGGCAAATTTTATGTTTGGTTGTTGAAATTTAGACCTCTCGATTTTAGTGTTCTTGATTCTGTTGTTTATATATTTAGCTGTACCAGTCTTTTACAACACTGAATTAAACTATTATTTTTTAAAATGTAACTGAAAATAAGTTTTATTTTATTTCTTCTGACCGCCTATATTTTAAGCAAGTACCAAGTACTAGCACAACAAATCTTACACACCTATTTGTTATGCTACTGGTGACATTTGTAAATTCATCCTGTGATTTTTAAATATGTTACTTCGATGCTGTTATGATACATATTCACAGTTTATGCTTTTTTAAGTACTCTATAACACTTGCAAAGCCTAAAAACTTACTTTACAGCCAGCAAGGATAATTAACAAATCATATGTTATCAATATTTAGGAATGTGTAATAAAATATACATATTCATTTGTTTCCAAAATGTTATTATAGCTCTCATGTGTAGAGATAGTAATTATGACATTATAACAAGATTAGCATAATATATGAGCCAGAACCGTTTCCTAGATTCAAGATTACTGCCACATGACTGAAATAGAGAAAATATTCTTTTTTTCTAACAAAAGAGTAATGAACCTTTTAAATGACTGTTGAATGATTGAGTTGAAAGTGCTATGAGTAATTTATTATCATTAAGTGCAATTTATGATTTACTAATCTTTCCCAAATTCAAATGTGTAAAATGAGCATTTTTCTTCCATAAAATATGATAGATATAGATAGCTGATATAATACAGTGGATTTTTGGGCTCTGCCTTGCATCCTCTTGACCCCACTTTGTGGCCCTGCACTTCATATGGTTCACTGAGAGTTCTAACTTCAAAGTATTTTCCTGTTATTAAAATCTATGTAATTATTTGCCTCTAACAGGTACATCCCTTGCCCCAACCAGCCATAAAGAGCCCAATAGAATCAAGAGCTAACAGCAGTAGGAAGTGGAACAGGCACTTTGATCCTGGGGGAGGTCTTTGTGTCTACCAGGTACCGTCACCGTAAGCCAGAACTGGCTGCAAGGAGCTCCTGAGAAGTGAAAGAAACAGGGTTAAGATGTCACGGCAGAAGCCCAGATCCTGGGGGAACTATTTGCCACTATAAGATCCCTCACTATCCTGGAACCTGCTCAGAAGAGCCCTCAAGAAGTAAGAGGGAACATTGGGGCAGGTGCTTAGACCTTGGGGGAATTATTTGTGTCTGTCAGATACCGCCCTGACCAGAAACTGGCCGTGAAGAGTCTTTTTCATATCATTGCCATGTATTTCTTCACCACTTTGTGACTCATCCTACACATTAAAAAAAAAATCCTAACTTACACTCCTAACCAGCAATAACATACAAGTAAAACCATAAACTGAAAGGTCATGATAGTAAAGCAAGGCAGGAACCCACCAGGTTTGGTGCGTGAAAAAGCTAGCCCATATGACTCAGTGAGTGACAGCAAGCTATGTAACCTCTCTGAGAAGGAATTTAGAATGAAATTGTTTGGGATGTGTAGGTAGCTCAAAGAAACAATGGAACACACTACCAATAAAATAATGGAGGATAAGAAAGAAGAAATGAGGAAAATGCAAATGAAAATACAAGCAGAAATGACAGACCTGAAAAACATGGTAGGTAAAATGAAAAACTCAGTGGGAGGCCTTACCAGCCTAGTACAGCTGCTGAGAACAGAATCGTGAGCTCTGAGATGAGGTGCAGAGTATCTCCAAACTATATCAGAAGACAGAAAATATCCTCAATATGTTGGGGACTGGCCTTGATAGGCCTGGCTCATATATTATGCTAATCTTCCCTGAGAAGGGAAAGAGCAGAGGAAAAACTTGTCATGTGGGAGCACCAAGCCCTGGCAGCTTACCCAAATAAGCGGGGTGTGGGGGCAAAGGGAAGGCTGCACCTGATCCGCCTTGGCCAGGACAGAAGCCACATTCTCACTCCTGTCCTGGTTTGCTGAGAAAGTTCAAGAAATTGCCCACATAAGGAACTTCAAAACAGAATAAAAGATAGAGTAGCTGATCTAACTTGCAACCCTTGGCTTTCCCACTGATTGTTTACTGCATATTATAAAAGTCAATGAGCTTTGCAATAAAGTTGTTATATGTTTCATACAGTCCTCCCTATCCAGTCTTTGCATTCTCATTCCCTCTCTCAGGTTAAAGTTCTACTAGCCGTGTGGGTAATGGCATCAAAATAAATGAACAGATGACATGAAAAATCTGGATGCTTCCAAGAGAAACAACATAAGAATCACTGTAGTGGCCTGGGACCCTCTCTGGGCATGCGCAGCTAGATCGAGCCCCTAGAAAGCCGGTTTTCAACCCCTGATCTGCGCGGGACGGGCACGGAGGCCCAGCTCTGGGCAACAAAGATGAACGGCTCCAATTCCAAACAGGTACAGCCCGCCCCCAAGGGCCTGGGACCCTCTCTGGGCATGCGCAGCTAGATCCAGACCCTAGAAAGCCGGTTTTCAACCCCTGATCTGCGCGGGATGAGCATGGAGGCCCAGCTCTGGGCAACAAAGCTGAACGGTTCCAATTCCAAACTGGAGACGTTTCCAACTCCTCACCCAGTGCCAGGGACTCTTTTCGGGGCCACGGCCGCATTAGCGGCCGCGAAATATTTTCCCACTATGTATGCCATAGGAAGCATAAGCTACCTTCTTAGATGGAAACTTCTCTATTTTATCTCAGCCACTAGAAACACAGTAGCCAATAACTCATAAGCCTATCTTGACTCACACTGCATTTCAAGCATAATAGTAACAATGAACGTGAAGGACTAAACCACACCTCTCACAATGGTAAAGCAACGCAAAAGCCCACCAAACTTTCATATAGAAGAGTCTAGCCCAGATGACACCAACAGTACTGTAGTGTTAGACAACCTCTCTGACAAGGAATTCAGGAGGGATCTACTTAGGATGCTTAGGGAATTAAAAGAAATAATGGAAAACAATGCAAATAGAATACAAGAGGATCTGAAGGCAGAAATGAGGAAAATGCAATCAGAAATGTCAGACCTGAAAAATCTCGTAGGCGAATTGAAAAGCTCAGTGGAAGGCCTCAGCAGCAGAGTAAGAGCGGCTGAGAACAGAATCAGTGAGCTCGAAGATGAAGTTCAGAGACTCTGCAGAAAAGAGCAGAAAATGGAAAAGAGACTCACAGTTCGGGAACAGATGGCAAGAGAAGATCGGGATGAAGCCAAGAGGGGTAACATAAGAATTATTGGAGTCCCAGAGGTACAGGAAGAAAACCTTGATGAAGAAGAAACTGTCAAAGACATCATTGCTACAACGTTTCCAGAGCTGAAGAAAACTTGTGACCACATTCAGGAGGCCCAAGGGTACCAGCTAGAAGAAATCCAAATAAAAATACCCCAAGACATATTCTGATCAAAATGACCAAAACCTTAGACAGAGACAAAATTCTGAAAGCAGCCAGATCGAAGAAAGTAATCTCTTACAAAGGAGCATCCTTAAAATTCACAGGTGATTTTTCTGATGAAACCCTCATGGCCCGAAAACAGTGGTGGGACATAGTGAACAAACTCAATGAAATAAATGCGTCCCCAAAAATACTTTTCCCTGCAAGACTCTCATTCATAATAGAAGGAACAACACACAGTTTCACAGACAAACAACAGCTCAGGAACTTCATAGACTCAAAACCATGGTTACAAGAACAACTAAATGGGCTACTTTAAGGCAAGAAAGGCCCCTCAAATACACCAAATTTTAACAGAACAATGGGACAAAATCCCATAACAATAATCTCTCTCAATGTCAATGGGCTAAACAAACGCACCAATTAAAAGACATAGAGTGGCAGGATGGATTAGAAAATTGAACCCAACATTCTGCTGACTGCAAGAAACGCATCTCAATAGTCAAAGCAAACACAGACTCAGAGTCAAAGGCTGGAAAACAATCCTACAGGCAAATAGCTCCCATAAAAAAGCTGGACTAGCCATCCTTATATCAGACCACATCGATTTCAGAGTGAGGAAGGTCATAAGAGACAGTGAAGGCCATTTCTTATTGATCAAAAGATCTGTACAACAGGAAGAACTTACAATAATAAATGTATAGGCACCTAATGAGAGACCAGCAAAGTACTTAAAACAACTACTCATAGATTTGGAAAAAGACATCAATAGCAACACAATACTAGTGGGAGACTTCAACACTGCTTTGTCACCTCTTGATAGATCAACCAGACTCAAGCTTAGCAAGGACATACTTCATTTGAGGGAAACAATGGAAGAAAGGGACTTAGTAGATATATACAGGACACTTCATCCACAAAAAGCTGAATACACATTCTTCTCAAGCGTACATGGAACATTCTCCAAGATAGACCACATGCTGAGCCACAAAACATGCCTCCATAAAATTAAGAAGATAGAGATTGTATCAACAATCTTCCCAGACCATAATGCGCTGAAATTAGAAGTAAATCACACACAAAAACAGAAAACTAAATCAAACACCTGGAAATTAAACAGTGCACTATTGAACAACGAGTGGATTAGACAGGAAATCAAAGAGGAAATCAAAAGATTCCTAGAAACGAATGAAAATGAGAACATGAGTTACCAAAACTTATGGGACACAGCAAAGGCTGTGTTAAGAGGAAAGTTTATAGCTCTACAAGCATTCCTCAGGAAGGAGGAGCGAGCACACATAAGTAACCTAACCTCACAGCTTAAGAGCTTGGAGAAGGACCAAAAAAAGGAGCACAACCCGAACAGGAGAAAGGAAATAATAAAACTCAGAGCAGAGATTAACGAGATGGAAACCCAAAAAACAATCCGAAAGATCAATGAAACCAAAAGCTGATTCTTTGAGAAAATTAACAAGATCGATAAGCCTCTAGCAAAACTCACAAAGAAAGGGAGAGAGAAAACCCTAATAAACCGAATCAGAAATGAAAAGGGGGTCATTACAACAGAAACCACAGAAATTCAGAGGATCCTCAGGGAGTACTTTGAAAAGATTTATGCCACGGAACATCAAAACCTCGAGGAAATGGATAAATTCCTAGACTCCTACAGACTCCCAAGGCTGAACCAAGAAGACCTATATTACCTGAACAGACCTATCACCATCAAGGAAATTGAAATGGTAATAAAAAGTCTCCCCAAGCACAAATGTCCTGGTCCGGATGGATTCACTAGTGAATTCTACCAAATCTTTAAAGAGGACTTACTCCCAATGCTCTTTAAGCTTTTCCACGAAATTGAAATATCAAAAACACTTCCGAACAGTTTCTACGAAGCAAATATCACACTGATACCAAAAGCAGACAGAGATACCACAAAGAAAGAGAATTACAGGACGATATCCCTGATGAACACAGATGCAAAGATCCTCAACAAACTACTAGCAAATAGAATCCAACTACTCATCAAAAAGATCATACACCATGACCAAGTAGGATTCATCCCAGGGATGCAAGGATGGTTTAACATTCGAAAATCAATCAACATAATCCATCATATCAACAAAAGAAAAGATAAAAAGCATATGATTATATCAATAGATGCAGAGAAAGCATTTGACAAGATCCAGCACCCCTTTTTGATGAAAACCCTATCCAAAATGGGTATAGAGGGGATCTTCCTCAACATAATTAAAGCCATCTACCACAAGCCTACAGCAAGCATCATCCTCAATGGGGAAAAACTGAGAGCCTTCCCTCTAAGATCAGGGACGAGACAGGGATGCCCACACTCTCCACTGCTGTTCAATAATACTGGAAGTACTTGCAATAGCCATTAGGCAAGAAAAAGATATTAAGGGCATTCAGGTAGGAAAGGAAGAAATCAAGCTCTCACTATTCGCAGATGATATGATACTCTACTTAGAGAACCCAATAACCTCCACCAAAAAACTCCTAGAAACAATGGACTCATATAGTAAAGTTGCAGGTTATAAAATCAATACCCAAAAGTCCATGGCTTTCCTATACACAAACAGTGAGAGAGAAGAAAGCAACATGATAAAAACAATCCCGTTCACAATTGTGCACCAGAAAATCAAGTACCTAGGAATCAGCTTAACTAAGGAAGTAAAGGACCTGTACAAAGAAAACTACAAATCGCTACTTCAGGAAATAAAAGAGGACATGAGGAAAAGGAAAGATATCCCCTGCTCATGGTTCGGGAGACTTAACATTGTCAAAATGGCAATACTACCGAAAGCATTGTATAAATTCAATGCAATCCCTATAAGGATACCCATGACATTCTTCAAAGAAATGGAGCAAACACTCCTGAAATTTATATGGAACAATAAGCCCCCACGAATAGCTAAAGCAATTCTTGGGAAAAAGAAAATGGGAGGAATCAACCTCCCTAACTTCAAACTGTACTACAAAGCAGTAATAATTAAAACAGCATGGTACTGGAACAAAGGCAGAACTGCAGACCAATGGAACAGGGTTGAATACACTGACATCTCCCCTCAATCATATGATCATCTAATCTTTGATAAAGGTGCAAGTAATGTGAGGTGGAGTAAGGAAAGCCTCTTTAACAAATCATGCTGGCATCACTGGATGGCTACACGCAAAAAAATGGGCTCAGAACTCTGCCTAACACCATGTACAAAAGTAAGATCAAAATGGATTAAATACCTCAACATCAGACCAGAAACCATAAGGTACATTGAAGACAAAGTTGGCAAAACCCTCCATGACATTGAAGCTAATGGTATCTTCAAAGATGCCACGCCACTGGCTGAGCAAGTGAAAACAGAGATTGATAAATGGGACTATCTTAAACTAAGAAGCTTCTGCACCTCCAAAGAAACAGTGACCAAAATACAAAGACAGTCTACAGAATGGGAAAGGATATTCGCCGAATACACATCTGACAAGGGGTTGATATCCAGGATATACAAAATACTGGTTAAACTCCACAAGAAGAAAACATCCAACCCCATCCAAAAATGGGGCATTGAAATGAACAGAAACTTTCTCAAAGAAGAAATCCGAGTGGCAAAAAAGCACATGAGAAAATGCTCTACATCATAATTTCACAGATCTAGGACAACTCAGGAACTTCATAGACACAAAACCATTGTTATAAGAACTAATTGGGTTACTTTAAGATAAGACCTACAAGTACACCACCAAACTACTACGGAAAGATGGTAAAAATCCCCATTACTGTAATCTCTATCAAGGTCAATGGAATAAATTCACCAATAAAGAGTCACAAAATGGCAGGATGAAATAGTAAACTGAATCCATCATTCTTCTGCCTGCAAGAAACACATCTAAACAATCAAAGCAAACACATGCTCAAAATCAAAGATTAAAATATAATTCTCCAAGCAAACAGCCCCTCAAAAAACCCTGGGTTGGCCATACTAATATCAGACCCTATAGAGTTCAGGCTGAAAAAGTTTATAAGAGACAGTAAAGGTCTTTTCTTAATGATCAAGGGCTTCATAAACCAGGAAGAATTCATAATCCTAAATGTATATGGACCATTGAGGAACCAGCAAAAAATTTTTAAAAAACTACAAAAGACTTGAAGAAAGACATTGATAGCAACACAATAGTGTTTGGAGACTTCAAAATGGCTTTGTCAACTTTTGATATATCGAAGAGACTAAAGCTTAACAAGGAAATACTTTATTTGAGGGAAGAAATGTAGGGAAAGGGATTAGTAAGTATAAACAGTACATTTCATACCGCAAAAGCTCAATACACATTCCTCTCCAATGCACCTGGGACAGTCTACAAAATAAACCACATGATGGCCTACAAAAGAAGCCTCCATAAAATTAAAAGGATAGAAATTCCATCTACTATCTTTCCACAGAAAATGAGAATCAAATCAAACACATGGAAGATAAATAACTCAAAACCAAACAACCAGTGGCGTAAAAAGAAAATCAAAAGATTCCTGGAAATAAATGAAAAAGAGGAAGTGAGCTATAAGAACTTGTGGGACACAGAAAATCAAGTAGCTTGAAGTCATCTTAAATAAGGTGGTAAAGGAACTGTAGAAAGAAAACTACAAAACACTACTTCAAGAAATAAAAGATTTCATGAGGAAATGGAAACACATCCCCAGCTCTTGGACTGGGACAATTAACATTGTAACTGTAATGACATTACTCACCAAAATCTATCCTTTTAAATTTTTATACAGATTCAATATGGTCCCTATAAGATACCCATAATGTTTCAAAGAAATAGATCAAACACTCCTGCAATTTGTAACCAAATTCAAACTGTACTGCACAGCGGCAGTAATTAAAACACTATGGTTTTGGAATAAAGACAGACCCATAGATCAAAATGGAATAGAGTGGAATATTCTGGCACAGACTCACAAGTATATTATCACTTAATCTTTGATAAAAGAGTAATAAATAGGAAGCTGAGCAGAAACATACCCTTTAACAAGTGGTGCTGGGAAAACTGGAAAACTGCATGCAAAAAAAAAAAAAAAAAGGAACTCTTGAGCTATACCTAATGGTTTGCATGTATGGTTGATCCCAGTTTGGTCTCTGGAACTGTGCATAGTCTCTTAAAGAACACCAGGGATGATTCTTGATCAGAGCCAGGAGTCAACCCTGAGCACCATCGACTTTGACGTGAGAATCAAAAACTAAATGAAAGAAAGAAAGAAAGAAAGAAGGAAGGAAGGAAGGAAGGAAGGAAGGAAGAAAGAAAGAAAGAAAGAAAGAAAGAAAGAAAGAAAGAAAGAAAGAAAGAAAATTAAGTTTAAAATCCTTAGTACTGCCACAGTGAACATTTCTAGTAAATAGTGTGCCAATATTTCACAGCCGTTTTTCAGACTTTATTACTACCAGTGTGTGAAAATGACTGCCTTTGTTGGTCTTATAATTTGACCCTCTTTGGAGAAGTTTTTACTGAGAAGTTTCCTTGAAATTTAGAGTTGGGGATATGGAATTGTGACTCAAAGATCATTCAAAGAAATTGTGAGCAAAGGGGAGCTGGCAGCTGGAATAGAGAGGGGATCACTAAGAAAATGATGGCTTGAGAGACTGGTCAGGATGGGAGATGTGTGAAGAAAGTAGATAAATGACCAAAAGTGATAGACTCTTGGTATCTGTGTTGCAAACCATAATGCACAAAAGTACAGAGAGAGTATGGGGAATATTGTCTGCCACGGAGGCAGGGGGAGGGTGGGAAAGAGGGGTATATGGGGGATATTGGTGGTAGGGAATGTGCACTGGTGGAGGGATGGGTGTTTGGTCATTGTGTGATTGTAACCCAAACATGAAAGCTTCTAACTATCTCAATGGTAATTCAATAAAATTAGCACTGTCCTGTAGCATGGTCCTCTTGTTCTTCATTGATTTGCTCAAGAGGGCCCCAAAAGGTCTCCATTGTGAGACTTGTTGTTACTGTGTTTTGGCATATCGAATACGTCACGGGGAGTTTGCCAGGCTTTTCTGTGCAGCCAATATGCTCTCAGTAGCTTGCCGGGCTCTCTGAAAGGGGTAGAGGAATTGAACTTGGGTCAGTCGGGCAAATGCCCTACCCGTTGTGCTATTGATCCAGCCTAAATAAAGTTAAAAAAATTAAAAATTTAAAAATTTAAAATAAATAAATTCATACAGAAAAAAAAGAAATTGTGTAGCTAATAACTCATTTTCTTTCTATTCAGTGTGATACCTATTTATATATGTTGGTATTATTTTTATCTTTGTTTCCATTCAGATATATTTCACATTATATATTATGTAAGAGGATTTCCATTTATAAACATAGTAAGTTTGTCAGAAGAACTTTTAAAAATATACGTAGAGAATCTAACCTCCCTTTCTAAGTTCATAATACTACTTTGATATAATAAGTTAAAATGATTTTAAACAATTGCACTATGTTTTAATATTCTTATAAAAGCTTGCAAGCCATAAGAATGTTTGCTAGTTTCTAGCTATTGTATTTTGTAATAAGCATTATTTTAGAGCAATTTTTGTTTTCAAAAACAAAATGCACACAAGGTACTAAAAATCCTGAATTTCTTTACTCTCCCCAAGCATACATATCATAATTGACGTAGTATATGTATATAGTAATTAAAGTCAATAATATACATTAAACTTTAAAGATTTTGATGAAAGCATGACGACATATTCGTGTTATTTTAAAAATTATTTCATTTCTAAGGGCATGGAGTCACAGCTGGAAGTATTTGAGGATTACTCCTGGCTCTGTGCTCATGGAATACTCCTGGCAAGTTTAAAAGGACTACATATAGCTACCGAGAGTATTTGATATGCCAGACACAGTAACAACAAAGTCTCCAATGGAGACGTTACTGGGCCCGCTCGAGCAAATCGACGATCAACGGGAGGGCCTTTACATATAGCATTGGATATTGAATCCAGATATATCGTGTGCAAGGCAAGAACATTAAGTAAAGGCCCTCCCGTTGTTCATCGATTTGCTCGAGCGGGCCCAGTAGCGTCTCCATTGGAGACTTTTTTGTTACTGTGTTTGGCATATCGAATACGTCATGGGGAGCTTGCCAGGCTCTGCCATGTGGGCGAGATACTCTCGGTAGTTTGCCGGGCTCTCCGAGAGGGGTGGAGGAATCGAACTTAGGTCGGCCATGTTGGCTGCGTGCAAGGCAAACGCCCTACTGCTGTGTCTACTGTAATATTTCTCTGGCCCCACGTATTTATTAATAAAGTAACATGCATAGTAGTTTCATTGTTTTTAAAGTTCTGTATGCCACTCTTATTAATCCTCCCTATTTTAACCCGCTGAGCCTCTGAAATACATTGTTCATTTTATTAATCTATAGATTATTTTCCAGAATACTATAAATCATACCACACTAGTTTTACAACTTGTTTTCACTGACTTATTTCACTTATTCACACACGTGTTCCCTTTTCTATTCAGACAAGTATGAAGAGCATATTAGTTGATTGCAGATTTTTGTGATTAAGAGTAAGGGAGTTCAAAATGTACATATAATAGTTCTTGAATACACCTTATATGCACGCAACTTATTTTGGTAAAATTTTAGAATATGATTGTTGTATAAATCATAAACTATGTAACTGAGTAGAATGTCAAACTACCTACTTTTTTTTTTTCATTTTTTTTCCCTCCAGTTGATCGTCGATTTGCTCGAGCGGGCCCAGTATCGTCTCCATTGGAGACTTTGTTGTTACTGTGTCTGGCATATCGAATACTCTCGGTAGCTTGCCGGGCTCTCCGAGAGGGGCAGAGGAATCGAACTTGGGTCGGCCATGTTGGCCGCTTGTAAGGCGAACGCCCTACCGCTGTGCTATCGCTCCAGCACCAAACTACCTATTAATCCAAATATATTGTAATATATTCACACCAACAACTGATAAGAGCTCCTACTGCTTGAAATTCTTTATAAACTTGGTATATTCAGTGCTTTGAATTTAGGACATTCTAATTGTATTTAGTAACCCTGCTTATTTTTTTCCTTTGTAATATTGAAAATACATTTTCTCTGAAATAATTTTGTGAGAAATTATAATGTAACAGTCATTCTCAGTGTTTAGCAAGCTTATATTTGAATTCTAAAGAGTCATATATCTTTATCCACAAGCCACATTAATTCTTGGTGAATTTTTAATTTAAATATCAGAACATTTTTATTTTTCATTATTCTAAATTATGATTTAGAACTCATCATTTCAGCTGGTGACTAACAAAAACATGTGGTACTTGATAAAATTAATTTACTGAAGTATCTTATCTTTGTATTTATGATCACTAAGTTTTTATTAACAATTCCCCCCAAATCAAACAAAATAACTCTTGCATTCTATCTTCTATTATCTTTTATTGGATAATTTTAGTTTCCAAAAAGAAAACAAGTACTTTTAGTTATAGGATAGTATATCACAATATTATTTTTTATTTTCCACCTGGCTCAGCCGGGTTCAATTCCTCCACCCCTCTCTGAGAGCCCGGCAAGCTACCGAGAGTGTCTTGCCTGCACGGCAAAGCCTGGCAAGCTCCCCATGACGTATTTGATATGCCAAATACAGTAACAATTGTCACAATGGAGACATTACTGAGCCTGCTTGAGCAAATAAATGAACAGCAGGAGGACAGTGACAGTGACAGTCCATTTTATTACTTAAACTTAACAGGAGAAAAATAAGAGACTAAGGACATAAAAAAAAATAAGCTAACACACACCAAACCAATTTGTTCCAAGGATGAAAATATTGTCTTAATTGTTATGGATAAGATGAATTGTATATGTGTGGTACCAATTTGTTAAGGAGTGATAGCACAGTAGGTAGGGCGTTTGCCTTGCACACAGCCAACCCGGCCGACTAGGGTTCGATTCCTCTGCCCCTCTTGGAGAATCTGGCAAGCTACCGAGAGTATCTTGCTTGCAGAGCAAAGCCTGGCAAGCTACCTTTGACATATTCAATATGCCAAACACAGTAACAAGGAGTCTCACAATGGAGACGTTACTGGGCCCGCTCGAGCAAATCGATTAACAATGGGAAGACAGTGCTACTACGGTGCTACAGTACAATCCCAAGAATATTCAGAATGTGATAGCATAAAAAAATCTTATCTTTGTAAATGTAATCAATTCAAAGGTGGTGATAAAGGTGAACTCTAATCTAATAGATTGCCATGTTTTTAAGGAAAGGACAGAAGCATGTAGAGAGTATGGCATCTGACAACAAATATAGAATGTAGTGATGAGGGTGAAAATTTAGGGATGTTAATGGTGAATAGTCACCAACATAACAGAGGAAGAGGAAATGAAATATTCTAACAAATGTCTCAGAATGACCATAACCTTTTAGACCCTGAATTTTAGACTTCTAGTCTCAATATTTGTGAAAGTTAAATTTCTATAGTATTATGCCACACTGTATGTGACATGGTACCCAGTCTTTGGAGTCTAGTACAACAGCAATTGCCATTATAGATGCCAATGAAGTTTTGTTTCGCTATAAATGCACACCAAAAGACCAATAATTTACAATTTTGAAACTCACTATCATATTTATGGAAATCTAAGTATAATTATTGTGATTACTAGAAGCATAGGAAAAACGCTGTTTGTTACAAAGACTATGCAAAACTAAAGAAACGGCCTAAACGTCCTCATAATTCCAAACAATGAAAACAGGTGTGCTACGACAGCTTATCAAAGATTAATAACTAGAAGTTTTGTGTGTTTGCTATTCAAACCCACTCCTTCCTTCTCTGGAAGTCAGCTTATTGAAGACTATCAATTTTTAAATCAATCCTTATAATTTGTTTTCCTTCCAGGGCATTATTTCCTATGCCTGAAAGATTTTTCATTTTGCTCACTTGAAAATCAGTACCGATATGACAGTGATGTAAATCATTGCTCTCTTTCTACTTTGACAACATTTGCCCTTTTTTATGCTTGGCTAAATATGTCAATTTCCATCAGCTCACCAGATAGCACTTGCTAAGGTGCTACTTATGTTTTCCTAAGTCCTCCTGTTCTCAAAACCACATTAGGAAAATATTCAGTTGCATTGATAATGTTAAAGTTTGATGCTTTAATTTTCTTAAAATTGTAATCAAACAACTAGTTTCTTAAAATGTATATAATTAGCTAAATTGATAATAAGTAAAAAAATGACTAATTTTATGAGCTTTTTAGAATCTACATAAATTTTGGAGAACAGGTACATACATTCATATAAAGTTAACAGTCAATGAAACACAAAATTGATATTCAACATTATCAACTACTTATTGAAATCATAATTGCTCTTTCTTGATTTCTGAATATGTTTCAACTAATAAATAATAGCAAAAAGTGCATTATTTTAACTTTTAATGCATATATCTTGAAGCTTTATGATATAGAAATTATAATGTTTCTAAAGGAGATGATAGCTGTCAAATTTTTTTTGAATAATGAAATTTCAAAAAGTACAAATTGTAAATAAAACACAAAACTAATATCTTAGTTTTAGAAAACACAATGTGTAAATAAAACACAGAACTAGTTTCTTAGTTTTAGAAAGACAGAAAAATCTTGTTCAATGTGTCTTGTGAGAATAAAGTAGCCAAAATATATTCATATTATGATCCAGTCATGAAGACTAGAAGTTTCTTCAGATTAAGTATCAAAACAATAAACAATATCACAGGTTTTTTATGACTCTGGGGAGAGATAAAATATTTCATATGATAAGAACCATAAAAAATAAGATTTATTCTGTGTATCATCCCAATTATTATTGGTTTAAATAGGCTGCCTATCTTGGATTTTATAGAAAACAAAAAAAACAGATTATATAATATGTCAAGATTAGCATTGATACAAACAAAAAGTGTGTCTGTTCCTCTTTAAAGATTTTCCGGATATATAAGGGAAAAAGAATAAACCTTATCAATAATGGAAACTGAATTTCACAAAAATTATAGCATGCTATGTTGAAAAGTTTGTATAATGTTAAGTTCTTACATTCTTTGAGACATTTAGTTTAAAAGACATGTTATATCACTTACTTCCTCCATCTGTGTCCAGGTATATGGCTAAGTAGTAGAACTATTTACTTTAATGCATAGAACTCTAGGTTAAATATTTGCTACCATAAAAATAGGTTCTCAGTTTGTGTGTCCAGAACATAAATAGTTATTCAACATCTGAACTGCTTGAGTCGATATGGCCAGTTCATAATCTGTGTCTTCATAATATTTTAGACTCAGTGTACATGCGTCCAAACTTATTATTCTTTAAACTATAAATAGCTTTCACTTGGTACATCTTATGATTTGGCCTCTTACTGGGCTTTCTTAGTTCCCATTTTCAATGTCTCTCATAGTCCTTGTTATAATTATAATCTCTCTCACTTCTTTTTCTCATAACTGAAGTTCCTGAAATCAAAATTAACATTATTGACCCTGGAAAAATGATGTGGCATGAGGATAAATGGATAAATGAATATTTGTATATGAGGTAAATAAACCGACTATTAAAAAGCAAGTTTATATATATATACATATATACATATATAAATACCCCCATAAAACAAAATAAATTTAAAACTCATATGTAGCTAGTACTCTAATAAACTCAAATAAATAAACAATTTATTGACTATTGAGTTCTATTAAATGGTCCTTTGAGGGCATGAATAAGACATGCATTAATTTTCTTTACCACAGGTAAACGAAACATAAGTGTGAAGATATACCTTGAATGGATATTGAAAGATGTAGTTTCCTTGAAATGAAAGGAAATTTTCTCTTGCAATCAAGGGGATGAAAGTATAATTTATTAAATCCTAGCTAAATCAGTGAAACACTTTTGTAAGGTAGGCCAAGGTTTCTTGAGTTTTTCCATTGAAACAATTTTATTCTCTTAAGTGCTTTTTAAAAAATAAATATTACCTGTAGTTATAATGTAATGTATATTAGATCGTTGGAAATTTCTGAAAAGGGATACAGAATAAGGAAGTCTAGTCCATGATTTTAAAAGCATACCTTAAATTAAAGAATGAAAAAATCTGGATGTAAGGGGATTCTACAAGAAGATAAACCTAACAATAAGGGTGATAGGATATGATATATTAATGCATATGATTTGCAAAGAGTAAAGAAATAAATGTTACTAAGAACTTCAATATGTAATTTTACAAACTTCATATATGTAATTTAATAAAACTGTAGTCGACTTGAAAAAGTTTTGTTTGTTTTTAGGGGCCTCACCTGGTGATGGCCAAAGGTTGTCCTTGGCTTGCACTCAGAAGCTACTCCTAAGGTGCTTTGGAAATGTATGGGACACTGGGAATTGGACCTGGTTTGGCTGTATTTAAGGCAAGCGCCCTACCCATTGTGCCACTGCGCTAACCAAGACTTAGAAAACTTGGCAAAAGATTTCATTGTCCACATTGTCTCAGTCTTTAACAGAACTTCATATAATTTTTGAAAATTGCAAAGTGAGTATTCAGTATTTATTATGAGAATATTTCTCTCAAATCAGAAAAGAAATTTGTATATATTTATTTAATTTGGAAATAATTTATTGCAGGGTGAAATAAATATTTCTTGTAGATACATAAACACCATTTGTTAGGGCACGAATCGAAATCTCCTTTTAATGACAAAGAGACTCCAGAGACTGCAAACAGCAAGCAGGATTTATTGTGAGACTTGCTAGCTAGGGTCGTGCCACCTATGCAGACATGCAGGTCCAGCAAGTTGGGCAAGACCCCGAGCTTCAAATCCTGGTTTTAGTCTCCCAAATGAAGGAAGGTGAGTGAGAGGGCCCATTCCTCATAGGTTTGCCCCTTTAGTCTGCAGTGCCGGTGATGTTATTATAGACTGGCAGCTCCTACAGGTTTTTAGAATTTTTTAATAACTGAGAACAGGGACTTTGGCTAACCAATAACAGAGCCGTCGAGGTGGTATGGGTTCAGGCCTATCAGTCACGGGTAGCTTGTACAAAACATTAAGGGAGCCCGGGGAGGCCAGAGAATCAACCTTTGTATTTCCTTTGGTCAGGGTACTGTGCAGGGAGGAATATGCCAGAATATGCCATATAAGGCCCGTTGATCATCGATTTGCTCGAGCGGGCCCAGTAACGTCTCCATTGGAGACTTTGTTGTTACTGTGTCTGGCATATCGAATACTCTCGGTAGCTTGCTGGGCTCTCCGAGAGGGGCAGATGAATCGAACTCGGGTCGGCCATGTTGGCTGCGTGCAAGGCAGACGCCCTACCCGCTGTGCTATCGCTCCAGCCCATGCCATATAATGATAGAACATAAATATTGCTGAAGGAAACCAGGAATTTGCATAAACAATGATGAAAGGGGATTGGCATCTAATCTTATAAAGACACGCATAAGCCATGGTAAGAAATTCAGAGTAAGTGCTGTCTGAAATAATGTTCACCAGCCCAAGTAAACTTTCAAACATTGGTAGATGGCATATAATTCCTTATACTGGGAGAAACTGTCTGGTAAAGAAAAGAGAGCACAGGAAAAGTGTAGGATAAAATTGGTTTGCTACAGGGAGCTTAGGTTCATTGGGTTACTCCCATCACAGTGCTCCCATTCCTCTATGTTTATTTGTAACTTCTTTCTTTGTGCTTTTGTAACTTGTAAACATTGTTTTTTCTCTTCTCCTTAAATATGTTCCTTATCTTCTCCTCTCTATAATCTGGGGCCACGGGTTATTTAGGCATACTCCCTTTAATTCATTTACCTCCCTCACCCAGTTTTTTGATATTACATAGAAGTGATATCAACCTGTGTTTATTCTTCTGGCTTGTTTGATTTAACAGTATATCTTCCAGTTCCCTCCATGTTGTGACAAGTTATGTGATATTCCATTATGCATACATACCAAATATTCATGATCCACTTGCTGTTATTGGACGTCTAGATTGATGCCAATTCTTAGCTTTTGTAATTAGTACTGCAATGAATGTTGGTGAGCATACTTTCTTTTGAATGAATGTATCCCTGTTCTGGGAAAAATAGCAAAAGTTGAATTGCTGAGTCATATGGCAGCTCAAGTTTAAGCTTATTAAGAACCCTCCTTAAGTTTTTCATAGGGTTTTGACCAGAAAGCGTTCCCATCAAAAGTGGATATGAGTTGTTTTTTCACCTCATCCCTGATAACACAGACTGTCCACAGTATTTTCCCTGTATAAATATATGTGCCATTTGGGCTGGAGCAATAGCACAGCGGGTAGGGCATTTGCCTTGCCTACAGAAATTGAACCTGGGTTCAATTTCTCCATCCCTGTCAGAGAGCCCGGCATGCTACCAAGAGTATCCTGCTCACATGGCAGAGCCTGGCAAGCTCCCTGTGGCATATTCGATATGCCAAAAACAATAACAACAAAACTCACAATGGAGACATTACTGATGCCTACTTAAGCAAATCGATGAACAACGGGAGGACAGACAATGCAAGTATATGTGCCATTTTTACCGGCTTAAGATGATATCTCATTGTCATCTTGATTTGGATTTCCCTTATAGTAAGTGAGCATTTTTTCCATGATTTTTTTCTTTTGGTATTTTCTTCTTCTTTTTTTTTAATGTAAGACTGGTGCTATTTTTTCAGCCATTGATTAAGTCGATTGAATTGGGCTTGAACTCCACATTACATTTTTTTAATTGAATCACTCTGAGATAGTTACAAAGCTTTCAAGTTCGAGATTCATCTGTACAATGATAGAACACCCATTTCTCCACCAGTGCACACCTCTATCACCAAAGTCCCCAGTATATTCCCCCTGTCCCCATTTCAGTCCTCAGCCTTCCTCCATTGGAGGCAATTTACCCTATAATCTCTCTCTACCTTTGAGCATTATGATTTGCTCAACTTTTCTCACCACCATTCAAACCTGCCTGCCAGGGGCAGATGCTAGACCATTCATTGTGCCCTGCTTATTTTTAATATCATGGGGGCCACAGCCACACACTTCTGGAATCCTAGACTGTAGATGGTTGGGTTCCAGGGACATTTCTGTAGGGTAGTAATCCATTTTGGGATTCAATTGGGCGTCTCTGGACCAGGACTGTTGGTGTGCTAAGATGGTGCCTGGAGGCACATTGTGGGTGTGACTGCCAGGCCAACGAGCGGGCAGGGAGCCGGGAGAGACAGCTGGCATGGAGATTTAGTCCTCAAACCTGGGCCTTGCTTTTGGAAGCTCTTGGTAACCAGGATTCCATCTGGAGTAGGTGGGAGAGTACACCTGCTCCATCTGAGGACTGGAGATCTCCAGTCCTCTGGTGTCTTTGTGTCTCCAGCTTTTGATCTCTTTCAAGATTTATTTATGGGTCTCAGAAGCAAGGCTAGTAATAGAGTTTACCGGGTGGTGCTTGAGTTGGTTCATGGGGGTGACTGACAGTGCTTCCATATGCACTGGGAAGTGGGGGGAGGTAGCCCATCCTAACTCTGTGAAAGCCTGGAGATTTCAGTCACAAAATCCACATACATGAATTTCCAGCAGATTATATCGTGGTGAGGTCTGTCCTGAGACAGTTAAGTCAGGCCGGGGGTATGGTGGTGATATTGGATTGTGGAATCAAGAGGCTACTGGGGCTCTGCTGGGGTAGGCACAGGCCAACTTGTTCCCTTTGATATACCCCAGTCTGTTCAGCCATGCACGGGTCCAAGATTAACTGGAGCTTTTTGTCTCTTTCAAGATTTATATATGGGTATCTGAGATAAGGCCAATAAATGAGCTTGTATAGCTGAGCCGGAGGTGGTTTCTGGGCATGGCCCCCACATACCTAACTTTTGGCTGTTTAATTTCTTAGTAAAGTTGGTCCCAAGTTGTTGGGGTCCGGCAAAGGCACAAAGGCAATTTTTGGCGTATTAGGAACCTTGAAGTCACCATCAGACTGCTGATGCACTTGCCCTGCAGGTACAGGTTGACCTGTTGGTGGCATAATACTCCCATGTTTGTCTTGGTCTTACTCAGATAAGTACTTGTTTATTTTCTCACCCTCATTCTTTGATGAAGATTTTATACTTTTAGTTGATACTGAATTGTATTTTTATATATAATTAAAATCAACCCTTTATCTGATATATTGAGTTTGAATATTTACTCCTCAGCTATCTTTTACTTTTTGTGCATGCTTTTTATGTCTTACAGAAGAATTTTAATTTGTAGTCCCATTGGGTTAATTTTAATTTCTTAGTCTTTGTCAATGAGATTGTATCATTGAAGACTTCTTTGAGGTCTAGTTCTTAGAGTCCTTTTCCAATATTTACCCAATAGGGAATCCATAAAATATAATGGATTCAGTCTGATCTCAAAGTCTTTGATCCACTTTCATTTTACTTTTGTGTAAAGGGTAGATATGGTTCCAGTTTTAATTTCTTACATATGATTATCAAGTTCTCTAAATATAATTTTTTAAACATGTTTTAATTCCGTTTTCTGCTCTCAGCTTCTTTGTCTAAAATTAGCTGACCATGACTTCCACACCTGAAACTCCCAATGCTACTTGCCTGCAAGATGGAGAACTCATCCTTCTGTCTTGCACCATTGTATCCTTTCACTAGGACAAGGATTTGTATTGTCTGAAGTCATTCTATTCTCTGAACACAAAAGCACACAGACACTACATACATAACTAATTTTGCGGGAAGGTGGGTAGTGGCACTCCGATTTATCAGAAAACATACAGCTATAAATATCAGTTAACCCAGCCGAGTAACTAGCTAATGATATTCTGGGCATTCTCGAATAAAAAAGCATGATAAGAAATACTAATCTAAAGAACACATGTATTATTAGTAGCCATCTGGTGTGAATAAGTTAGTAGATTAGTTCTCAATAAACTGGGAATCTAAGCATCCAACAATAACACAAAACTTGAAGAGTGCTGGGGAAACCAAGGAACTCAGGTGCAGTCGCAAGTTTTCAAGCCCATCAAAATACTTGAGTCTGGTCGATGAGGACCTAAAATTAACACTCATTGTACTGGGAAAAATTATCAAGAGCTTGCAAGAAAACTTAAGCAATCACTAAACAAAAAGTCAATCAAATCAAAGAATAGAGGATGAGAGATTTCATATAAATGGAATTGACGGAGCTATGGAAAATATGAGCAAAACAAGCAGCAGCATCTTGCTCTGGGAACCCAGATTGGCAAATGTGAATACAAAATACAGATCAGCATTTATTAGAAAGTTTACAAAGAAAAGAGAAAGAAAAGAATGCAAGAAAATGTACAGTATTTAGTGAACAAGGACAAGAGGATTAATCTAATAGTAGGAATTTTAGAAGTTGAGGAAGAAGGGAAAAGAAAAGAATGAATGATGGGAGAAAATAGCTGAGAAATTCACCACTCTCTGAAGAGAGCTGCAAAAATTCAGTAGTCCAAAAGAGTACCATATAAAATAGAATCGAATATGACAAAACCAAAACACATACTAATCCGAATGAAAACTAAAAGTTAAACGCAAGTCTTTAAATCAGCAAGAGAGTGCCCGAGAACAGACGACTGGTTAAAGAAACTTTGGTACATCTACACAATGGAGTACTATGCAGCTGTTAGAAAAGATGAAGTCATGAAATTTACATACAAGTGGTACTGCATCGACAGTATCATGCTAAGTGAAATGAGTCAGAAAGAGAGGGACAGGCATAGAAAGATGCATTCATCTGGGGAACATAAAGTAACAAAATAGGAGACTGACACCCAAGAATAGCTGAGATAAGTACCAGGAGGTTCACTCCATGGCTTCTAGGCCAGCTGCACATGCTAGGGGAAAGGCAGCTCATATAGAGAAGGGAGCACCAAAATAAGGGGTTTTGGGAGGTACCTCCCAGGATGGGAGATGCATGCTGAAAGTAGACTATAGACCAAATATGATTGCCACTCAATTCCTTTTTTGCAAACCTCAACACCCCGTAGGAGAGAGAGAACGAAAGTGAATGCCATGCCACAGAGGCAGGGTGGGATGGGGGGGATGGGGATGTGGCAGAAATACTGGGATCATTGGTGGTGGAGAATATGCACTGGTGGAGGGATGGGTACTCAATTATTGTATAACTGAAACCCAAGCACAAAAATTGGTAAGACTACAACTGTACCTCATGGTGTTTCACTAATAAAATAATAAAAAATAATAATAAAAAATAGAGCAGCAAGACAAAGTAAAATCTTAAATATACCTAAAATAAAATAGATATGCCATGTGAAACATTATAGGCAATAATAGAGTGGAAGGACATATTCAAATTATGAATAAAAAGAGACTTTCCACCTAGAATCCAGAACCCTGCTAAAATTTCATTTAGATGAGAGGAAGGGATAAAAACATTCCAGACAAACAAGAGCAGGTAACTTGTGTGATAACCAGATCTACCATGAAAGAACTACTGAAAAGACACCTATATAAACCAAATAGTCAAATGTAGAATCAACAGTCTACACAGTAAAATGACAGCACAGCTTTTTATATCAATAATGTACGTGAATGTTTGTCAATAGACAAAACTCTCCCATAAAAGTCAAAGAGTGGGAGTGGAGGGGTGGATCAAGAAACAAAGGTTTTCAATCTGTTGTTTATGGGTAACATGCCTAAAAGCACAGGATAGACATAGTTTAAATTAAAAGAATGGAAAAAAATTATACAAGCTAAAGTGAAACAAACAAAAATAGTTCACATACTTGGTTACATCAGACCAAATGCATTCACCCTAAAGGAAGTAATTAGGCAAAGAGATGGACACTACATACTAATCAAGGGAATGAATAATAGATAAATAAGTACTAACTCTAATTAACAAATACATACCAAATGTTGGGTATGTATTTGTTTCTGATTGGTTTTCTTACAGATGGTTTTTTACAGTGATTCTTTTGTGTTTTTTTTTCTTATTTTACCTTCTAAATGTTTCTACTCCAAATACTTTTTTAATAGTAACTAACATAAGTTGTTTCATTTACCATATCTAAAATCTCTTCTTTGCTATTATTAAATCATAATTTCACAATGCAATTATATTATTTTGCCTATTTCACGTTGTACTTTATTGTTACCTTAGATAAGTTGTGTTTATACTTATGCAACTATTTCATTATTTACGATATTTGTTCAAGATTTTGTGTCTCTGTTTTCATGTGAAAACTTACTTTCATCAATTTTTGTATCGAAGATCTGGTGGCTTTAAATTCTATTTGCTTAATGTTTGCAAAATTGTAATTTAGAAATTATAAATGAATATATATCACTTACAAACTACTCCCTGAAAAAAATTCAATTGTAAAGGTAAAGTACACAAAATTTATAATTAAAATGAAATAATATCTTAAAGATCAATTAAAAGTAGGGTGCTTGCCTTGCATGAATCAGATCTGGGTTCAATCCTTAGCACCCCAGGTGTTCCCTCAAGATCATAAAGAACCATCCCTCAGCACAGAGTCTGAGTATCACCGGTCCAATCCTAAAACAAAGAAGTTATATGTATTATCTTAAAGGGCTTAATTTCAAAATAGTCATGTTTTGGCCTTAAAATGTTCAGATCGCAAACTGCAAACCATCCTCCCATTGTTCATCGATTAGCTCGAGCGGGCCCAGTAACGTCTCCACTGGAGACTTTTGTTGTTACTGTGTTTGGCATATTGAATACATCACGGGTAGCTTGCCAGGCTCTGCCCTGTGGGCGAGATTCTCTCGGTAGCTTGCCGGGCTCTCCGAGAGGGGCAGAGGAATCGAACTCAGGTCGGCCATGTTGGCTGCGTGCAAGGCAAATGCCCTACCGCTGTGCTATCGCTCCGGGTAGGGCATTTGCCTTGCACGAAGCCAACCCGGGTTCGATTCTCAGCATGCCATATGATCCCCTGAGCACCGCCAGGCTTAATTCCTGAGCGCAGAGCCAAGAGTAACCCCTGCGCATTGCTGGGTGTGATCCAAAAAGAAAAAAAAAATTCAGATATCTATTTAAAATTAAAATTACTTTTGTTGATAACTCTATAAGTTTTGGAATTAGATAGTAAACTAAGAAAAACATGTTCTTACTTTTAATTAACTGGAGTAAAATTTATGGAGCACTTAATTTTTCTCTAGAGTTATTGCATGCAGAATTTACTGCTCTACTAAAATACACTTAAAATAATATTTTAGGAATCAAAACAAAGACAAACTATTCTTTTTTTTTCCCTTTATTGTATTTTATTTTTTTTTAAAGTTGTAGATTTACAATTTTTTGTGCTTTGGTTTCAATTATACAATGATCAGATACCCATCCCTCCACCAGTGCCCATTTTCCACCACCATGGATAATATCCCTCCCACCCCCATCCCCCCATCCCCCCTGTCTCTGTGGCAGGGCAATCCCCTGTGTTCTCTCTCTCCTTTTGGGTGTTGTGGTCTGCAAAAGAGGCATTGAGTGGCAAACATGTTCAGTCCATAGTCTACTTTCGACATGTATCTCCCCTCCTGGGAGGATCCTCCAAACATCCTTTATTTGGTGCTCCCTTCTCTATCTGAACTGCCCTTTCCTCTAGGATACCCGGCTGGCCTCTAAGTTATGGAGTAATCCTCCTGGTGCTGATCTCAGCTATTCTTGGGTATTAATCTCTTACTTTGTTACTTTATATCCCCCAGATGAATGCAATCTTTCTATGTCTATCCCTCTCTTTCTGACTCATTTCGCTTAGCATGATACTTTCCATATTGTACCACTTGTATGTAAATTTCATGACTTCATCTTTTCTAAGAGCTACATAGTACTCCATTGTGTAGATGTACCAAAGTTAAAGACAAACTATTCTTAAAAAATTTAAAAAAATATCCTGCATATGACAACGAATCTGTACTTAGATTGCTAAAAATGTAATTATATTTAGTATACATTGGTCAAAGGTCTGGCTGCAGTTAGACTAGTAATACAAAAATTAATTCTTCAACTTTAGAGCATCATTGCTGTCAAAACAATTCATATTTAAGTTTATCAATATTATTTTAAAAATAGAAATATATATTTGTCTTATGGGAGACTAAAAGATAATTTTAACCCCAGTAGTTAGTATTTCCATTGTTTCATTAGTTTACCATACCTATTTCTAAACAACTCAAATGAGTCCTTTTGATATGAACCGTTGCAAAAATGAAATGTGTGAGATAATCATTTGGCAAGTGGTATAATAGAGTTCACCACTTCCTTTATTAGGAAATAAACTGAATAGGTGAAAATCACATATAATTCAAATATTTGCATATAAATATTTACCCGATATGAAAATGTATAATATATAATAATTGATAATACTAATAAAATTGATGGATATTATGAGATAATAAAACTTGGAATTACTATAATAGAAAGTGTGTGAAGAAACAGAATTTTTAAAAATAATACAGGAATCAGGAAGTTACTAAAGGGATTAAGGTGTTTGTCTTGCATATGATAAACAAACCCTTTCAATCCTTGAAATCACATATAGTTCCCATAAAAATCTCCAGGAATGACTTTTGAGCATAGCACCATGACTAAACCGTGAAAAATGCCAGGTTTGGCCCCCAAATGAAAAGTTAAGTAAAAAAGAGATAGGGAAACAAACAAGGATAGGTGAAAAAGACAGGTTCATGTGGAAAATTATTAAGAATAACTTACTTTAACAAAACATACTTTGGTGTTTCATAGAGGTGCCTCTATGACTCAATTTTTTCTATGATATAAAAAATGTAACCGGTGGGGGTCAGAGATATAGCACAGGAGTTATAGCACTTTCCTTCCATGCTACCAACCCTTGTTTAATCTGAGGGCCACCAGAATGATGTGTGAGCAAATAGTAAGGAGCAAACCAGTGAGTAAACCAGTGTGTGGCCCAATTAAAAAAAAATACAATGTGAGTAGTATTTACTAGCAAAGATGATTTTGGACAGTTGTTTAGTAATACTTAAATTTTTTAATAAAGCCCAGAATTAAAATGTTAATATTAGTGTTTCTTATTACAGCACAATAACGAATGAAAAATTCTAGTCATATTGCTCCATCAAACATACATTTTTTTATCTTTTTAAATTATTTATTTATTTATAATTGAATCACCATGAGACAGAGCATTACAAAAATTGTTCATGGTGGTGTTTCAGTCATACAATTTTCTAAGACCAACACTTCCACCAGTGTATTTTTCCAGCACCAGTGTCCCAAGTTTCTCTCCCATCCCTTCAAGCCACCCCCTACTGCAGCCTGCCTTTATGACAGGCGCCTCTCTTCTCTCTCATTTTCTCTTTCTCCCTCTCATTTTAGGCTTTGAGCAATTGCACACCGATAGGGCGTTTGCCTTGCATGCGGCTTACATGGCCGACCCTGGTTCAATTCCTCCATCCCTCTCTGAGAGCCCGGCAAGGTACTGAGAGTATCTCGCCAGCACAGCAAAGACTGGCAAGATCCCCATGACATAATTCAATATGCCAAAAACAGTAACAACAAGTTTCATAATTTGTTGTGAGATATTACTGGAGCCCGCTTAAGCAAATTGTTGAACAATGGGAGGACAGTGCTAGATATGTTATACAGGTGCTGAAAGTATGTCATGTATATATCATTATTTGCTCTCGCCACTCACTTCTTGTCCAGAGAGATAATTTCTAACTAGTATTGTGATAATGGGCCCCCCAGTTTCTTAACTACCCTCCATCTTCCACACCATTGACCCACCATTGACCCATCCTCCTGGCCCATTTTTCCAAAACTTGGATATTAGATTCAGACTATTGTTTTTAATATATCACAGAAATAAATGCAATCAATCTATGTCTGTCCCACTTCCTCTGATTCATTTCACTCAGTGTGATACTCTGCAAGTCCATCCATTTATAGGAAAACTTTGTGAACTCATTCTCCTAACTATTGTGTACATGTGCCTGTTTCTTTATCTAGTCGTCTGTTTTTGGGCACTCAGGTAGTTTCCAGATTCTGGCTATTGTGAATGCAATAAAATAAACAGGAGTGCAGATGGTATTTCTACTGTGTGTTTTTTGGAACGCAGGGTCTATTCCCAAAAGTGGCTTAGTTGGGTAAATGGGAGCTCAATTTCCAGTTACCTGAGAAATGTCAAAATTGCTTTCCAAAAAGGCTGGACCTCTCGGTATTGTCACCATAAATGAGGGGCCCTATCTCTCCACATCTGCTCCAGCACTGCTCATTTGTATATGTGTCAGTCTCTGTTGCATGAAATGAAATCTCATTGTTGTTTGGATTGTCTTTTGGCTATTCAAATTTCTTCTTTGAGGAAGTTTTTGGTCATTTCTTCTCACCATTTCTTCGTGAGGTTGGATGTTTTTTCTTCTATAGTTCTGCCAGTGTCTTATATATCTTTGATCTGAACCCTTTATTGCTATGGGTTTCATGTGATTAGTTTTTCCAATCCCATGGGCTTTCTTTGTACCTTGGTGACTCTTCCTTTTGAGGTGCAGAAGCTTTTTAGTTGAATATAGTCCCATTTGTTAATCTTTGCTTCCACTTGCTTGATCAGCAGTGTTTCATCTTTGAAGATGCCTTGAGCCTCAATATTATGGAAGATTTTGCTATGTTTTCGTCCATGTGATTTAAAGATTCAGGTCGATACTGAGGTCTTTAATCCATTTTCATCTGACTTTTTGTGCATGGCATTAAGTAGAGGTCAGAGTTCATTATGTATATATACATACATATATATGTATATATATATACATACATATATATATATATATATATATATATATATATATATATATATATATTTGCCCTGAGCAGAGCCCCGGCAGCTGAAGACCTCTGGAACCAGTCACAGCCATCCATGCTAAGACCACTCTCCACATGTTTGGATGAACCTCACGCATAAAGGAACTGGCAGAGGAACTCAGGCTTGCGGGATCCGGGACTGAGATCTCCAAGCCTGCTCAAATTGGAACTGGGCCTCCTCCACCCAGATCCCCCATCTTCCAGTAGGTAGGCGTTAACACCCACCAACTGCCCTTGGTGCTATATTATTCCATCAACGGCCAAGACCCAAAGACTATAAAACACAGCTCCCGGAAGCACTTGGCCATAAATGCGGCTGTGCAACCTCTTATTATCTACTTCTTACTCTTGGAGAACTCAGCTACTGAGAGTATCTTGCCCGCACGGCGGAGTCTGGCAGACTCCCCATGGCGTCTTCAATATGCCAAAACCCAGTAACAATGATGGGTCTCATTCACTTGACCATGAAAGAGCCTCGAATGTGGCACTTTCTAAAAGCTCAGGGCCAAGATGAAAGTATGTTACTGGTGCCTGCTCGAGGAAATCGATAAATAACGGGATGACAATGTTACGGTGAATTACTGTAAGATAGACCTTAAAATGCTCTTTGTGATTAGGTTTCAGTCGTACACTGGTCCAACACCCATCCCTCCACCAGTTTACATTTCCTAACACAGGTGTCCCCAGATTCCCTCCCATCACCTCAAATCCCAATCCCTAGCCTGCCTCTATGGCAGGCGGTTTGTCTCTTCTCTGTCTCTCTCCCTCTCTTTCTCTCTCCCTCTCTTTTGGGATTGTGGTTTGCAATATTGATACTGAATGGTTATCAAGAATATCCCATTACCTACATTTGACACTCAGTACTTGTCCAGCATGATCAGTCCCACCTGTTATTGTCATAGTGATCTCTTCTCTATCTCACCTACCCTCTGTCTCCCACACTCTTGTGGTTGATTGTATCATTGACCATTGATATTAAAGATATATAAGGCACTGATAGAACTGCTCAAAAAAAACACATCAACCCCATCAGAAAATTGGGTGATGAATTGAACAGAAACTTTCTCAAAGAAGAAATTTAAATGGCCAAAAACACCATGAAAAAGTGCTCTGAAACACTAATCAGCAGAGAGATGTAAATCAAAACAACAGTTAGATAATTATCTCACACCACAGAGACTGGCTCACATCCAAAAGAGCAAGAGCAATCAGTGTTGGTGAGCATATGGGGAAAAAGGGATTCTTCTTTATTATTGGTAGGTTTGGATTTCATGAAGATGATGCCTACCATCTTCTTTTATTTTTCCAGGATTGCTTTTGCTATTCATGGGGGGTTATTGTTCCATACGAATTTCAGGAGTGTTTGATCAATTTATTTGATAAATATCATTGGTATCCTTATAGAGATTGCATTGATCCTGTATAATACTTTGGGGATTGTTGCCTTTTTGACGATGTTAATTCTCCAAATTCATGAGTAAGTGATGCGTTTCCATTATTTATTGCTTTTTTTTTTTATTTCTTGAAATAGCATTTTGTGGTTTTCTTTCTACATGTCCTTTACCTCCTTAGTTAAGCTGATTACAAGGCACTTGATTTTCTTTAAGAACAGTGATCAACTCAATTGCAAAGAAAATATTTTAATGCTTTTCTCTAAATAAATGTCCAAATTTTATCTGAATAGCTAGGTCTGAATAGCTCTCCATTATGTTTTATTTTCTATGATAAATATCATAAAAAATTATTCTTGTGGTACTGCTGCACCCTGCATACTACCAGAGTAATAAATTCCCCATATCATCATCTGAAGATCCCATTTCTTCTGATCTTTTCTCACAGTTGTTTCCATTGGGGATTGTATAATCTTTTGTTTTATTTCTTTTTAAACTACTGGTGAGTGATACATTTGTGTTTGTCTTTTATTTCTGACTGACTTCACTTAGTACTGCCAACTCAAACCAAGTTGCTACAAACTGCAAAATTTTCATCTCTTATCATGTCTCAATATTATTCCATTGTTTTTAATGACTAAATAGTATTCTGTTTTGTATATATACCATACCTGAAGGAGCCTCCAATGTGGCACTTGTTAAAATCTCAGGGCTAGTAGAATGGAGATGTTACTGGTGCCTGCTCTAGGAAATCGATGAACAACAGGATTACAGTGATACAGGGACATTGATATGTTGGACGCAGATTATTTAATCTGGTTTTAGCCACTTAGATTGTTTCCATGTTGTGGTTGTAATTCTATAATGAAGATTGGCGGGCATATTTTCCCTTAATAATTTTCATAATATTTTATATGACCAAAAATGAATTTTCAAGTAAAAAGGGTTGTTTATTCTTAATTACTGTATAATCTTCAAACTGCTTTCTGAAGAGACATAATGGCAAACCCACCCACCAGCAGTAAATGATTGCTCAGTTTGCACCACATTTCTGTCAGTGGACTTTTGGGTATATACCATTGTCAGTGGTGTTAATGGTCTTATTTCTAGTATGATTTATATTTTCCTGATTATCATTAATGATTAATAAAAAAACACAACATAGAAGACAAATGAAACCAAGAAATTTCTTCCTTTTCTTTTCTTACCTTATTTTTATGTATCAGTCAGATTTGCAAATCAGTCTAGATTAAGAAATAAATGAGAGAAAAACATATAACAAATAGAATAAAACACATCACAATGTATTATAAATAAAATATATAACATGAGATAACTATAAACAAATTTGTGCCGCAAAATGAAAAATCTACAAGTAGATACAATGCTAGTCTCACAACTTTTTAAGATTGAATTATAAGGAAATATAAAAAACTTGAATAGATATATTACTATCAAAGAAATCAATATAGTCATCAAAAATCTTCTGAAGAACAAAATCATAAACCAGTTACCTGCATTGGAAAGTTTACCCAGATATTGAAATATCTATCATTCATATAAAAGTTTAAAAACTGGAATTCTCATAAACAGTTTTAAAGAGAGCAATATTGCCTTGATACCAAAAAATAATAGTAACTTTCAGGTAAAAATTACAAAGAAGGAAAATTTCAGATACAGTATTCCTGATGAACATAATGCTAATATTTTAATAAATGATAGTGAAGTGAAGAAAATGATACATTACATTTTTGTTTTACATAATTATTAAATGAAAATAACCCAGAGATGCAAGAATAACTTTAAATGTATAAATCAATTAATGTGATACACCATTAATAAAAATAAAAGGACAAACAGATTATTATTTCTATAAATCAGGGTAAATTCACTTCAAAATACCCAAAAACCAGTATTTTGTTATATAACCCAGAAAAGTGGGGGGGTTAAGGAAATCATCTCAATATTGCAGACACTGTGTTCTATAAAATCACAGCTAACACACTTAAAAATACTGAAAAACTGAAAACTCTTCCACTAAGGTCAGAACAAGACTTGGATATCCTTTGAGGGGGCAGGGATGTTTGTGTTATATGTATTGATGCTCAGGAACTGCTCCAGTTCTGGGCTCGGGAGTCACCTTAATCCCAGTGTGTTTAGGGAACATGTGGTACTGAGGATTGAATCTGCATTTAAGAGAACTTCCTGACCTATGCTATTTCTCATGGATAACTATATTTTCCACAACAATTTAAAATAATATTGGAATTTTTGCTACAATTAGGTAATAAAGATATCAAAGGTATGCAACTTGGTAAAAAGTCAAATTCTCAATATTTTTAGTTGATAGGAAAAAATGCACATTAAAAATTCAAAAGACTTATCTAAGAAACTCTTAAACACAATGAATTTATGCAGTAAATTATCAGACTATAAAATCAATGGCCAGAAATATTTTGCATTATTAGATGTCAGCAAATATTTCAAAGAGAAAGAAATTTAAAATATGATCTCAAAATATTAAATATTTGAGTCAGGGAAAAGTAAAAGCAGAACCTTAAGAAACTCAAGAAATAATAAGAGCTTACTACAAACAACTTTATACTCTTACATTTAGAAATTAGAAAAAATAAAGAGAGTAAGAAAGGGAAAAAGAAAGAAATAAAGAAAAATAGAAAGGAAAAAGAAACAAAGAAATGAGAAACAAAAGGAAAAAAAGGAAAGAAAGAAAGAAAGAAAGAAAGAAAGAAAGAAAGAAAGTTGAGAGAATTAAAAAATAGGAAAGAAGGAAGAAAGGAAGAAAATGCAGGAACAGAAGAACCATATCTTGCATTAAAGGTGAAGGTTAATTAGGATTTATTAAATACCGTGATATCAAACCAGTCTCTCTTAAATATATTAATTTGAACATTGGGAGATATTTCCAAGATCTTGAACCTAGAGTTTATAATACTACAACCCCATTGGCAATTAAAAGCATAAATAAACAAATGGAACTGTATAATTACATCAAAGGAAAAAGCTTCTGTACTGCAAAAAAAAAGTTAAGGCATAAAATAAAATAACATTACACTCATTGGGACAAAACTGTTGCACATAACATATTTTAAAAAGGTGCAATACCAAATAAAGGGTGTTGGGAAGATCCTCCCAGGATGGGAGAAGCATGCTAAAAGTAGACTATAGACCGAACTTGATTGCCACTCAGTGCCTCTTTTGCAAACCACAGCACCCAAAAGGAGAGAGAGAACAAAAGGGAATGCCCTGCCACAGAGGCTGGGTGGAATGGGGGGAATGGGGGGGTGGGAGGGATACTGGAATTCGTGGTGGAAAATGGGCACTGGTGGAGGGATGGGCACTTAATCATTGTATAATTGAAACCCAAGAACAAAAATTTGTAAGTCTAAAACTGTACCACATGGTTTGTAACTAATAAAAATTAAAAACAAATTCAAAACTTAAGAAATAAGACAGAATTTTAGTTTTTGTACTTCCTAAAAAACGGTGCAATATCCAAAATATATAAAGTACTTTCAAAGTAACAAAATACAAAAACCAAATCCCATCAAATAATGGGAAGAAAAATGGGCAATTTTTTGAAATATGACGTTAATATGATTAGAGGAATGGTTCCTCTTTAATAATCTCCATATCCACATATTTTTAAAAATCATAGTATGTCAAAATATTAATTGCAGAGAATAAAATAGTATAAGATAATATTTATTGAGCTATTGCAATATAATTTACACAATGCTAAACATCATTAACAATTTTGCTGAAAATATATTTTCCATTGTTTAAATTATATATATAAAGTTTAGTTCGACAAAGAATCAAGCTCATATTTACTACTCTACCATGCTAAAGGTGTTTTCAGTTATTTCTGTTTCTTCTGTCTTGAGTATTTCTCCCTATTTTATGGGCTAGTTTCTGTTTCACATTTAATTGAAAGATGACTTTAAATTTTAATACTTTTGTCATCTCACTAAATATTAAGCAATAATATATTAACTATTTATTTGTTAATTACTTCAGTATTTCTACTCAATATGTGGTTTCAGTTAATGAAGCTATATGATCTCATCTACTTACTTTTTCCTTGCATATATAGGAGAGGATTAAGGATGTTATGAGTATTATATAGATACATGATAAAATTAGAACATTCAATTACATAATTGATGCACACTTTAAGATTATATGTTGATTAGGTGTCTCAGAAAGCCATTTGAATGTTATTTCAAACCTGTTATTGCTTTTACTATTGAGAAGAACCAGTAAATCATAAAATTGATAGATAGCTATACTTCACTGTAATGTACACGTATAGGTGTTTGAAATTGTTTTGAAGATAGAGTGCATAAAATGTGTTGACGGATTAGATGACATGTGATGTAAAAGTTTACACAATAAATTATAAGCATTTTAATATGCATAAAACGAGTCATGTTGTTAAGGTGAGAAGTTATAAAATACTATGGAAATACACAAGATATTGAAAATCTTCTTTGAAGAATGTTATGCCACTAATTTATACAAGTTAGAAGAAATTAATGTATTGATAATCATAAAATCTTTAAAAAGGAAACATAAAGTCTGAACGGGTTAATGACTTGGAAGGAAATTGGCATTTATCAAAAGAATCTAATTAAAGAAAAGCCTTGTTCCAGCTGGGTTTACTGAGAAGTTCTATCAACCATTCAAAAAGAACCTATTTTTCATCTTTTCCAATATCTTCCAGGAAACAAAAATTGTTCTAAAAAATGAATGAGACAAATATTATCCTGATATCAAAATGGAGATATAACTAAAATTAGAAATAGAATTCAAATTACCAAAGATGAATATATCCTCAGCTTTATCTTAGCAAACTGCATTTAAAAATAAATTTAAAGGATAATAGACAATGAACAAGTAAGATTTATTTCTGGCATGTAAGGTGAGTTCATACATCAAATAATGTAATACATCACATCAACTACCAACAGAGAGATACAAATTAAACGATCACATTAATAGGTGGTGAAAAAACTTTAGACAAGATTTAGTCATATATATGTATATATGTGGGCTGGAGCGATAGCACAGCGGGTAGGGCGTTTGCCTTACAAGCGGCCAACATGGCCAACCCGAGTTCGATTCCTCCTCCCCTCTCGGAAAGCCCGGCAAGCTACCGAGAGTATTCAATATGCCAGACACAGTAACAACAAAAGTCCCCAATGGAGACGTTACTGGGCCCGCTCGAGCAAATCGACGATCAACGGGAGGGTCTTTACCTTTTATGTATATATGTATATGTGTGTGTGTGTATATATATACATATATATATATATATATATATATATATATATTGCTTTTGGGGTCTCACCCAGCGATGCACAGGAGTTACTCCTGGCTTTGCTCTCAGGAATTACTCCTGGCGGTGCTTAGGGAACCATATGAGATGCTGGGAATCGAACTGGGTTGGTCGCTTACAAGGCAAAGCCCCTACATGCTGTACTATCGCTCCAGCCCCCAGTAAATAATGTTATGCTTTATGCTCTGAAGTGAAGTCAGAAATTTAAAAAAACTGTAAATATGAAGGAATGTGTTATCTTTTATCTATGAGGGCTTCAGCTCCCTGTTTACATATTCTTTGCTTTTAATTTGAGGTCATCCTGTGTCCCTGCCAGAACTGGTTTAGTTTCTAACTACGTTCTCAATTGCCTTTTTTTTTTTTTGAGCTTGTTCTGCTCTTATTTATTTATTTATTTATGTTTTAAATTTTTATTAGTGAGACATAATGAGGTACAGTTGTAGACTTACAAATTTTTGTGCTTGGGTTTCAATTATAGTCACAGTCACGGTCCTCCTGTTGTTCATCGATTTGCTCGAGCGGGCCCAGTAACATCTCCATCATGAGACTTGTTGTTACTGTGTTTTAGCATATCAAATACATCACGGGTAGCTTGCCAGGCTCTACCGTGCGGGCGAGATACTCTCGGTAGCTTGCCGGGCTCTCTGAGAGGGGCGGAGGAATGGAATTCAGGTCGGCCATGTTGGCTGCTTGTAAGGCAAACGCCCTACAATGATCAAATACCCATCAAATACCATTGCCTTTTCTCTGATTTATTTTTTGTTTTTAATCCCTCCTTTGACTGAGTGTTAGTGGGGTGATGAATATTTTCAGATAATCTTTATATTTACTATGTTCTTTATTTTATTCCACTTTCTTCTTGCTTGTACAACTGCATTGGGAAATCTGCTGTTTTTTCCACTGTATATGATATTTTTCTTCTCTCTTGCTAATATGATCTATCTCTGTTGTTAGTTCTTGACTGTTCAGATAGATGACATTCTCATCTATCATTTCTTTAGCTAGTGTTTCTTCCCCTCTCTTTTTTCACATTCTGTAATTCCTTGGATTCTAAGGTTATCAGTGAAATGAACCCCTACCATAACATGACAGTTACTGAATGGATCACAAATCAAATATCCAACCTCCTATTGCTTTAAGAGACACATTTCAACTGTCAAAATAAACAAGCTCAGAGTGAATGTCTGGAAAATAATTATACAGGCAATGGCAGACTAAACTTACAGAAATAGTAACATTTTTATGACACCAAATAACATTCTAACAAAAAGAAATAAGAGATAGAGACTTAAATTACTTTGTGATCAAGAAATTAATAATAAATAATACATAACTCTTATCAACAAATATGCATGGAATGAAGTGGCAGCCTTTTATGATGCAACATCTAGTATATTTTAATATGTACCTGATTTCAAAACAACAGTAATGAAAGAAGTAATGCCCCAATGCTTGTTATTGGACAAGCAGACTAGAGAGAACATTTAATAAAACAAAGTCAGGAGGGACTTAAAGGAGGAACTGGTAAAATTAGTACTTTTAAATATTCAGGATACTTCATCCACTAAAGGAAGTGCATATTATCCTGTGCATATGGAAGATTTGCCAGGATACATAGTAATTCAATATCCATAAAATCACTAAAATAGTAATTGTGTCACATTTTCTGGCCTCAGAGTTATAAAGTAAATATTAATCATAAAAATAAAGTTTGAAGAAGCACCAACTTTTGGAAACTGAATAGTTGTTTGATAACATTGAATCAAATGAAAAATAAAGTATTTCTCGAAATGAATGAAAATGAAAACATAAACACTCAGAGCTTATGGGAGACAGTATAAGTATACTAAAGGAAGAGTTCATAGCAAGACATATTTACATAAATACACAAAATATCAAATATGACCTCACAGGCATTGGGAAGGTTGGGAGGGAGGTATATTGGGGATATTGGTGGTGAAAAATGATTACTGGTGAAGGGAAAAATGTTTGATCATTGTATGACCGAGATTTAAACCTGAAAGCTTAGTAACTTTTCCCATAGTGATTCAATAAATAAATATAAGAAGAAAATAAATAAATAAATAAACTTATGAAAAAAAGTAAGATGGAGTTCATGCCAAATTAAATCAGCTAATCAATAGCATTAAATAAATAAATAGCAGTACTCCTACATAAAAATAAAAAATAAAATATCAAATATATAACCTAATCTCACATATTGAGAGATTTTTTAAAAAAGGAAGATAAGTAGAAAAAAAGAGATAGTGAAAACCTTTCATATGCACAGATCTTCCATATGCGCAGATCGAGCATAGATCAATGATATAGAAATCAAGAAGAAAATAAAAAGCTATCAACAAATCCAGAGTCTTTTTTTGAAAGAACAATAAAGATTGGCAAGCAGTTATTTTCATGGAGAAAATAAGAGAGAAAACATAGATAACTTGGAACAAAGATAAGAAAAGAGAAACTAAAATAGAGATTTATAATAAAAGAAATTGTAAGTTACTATCAATAATTATTTGCAACTAACATGGAGAACCTTAAATAAATAGATGAATTCTTAAAGTGATGTAACCATTGAAGCTTGAATTAAGAACAATTGCAGAATATTAACCAACAAATCATATATAATGTAATTGCAACTTTATTAATAAAAATAATTTAATAAAAATCCTTCCCTAAACAAAAGTCCTAGTCTAGTTGGTTTTTTTAGAAAGTTCTATCAAAACTTTGAAGAAAATTGAGTGCCCATCCTAATAAATTATACTCTAAACTCCACCCCTATCTTCCTTTCTGCATTATTCACAATAGTCAAAATAGTGAAATAACACAAGTGTCAAAGAATATATGACTGGATACATATATGCAATGGAGCATTACTCAGCCATACGAAAAGATAATAGTGTGCTTCTAGGTGGAAGGACCGGGAAAGTATGCAGCTGAGTGAAGTTAGTCAGAGGGAGAGGATCTACAAGGAATGATCTCTCACACGAGACGTCAAGGAAACAGCATGGGGGAATAATGAATACCTAAATAATGAGTACCTTTCATTTTCATGAAAGCAATGAACATGAAAACTGGTAGTCAGTTGGAAACATAACAAGTTAAGGATAGAGATAGGACACACAGTGAGTAACAGCTGTCATAGAGGGAAGATCAAACAGCAGGAGGAGATGGTTCTTAGGGATAGTAAAGTGTTGTGTATGAAAACTTATTGGCAACAGTAGAGTAAACAACTTTGCAAAACAGTAGAGTAAACAACAATACAAAAAAAGTATGCAAAACACTCTAAGTCCTCAGTGACTAACAAAAAAATTAAAACGAAATAGAAAGAATTAGTTCCGCATATTCCTCAAGCTATTCCAAAATATTAAAGATACAGAAATCCTTCCTACAGCTCCAATATTCCTGATGAACATTGAAGCACAGATCCTCAATAAAATCACACACTATGATCAAATTAATTCGATCATAACAACAGTACGGTTCCACAACAGTATGTTTCAAAATATCTAAGTGTAGTATATACCCTATCAACAAAACAGTAGAAAAATCTCATATAAATGACATAAATGGATGCACAAATGTCTTTTGACAATTTTTTTAAAACCCTCAAAAAGTAAAGGGTTTTTGACTAAATAACCCCAAGGTGTTTCATGACAAAGAACCCACAATCAATATCATACTCAACCCCAAAGAAACAGAAATTTTTCACTCTGAAATCATCCAAAAAGTAAGGATGTCCAACCCTTCCACAGTACCTTAATGCATGATTTTTGGAAGTCCTTAACACAAAACTCAGGGGTTAAAAAAGATGCAAATTAGAATAGCAGTTAAACTGTCTTGATTTGCAGATGACATGATGTTTTTATGTCATTTCCTTTTATGTCCTTGATTAAAGACCTCAGCAAAAGATAAACAATAAACCATATGAAAAAGTAGTGAAAATCAAACACAAAATTAGGTGGCATTTATGTAAATTATCTTGAAGAGAAATAAATGAAAAATAAACCCTATTCCAATAGTATCTACAAACATCAAATATCTAAGCTTTATTATAACAAGATAAGTGATAGAATTACACAATGCAAACTGTAAGTAACTATTGAAATAAAATAGCAAAGGACACAAAATAATGATTCAATCTAAAGTATTCTACAAATTCAGTGCATTTCAGATCAAAATTCCAAAGACATCACAGTACTTGAAATAACCTTTGTTAATATTTACATGGAATTTCAAAACTTTCTGAATTGCCAAAATAACTCTAAGAAAACAATGACTATGGAAGGTATTGCATTTTCTTATTTTAAATTGCACTAAAGTATATATTCAAAACTGGAATAAAGACTATTAGACTGATTGAAGAAAATTGAGAGTCTGGAGATAAGTGTTTGGTCTTTTGTTTTATTTTGTTTTATTTTCATAATACCCAACATCTTACTGGTTGTTACTTAGTAAGCTTAAGTACTTAGTACTATTTCTGCTCTCAGGGTACATTACTGATAGGGCTTTGACCACAAAAAATGTTGTCAGGGATTTAACCTATTTCTCATGCAAGGGAAGTGCCTTACTCACTATAATATTACTCTGGCCTATAAACGCTCGATCTTATGGACAATTAAATTATAATAAAGGGACAAAGCACATTCTGGTCCCTGGGTGCACAAAGTGAAACAAGGACTATCTCTTTGACAAACAGTGTTGAGAAAAATGAACAGCTACACACATAAAAAAGAAAAAAGAAAAATCAAGCTGAAGCTAGGTATTATGCTATAGATAAATTTTAACTCAAAGTGGAGGAAAGACCAAGAGATAACACCAGAATCCATACATTAAGTTCTAAGTGAATCTCTCTAGGAAATACAGCTCAGATACATACTCCATAATTTTACCATAGAGGGCATGAGACAATAATAATAATAATATGGAACTATCTCAAATTTAAAAAGCCTGCATATAGAAAAATAAACTCAGTCTAAAAAATAGGGCACACTACTGAACGAGAAAAAATGCACATGGTATACCATAAGGGGCTAATATTCAAGATTTATAAGACAATTACTAAAATCAACTACAGGAACAACAAATATAACAACTCTGTCAAAAATTGGGAGTAGTGATGAAAAGACACTTTCAAAAGTTGGCATAGAGAAATTCTTCAAAGAAATGAATTAAACACTCCTGAAATTCACATGGAACAACAAACCCCCATGAATAGCTAAATCAATTCTTGGGGATAAAGAAGATGAGAAGAATAACTTTTTTTTTGGAACAATGAGTTCTTTATTGATTTTACATATCACAAAAAATTATAAATTAATCTGATATAATTATGGAATATAATTACTCTTGACTTGGAGTCTAGGTTTTATTGAATAATATATCAATTCTGACTTATATCCCATTATTTTAACTTTTATAATTTCTTAATGCTTATGCTGGTAATTATGGGCTATAAATGAAGTAACATATGAAAAATAACACAAAATTAATAGTTCATAGTAATAGATACAATAATTTTTTGCCATACTCTTTATTCTTGCGTTCCATTTGTCTCTTCTTTTTTCTTATTTTACTCCTTTTATCTTTTTTTATTTCCTCATGTTTTTATTTTTTTATCATTTTTTTATTAGTGAAACACAATGAAGTACACTTATAGACTTATAAATTTTTGTGCTTGGGTTTCAGTTATACAATGATCAAGTACCCATCCCTCCACCAGTGCCCATCCTCCCCCACCACGGGTCCTAGTATCCCCCCCATCCCCCCCCCCCCCGCTGTCCCACCCTGCCGCTGTGGCAGGGCATTCCCCCCTGTGAGAAGAATCACTTTTTTTAACCACAAACTCTACTAAAAAATGGCAATAATTAAAGCAGCATGATATTAGAACAAAGACAGAGCCACAGATCAATGGAACAGGATTGAATATTCTTACACACACCCTCAAACATATGATTACCTAATCTTTAATAAGGGAGCAAGAAATACAACTTGGACCAAGGAAAGCCTCTTTAACAAATGATGCTGGCAAAACTGGAGAGCTACATGCAAAAAAAATGGGTTCAGACCTCTACTTAACAACATGCACAAAAGTCAGATCAAAATGGATTAAAGAACTCCACATCAGAAAGAATCAGTAAGGTACACTCAATAAAAGCTTGGCAAAACCCTCCACGACATTGAAGCTGAAGGTATCTTCAAAGATGATACACCACTGATTAAGTAAGTACAAATAGAGATAAACAAACGGATTATCTTAAACTAAGAAGCCCTGTATCTCAAATGTAGCAGTGACCAGAATACAAAGAGAGTCGACAGAATGGGAAAAGATATTCAACAGATACCCATCTAATACAGGGTTTATATCAAGGACATACAAGGCACTGGTTGAATTCTACAAGAAAAAGAACATTGAATCCCCTCAGAAAATTGGGCGATGAAATGAACAGAAACTTTCTCAAATAAGAAATCAGAATGGTCAAAAGGCCATGAAAAAAATTCTCTTCATCACTAATCATCAGGGATATGCAGATCAAAATGACAATGAGATATCATCTCAAACCACAGAGACTGGCCCACATCCAAAAGAACAAAAGCAACCGTTGTTGGTGTGGATGTGGGAAGAAAGGGACTCTCCTTTGTTGGTGGTGGAAATGTCGACTTTTTCAGCCTTTTTGGAAAAAATATATGTTTCTCAAAAAAAAACAGAAATTGAACTTCCATATGACCCCACAATACCACTTTTGGGAATATATCCCTAGGATGAAAAAAAAGCACGCTAGAATCTGCACCTTTATGCTCATTGCAGCACTTTTCACAATAGCCAGAATCTGGAGACAACCCAAGTGCCCAAGAACATACGACTGGTTAGAGAAACTTGGTACTTCTACACAATGGAATATTATGCATCTGTAAGGAAAGATAAAGTTATGAAATTTTCTTATATGTGCATGGTCATGGATACTATCACACTAAGTGAAATGAGTCAGAAATAGAGGGACAGACATAGAAGGTCTGCACTCCTTTGTGGAATATAAAATAACATAATATGAGACTGACATCCAAGGACAGTAGACACTGGAGCCAGGAGTATTGCTCCGTAGTTGGAACCCTGTCTCATGAGTTGGGGAAAAGGCAGCTGGCATAGGTAAGGGATCACTAAGTCAGTGATGGTATGAGGAATTATTTGGCATGGGATATGTGCGCTGAAAGTAGATAAAGGACCAAACATGATAGCCTTTCAGTATCTATATTGCAAACCATAATGCCCAGAAGTAGAGAGAGTACAGGGGTAATTGTTTGCCATGAAGGCAGAGTGTAGGTTTGAAAGGCGGGTGCTAATACTGTTGGCATTGGTGGTGGAGAATGTACACTGGTGGAGGAATAGGTGTTTGTTCATTGTATGACTGAAACACAAACATGAAAGTTTTGTACCTGTATCTCAGATGATTCAATAAAAAAGAATTATTTATTGCATTGAAAACTACTCTAAACCAAAGTATTCTGTTAGTCATTTTTGACCATTAAATATAATGTTGCACATCTATAAATTGCACTCATATAAAATTATAAATTATATTTCAAGTATGAATTATATTTCTAAATTTATTCAATGAATAGCAAATTATGTAATTCACATTTTGTTGGCTGAAATATGTACTTCATGAAGATAAAGATTAATAAGGAACATAGACTAAAATTTTTCAGACTTTCCTTATCATTCTAATATATTTATAGAATGTTTGAATTAAGAAAAATAAATTTAGGAATATCCCTAGTGCCATGTTTCTTTGACTAATGCTCCATCAATAGAAAATAATGAAAGTTTATTTGTAGTGCCATTTATTTATTTATTAAAACTTTAGCTTAATTATGTTTCAATAGGACACTGTTTATGAAAATGACCTTTTATAAACCCATAGGCACCAAAAAGTATAATCAAGAATGGAAAGTGAGAAAATTTGTTAAGTGATTCTGTTTTGAATATCTTAATTTTGAAAAACCTACTTTTTAATACTACTGAGATTTAAATTCATGGTATTAAATATAGAGTACAATTGTGGATAGCTAACAATTGAACTGAAATAACACTGCTCATTAGAATCCTATCTACTGTGAACAGAAATTAGAAAAAGCATATTAAGTGAACTATAAAAAGCTAATAATTCTGATTCTGCAAAGTATTATGAAGAAAAATTATAAAATAGGATAACAAAATAGAAAGTTATAGGGTGTTGAGAAAACCCAGGCAACCAACAAAACCCCAAGTCGCCGTCTACGAGCCTCTCTGGCTCCTGATCAAGCTGCATAATGGTCATGATCCCAGAGACTCAGGAACAAATCTCAGAACCCAGCAGGTTTTGGCAGAAATCTTTCCAAATTTCATTTCATTTCATCATCCTGTTAATCGTCGATTGCCTCGAGCAGGCCCCAGTAACGTCTCTTTCATCCTAGCCCTGAGATTATATTCAGGGCTCTTTAGGAGAATGAGACCCATCATTGTTACTGGTATTTGGCATATTTGGTAGGCCACGGGGAGTTTGCCAGACTCTGCCCTGTGGGCAGGCTACATTCGACAGCCTGCAAGTTTGTCCAAAGTAGGAATGAGATAATAAGATGTCATTCGCGGCCGCGCGGTTCCGGGATCTGGATTTTATAGTCTCTGAGTCTTGGCCGCTGATGGGATTACACGGCGCCAGGGGGCCAGGTGGTGGGTGTGACCCCCGCCTACTGGAATTTGGAGGATCTGGGTGGAAGATGCTCGACTCCAATTCGAGTAGGCTTGGAGGTCTCGGCCCCGGAACCCGCGTGGCTTTGTCCCTCTGCCAGTACCTTCAGGTGTGCGGAGAGTGGTCTCAGCATGGTGGTGGCTGGTCCTGGAGGTCTCCGGCTGCCGTAGCCCTGGCCGGGGCGGGGAGGAAAGCTCAACCCGCTCCCCTCCAAGGGACTCCGGGAAGGAACACCGAAGCGCGGGGGCAGAGACTGCACTGCTCTCGTCCGGGATCTGGATTTTATAGTCTCTGAGTCTTGGCCGCTGATGGGATTACACGGCGCCAGGGGGCCAGGTGGTGGGTGTGACCCCCGCCTACTGGAATTTGGAGGATCTGGGTGGAAGATGCTCGACTCCAATTCGAGTAGGCTTGGAGGTCTCGGCCCCGGAACCCGCGTGGCTTTGTCCCTCTGCCAGTACCTTCAGGTGTGCGGAGAGTGGTCTCAGCATGGTGGTGGCTGGTCCTGGAGGTCTCCGGCTGCCGTAGCCCTGGCCGGGGCGGGGAGGAAAGCTCAACCCGCTCCCCTCCAAGGGACTCCGGGAAGGAACACCGAAGCGCGGGGGCAGAGACTGCACTGCTCTCCAAATTTCCAAATTTAATTGTTAAAATTTCGGAATTCCAAAATTGTGTGGCCACTACTACAGCTGTGGGACATCATATGTTATTCATAACCAGCAATAGAAAACAAATTGTCTACGGTTGCCTTTTCGGCAGATCTGAGTGTTGGGGTCACTGTCACTGTCCTCCCGTTTTTCATCAATTTGTTCAAGTGGGCCCAGTAACTTCTTCATTGGAGACTTTTGTTGTTACTATGTTTGGCATATCTAATACATCAAAGGTAGCTTGCCAGGCTCTGCCATGCGGGCGAGATACTCTCAGTAGCTCTCCAAGAGGGGCGGAGGAATCGAACTCGGGTTGGCCATGTTGGCTGCGTGCAAGGCAAATGCCCTCCCTACCGCTATGCTATCGCTCCAGCCAGAGTGTTGGGATAAAATCCAAAATAATAATGGTGGGTCTGTGGTCAAAATATTGAATGAAATCAAAGTAGAGAGAGAGAGTAATGTGGAAATCATCTGCCCCACAGGTAGGGAGAGAGTGTAAGATGGAGTGTATACTGGGGTTTTTGGTGGTGGAAAATGGGCACTGGTGAAGGAACAAGTGTTTCATCATTGTACGACTGAGACTTAAACCCAAAATCTTTGTAACTGCTCTCACAGTCATTCAATAAATACATTTATAAAACAAAGAGAAGAAAAGAAAACCCAGGAAAGAGAAAAAGGCAATTGAATTATCCCTTACATGACAATGTAAAAAGCGTGAATACATCTCAGGGAAGAAAATGGCATTCGGAACAAATGTTTACTAGAAAATTTTGGACAGTTTACTAGATAACATTGATATTATATGAAAATAGTTAATATTTAATTTATTTTTTAATCTATTTGGAAATTGGTCACAGTCAGTGTTCCTCTACTATGATTACTTGGTTAGTGCTCAGAATACCATTTAGTACGGAGGCTGCAGGCAAGGCAAACGCCTAACATCCTGTACTATCTCTCTAGTCACAGTTATACATTATTTTAAACAGGTGTGTGCTGCCATAAACTATCAATCTCTCTAATTTCTTTCCTTGATGTTTGTGTCATAATTTGAGAGTAAATCTAGTAATAGGAGAAAGGGACTGATAAGTTCACAGATTTAGGCAATAAATTTTGATAACTTGGATTAAATGGCAAGTAGAGGCGAAGAAAGTAAATTGAAACAAAAATATTTAGAGGCAGAACTGATTTGATTTTTGTGTGAATTAAAATTAGAAAAATATAAATATTTCTCATGGCATTTAGTAAAATGAGGAACACAGGGAGATGAGAAAACAAAATACCCATCCCTCTCAGTTTCATTTCATGAAAACTATTAAAAATCAAATGTAAGGTGAATTGCTTGATGCAAATGAGGCTGATAAAATGTTGATAGCTTCTGAGATAAAATAACTATACATAAGAGTGGACCACATATTACGGAGTACAGAAAAAGGTGTATTTTAATGTTCTCATGAGCTCATTTTAGCATTGATTTGTGTAAGATATCATTCTATACTATTCTATAGTATCAGTTTTCTACTTTTATTTATTTACAATTTTATCATTTATATTAGTATTACTATAATATGGCACATGATTGATATATATAATCACATATCTTATGTTACTTTAGAAAGTAAAGTAAAGCCAGACATGGCCAATAAATTTATTGCTGAGGCATGAGAATAAGCTTCAGAAGGAATTTGTTTTATTTATTTATTTATTTTTATTTTAAAATTTTACGTTTTGCTTTCATCTCACACCTATGTTCAGGATTTACTCCTAGCAGGGCTCCAGGGAACATTTATGCAATGGCAGGGAAGAACCTGGTCAACTCTGTTCAAGGCCAGCACCTTGCCAGTTATACTGTGTTTTCAGCCCTAGGAGAGATTTTTTTTTTGAATAGTATTCAAAGGTCACCACAATGTACATGAGTCACAAAATGCAAAACACATTCACATTTGAAATAAGCAATGCAGAATTTCATTTTCAGGACCCTAGACCTTGGACTTTGGAGACTGAATAAAAGGACTGCAAGGAAGCTCTTCAGACAGGATGTCCAAGTTTTCAATGTTGAGGGCATGGTAGCTATTGATTGAATCACAAAAACAGTGGTCAGGACATATCGTCCTTGGCTGAATTGGAGAACCGTATGAGGTGCCAGGGAATGATTGAACTCTACTCTCTCTCCCTCTGTCACTCTATCTGAATCTCTCTTTCTTTCTCTCTCGGCGCACAGCAAGCCTGAATTTAAATCTGGAAGTCTTGATCTAGCAATGAATGATTCCCCAAACATTGCTAGCATTGACCATTTTGCTTCAGCCCCTTAACACCATAACTAGAAACTTAAAAAATGAGAACTTTTGTAGTTTTCCTTCAGCATTTTTAGTTTTTAACAGAGATTACACAAATATATATAAAGATGTGTAAAGTCATACATTTATTTTTGAAAGTTTGAAAGTACTATAAGTGTGAATGGGAAGAAAGGACTAGTTTCCTAATTATCAGACTAAGACTTCACTGCTGCTTAATGCATGGATCATTATTTAATAAACGTTTAGTGATACAGCAATTAGGATGTTTTAATTAATCTGGATTGAATTTCCCTGTTAAGAATGATATATATAATACTAGTTTTTACAGCTGCTTTTGATCAAATTATGAAAGTGCCTTTATAGTGCTAGATTGATGAAACTTATCTTTAAAAAATCGCTGTAAATTTTAATGAAGCTTGTGCCTCATATGTGGCAATTTGCATTTATTGCAATTAATATATAGTCTAATATATCACAACAATATTAGATATCCAAAAGATGATTCAATTTTTCCGATCTGAGAAATCTCTATTCTGTTGGATGGAGTCATATATATAATATAAATGTATATTTTAATATATTATAGGACTTAATTTGAGAAACTTTTTGTTCACATTTTGTTTTGGAGGGGGGACTCACACTCATGTGTTCAGAGAACTGTTCAGTGTCAGATCAAAGTCAAACTTTCTGCATGAAAAATCTCCAGTTCTTTGAGCCCTTATTCCTGCCACTGATTCGAAAACTTTTATTTAGAATCTTCCCATGCACACGTGCAACTAATACTTAACTTTAAATGAGATTTTCTTTGTTGTTTTAGTATGATCTTGAGAGTGGAATTAATTTATATTAGAATAATTAATCTAAAAGTGATCTGGAGTGATAGCACAGCAGTAGGGCGTTTGCCTTGCACGCAGCTGGCCCAGCCAGCCAGGTTCGATTTCTCTGCCCCCATTGGAGAGCCCGGCAAGCTACCAAGAGTGTCTCGCCTGCACGCCAAAGCCTGACAAGTTACCTGTGATGTATTCAATATGCCAAACACAGTAACAAGTCTCACGATGGAGACATTACTGGGCCCAATAGAGCAAATCGATGAACAAGGGAAGGACATTGCAGTGCTACAATCTAAAAGCATTTAAATTTTAATATACTGGAACAATTAAAATAATACTGGCATACATAAAATTCTGATGTAACTCACAGCAGAATTATTCATGCATTCTAGTTTTGGTCATAATCTCACAACTTCATTTCTCCTATCCTTTACTATCTGATTTTGGGGGGTTACATGGCTAATATGTTTCCATATTTTGTTTTATTCTTGTTCTGCTACAACACTGGCCCCCAGCCAGAGTACCAGTAATCCTCCCCAGTAACCCTAGGCTCCCTTCTCCCCTACTTTTTCGATGATACAGTGCACTGTTCACTAAGGGAAGTGAGACAGAAGGACAAAGATTACTAAATGATCTCATTCATCTTTAGCGTATAAAAAAATAAGGCAAACAACTGCACACTCTAGGGGAAAAGGCAGCTCAGATAGAGAAAGGGGCACCAAATAAAGGGTGTTGGAAGGATCCTCCCAGGATGGGAGATGCACGCTGAAAGTAGACTATAGACCAAAAGTGATTGCCACTCAATGCCTCTTTTGCAGCACCCAAAAGGAGAGAGAGAACAAAAGGGAATACCCTGCCACAGAGGCAGGGTGAGATGGGTGGGGGGGGGGGAGGGTGGGAGGGATACTGGGATCAGTGATGGTGGAGAATGGGCACTGGTGGAGGGATGGGTATTCAATCATTGTACAACGGAAACCCAAGCACAAAAATTTGTAAGTCTACAACTGTACCTCATGATGTTTCACTAATAAAATTTTTTTAAAAAATAAAGAAGATGGAAGTTTTAAGAGCAAACCCACTGCCAGTTTTAATAGTACAAAGGCTGATTGTGGGATCTCTAGTAGATTGGGTAGGTTAGTACTCAAGGATACTATTTCTACTAGTATTAACTGAAAATGCAAAATTAAACTTGTCCCATAGATCATTTTGTCATAATAAAACCTGAGTATAATTTACAAAATAAAAAAAAAGAAAGAAGGCAAATAATTAGAAAGTCCCCAGTAGAAACAAACCTTGAGGTAATTTCCAGTTGATAAGTTTTAATATTTGGATTTTTCTTTTAATAAAATTTTCCGATTTAGTTTAATAGGGTTTTTGAGGAAATAACACTTAATTTTTTCCTTTTGCATTTTGAAAGTTGGTTTCTTCCTCAATTTTTATGGTTGGTCTGGCCCACAATGAGGGAAAGTCAAGGACTACTCCTGGGCCTGTGCTCATGTGTCTCTAACTTGCAAGGTCTTACTGCCTGTACTATCATCTTTTGCCCTTATTCACATTTTCTTTTTATTTATGAACCATAATTCTCAATATAATAAGATAATTAATTAGTTTCAGGCACACAATGCAACAATTCCACACCCATCACCAGTGTCAGTATCCTTCCAACAATGTCTCAAAATCTTTTCCCATACCTTTGGCAAACTAATCATCTAAATATAAATAATATCATTTGGGACACATGTATATAAGTGTGGATATCTATGTTTTGTTTTGTTTTTGTTTTGGGAGGCCGCACTTAGCAGCAGTAGGACTACATTTTCTATGTGTTCAGGGATCACTCCTCCAGTCCTGGAGCTGAAACTAGAGTTTTTCACACACAAGGCAAATGTCTAAACCCTACACTGTCTCTCTGGCCCCCTAACACTTACAGTTATAATGAACACACTATGCCATCAGTAAGATGTCTAAGATCCTCAATCAAAATCTTTATCTCAGATCCAGTGCATCTCTATATTCTGTTTTTCCTTTCTCTGAATGTCTAATAACTGATGAATGGAATAAAAAGTTGTTGCATTATAACTAACAGAGTAACATGAAGTCTAATAAAAGATTGGATCATGCTATTCACTGCAATTTGGATAGAACTGGCATCATTTTAAGCAAAATAGTGCAGGGAAGGCAGATAAATGCCAAATTCTTCCACACAGAACTTGTGATATTTTAATGTTCTATCATTTACTTGTAAATATTACTTATGTAATCTGATCTTTTGCTGATCTGATGTCACTTTTAACTTTGTCAAAATAGTAAAATTATGACATTTTAAAACCTTTTTTCTAGGGGCAGAGAGATACACAGTGGAAAGGGGGCTAGTAGGCCAGAAAAATATATTACGGGTATTCAGGTAGGAAAGGAAGAAATGAAGCTCTCACTATTCGCAGACCAAATGATACTATACTTAGACAAGCCTAAAACCTCTACGAAGAAACTCCTAGAAACAATAGCCCTGTATACTAAAGTTCCAGGTATAAAATCAATACCCAAATGTTCATGGCTTCCCTATACACAAATAATGAAAGAGACAAAAGTGATGTCCCGTTCACAATCATGCCTCAGAAAACCAAGTACCTAGCAATCAGCTAAGGACGTAAAAGACCTGTACAAAGAAAACTACATAACGCTATTTCAGGAAATAAAAGAAAACATGAGGAAAGAGAAAGATATCCCTTGCTCATGGATCGGGAGAATTGATATTGTTAAAATGGCAATACTCCCCCAAACAATTTTACAAATTCAATACTATTCCTATAAGTATACCCATAACATTCTTCAAATAAATGGAGTAAACACTTCTGAAATATATATGGAACAATGACTCCCCAAGAACAGCTAAAGCAATTCTTGGGAAAAAGAAAATGGGAGGAATCAACCTCCCCAACCTGAAAGTCTACTACAATGCAGTAATAATTAAAACAGCACAGTACTGGAACAAAGGCAGAGCTGCAGACTAATGGAACAGGGTTGAATATATTGACAACCCCCACAATATATGATCAGCTAATCTTTTATAAGGGAACAAGAAATGTGAAATGAAGCAAAGAAAGCCTATTTAACAAATCGTGCTGGAAAAACTAGACAGCTACATGCAAAAAATGGGCTCAGATTTCTACCTAACACCATGTACATAAGTAAGATCAAAATGGATTAAAGACCTCAACATCAGACCGGAATCCATAAGGTACATGGAAGACAAAGTTGGCAAAACCCTCCATGATATTGAAGCTATCGGTATCTTCAAAGATGGCACACCACTGTCCAAGCAAGTGAAAACAGAGATAGACAAATGGAACTATCTAAAACTAAGAAACTTCGACACCTCAAAAAAACTGACCAAAATATGAAGACAGTCTACAGAATGAGAAACGCTATTCAATACATATCTCTTAAGGGGTTGATATCAAGGATTTAAAAAGCATTGGTTAAACTCCACAAGAAGAAAACACCCAACACCATCAAAAATGGGGTGACGAAATGAACAGAAGCTTTCTCAAAGAAGAAATCCAAATAGCCAAAAGGCACATGAGAAAATGCTCTACATCACTAATCATCAGGGATATGCAGATCAAAACAAAAATGAGATATCCTCTCACACCACAGAGTCTGGCCCACATTGAGAAGAACAAAAGCTACTGGTGTTGGCACGGATGTGGCGAGAAAGGGAACCTCCTTCATTGCTGGTGGGAATGCAGACTGGTTCAGCCCTTTTGGAAAACAATATGGAAAATTCTTAAAAAATTAGAAATTGAACTCCCCTTTGACCCTGCAATACTACTCCTGGGAATATATCCCAGAGAGGCAAAAAAGTACAGTCAAATGACATCTGCATTTGTATATTCATTGCCGCACTGTTCACATTAGCCAAAATTTGGAAAAAAACCTAGTGCCCGAGATCAGATGATTGGTTAAAGAATCTTGGTACATCTACACAAAGGGATACTATGCAGCTGTTAGAAAACATGAAGTCATGAAATTTACATACAAGTGGTTCTACAAGGAAAATATCATGCTAAGTGAAATGAGCTGGAAAGAGAGGGACAGACATAGAAAGACTGCACTCATCTGGGGAATATTAAGTAACAGAATGAGAGACGAACACCCAAGAATAGTTGAGATAAGTACCAGGAGGTCTGCTCCATGGCTTGGAAATCGGCCTCACATCCTGGGGGAAAAGGCAGCTCAGATAGAGAAGGGAACACCAAGTAAACGATGTTTGGAGGACTTGCACAGGATGCGAGATGCGTACTGAAAGTAGACTACAGACAGAACACAATGACCAATCAATACCTCTATTGCAAACCACAACACCATAAAGGAAACAGAGAGCAAAAGGGAATGCCCTGCCACAAAGGCCAGTCGGGTGGTAGAGCTACTGAGATCATTGTTGGTGGAGACTGGGTACTGTTGGAGGGATGGATACTCAATCGTTATATAACTGAAATTCAAGCACGAAAGTTTGTAAATCTACAACTGTACCTCATGGTATTTCACTGATAAAAATAAATAAATAATTTTTTTAAAAAAGAAAAAATGCAAGTTAAGTCTCAATAGGTATTCTATTTTTCTGTAGTAGTGGTGTCATTTCATACTCTAAATTGGAATACTGAATAAGTAATAAGTAAGTTGGTATACACTTGGCATCATCAATCTGGTTTAACTTTATGCATTTGGATCGATGCATGAGTCTATGAGTCTGTAATGGTTCTTACTAAATTTAACTCACTTTAACTTACCTTGAATATAATACTGTCAAGCATTTTATAATTTCTCTCTCTATTCATATATTTGCATATTTAAAATATATATTGAAAAATTACATCTCAGTGCAACATTTGAACAGATAGTATTGAAGAATTATTTTTTAGATACAGGGGATTTTTAATTAAATCAGCATAACTAAGAAAAAGATATGAGGTCACTGTCAACTAATCTTATCAGGCTAAGAAACACAATCTAAGGAGACAGTGATATCCTCGATCTTTAGATATATTAATATAGCCGGTTCTATAAATCTGAATAGAAAACTATTCTCCAACAAATATGAGATGGCCATCTCCACCCCTTGGAAAGGTGACTATGATGAATTAAGTTCAATCATATCTTTGGAAAGGGACAGTGATTACACTTGCTGACCTGGAATTAGCATTAAAATTCAAAAAGTCAATCATACATCATTTAAAATACAATACTCATTTAAAAAGCTGATCATACATCATTTAAAATACAATACTCATTTAAAATACTCATTTAAAACCTATTCATTAAAACACAAGCCAATCTTATTTAAATCAGAGCTGCCCAACAAAAATACGCTATCAGTCACTCATGATCTGAATTCTCGTGAACGAGATGGATTTACATATGGTACACATAAAAAAGTCATGAGACTTATTTTGTAATAAATAAGGCGGTTCCTTATTACTCATTACTATTAATGAGTAATGCTATTACTCATTAATAGCTTTTTTGAGGTAAGTTATCAAATCTGCCTGCTTGGTCTTCGTAATGCCAGCAAAGAACATTTTTGTTCCAGGGATGTACCTCTTGGGATTCTCCAAATAATCCATCAGTGTGTCCTCATTTCAGGTGATGCCTTTGTTCTTGCTGGCATCTGTGTAAGAGAATCCAGCGGCCTTACCCGTTTTTCGCCCAAACAGACCATGGAGATTGGGCCCCGTCTTGTGCTTGCCTCCCTTCTCCATGGTATGGCACAGAGCGCACTTCCGAACAAAAATCTTGCCCTTCTCAGTATCACCCATCTTAGAATATCGCCTTTATCTCACGTGGCACGGAGGGGCTGCTTCACTGGTCTGACGTCCAGCTCTGTAAATCCAAGGGCACGCTGGCCAGTGCCTGTGTACCTATGTTGGCACAAATGCCTGAAGAATTACTTTTTTGATCTGTGATCTGGAGTATCCCTGTAGATGCTCAGGATTCTGTATGCAGTACCAAGGATGAAACCTGGGTCAGCTACAAAGAAGGTAAGTGCCTTAAATCCCATGCAATCTCTTCAATTTCCTGTAAAAAAGGTCTTTGTTACTGAGAATGAGAATACATTGCAGCCATGGTGGCTGACAAGAGCTCATCTGACTTCAGTACCTCTCCAAAGCTAGAACATTGAACTCAGTTCCAATTCCTCTATCCCTGAGTTGCTTTTATGCATTTAAGGAGGGAATATGAATATGGTTGCATTTACAAGTAAATAATTAAGTAATTGCATATACATGCAATCTCCTTTAATTAACATCTTATGTTAAGCCACCTGACTAGTATTCTAAATTTTATTTTATTTTATTTTTAATGGATAATTTTAATAATTTCCTATACTTACCCAGACTATGAAATTAGATAACACATTGCAAAAATTTCAAGTTTTTATATATGTAAGTTTTTATATATATGAATATATAAAACAGTGGGAATTTTAGTTATTTTAAAATATTTGTGGTTTAAGAGTAGTGATTGTATATATTCTCATTATAGTTACTAGTATATTATTAGAATTCTGTTAGTATATTACTGAAACTTAGTGATATCAAAATAGCATTTTAATATATTATTTTTATATATATATGGATTATCTTCCATTTGCTTTTGATCAGGTAGACATGGAGTAAAAGCCAATTCTCTAGAATTAAAATTTCAGTTAATAAAAATGAATAAGAGGGATTTGAGTTCTATTTTTTCTAGAAATTTGTTCAACAAATCTTTAATAACAACTTTGCACTAACTTTACTACTTACAGGATTTTTTGTTAGTAATAGATTCCTGTGATTTCACTTTTTTGTTATAATTTAGGATCTATTTATTACAGAATTTTGTATTAGAAACTAATTAGACAGTTTTCTGGGTGTTTCTGGAGTAAATTAACATATAAAGGTTTCAGTTCCACTTATTTGAATGGGGAGAAACTGTCAGAACACTCCTTATTCTCCCTTATAGTACCTGTTAATAAAGTTTTTTATTGATTTATTGTAATTTAATTTCTCCTCACCATGGAGAACTCTGTAGTTTCTAGGCTTATTTTTGGAATTTTATTTGAAACTAAAAAATTCTTCATGTTTCTGAGAAATTTGCTAACACTCCTTTTAGCATCATTATAAAAAATTGTGAGACAAATGCAAATAGCACTGCAGGGAACAATGGCATGCACTCCTGCCCTAAAATTGCATGAACTAAAACATCAAAATATCTTTTGCGTATTTGGTTATTGATATCATGTTTTACAAGAATATAATTTTTACGTTCTAGGAATTCTGTTACAACACATACCCACATCCAAGCGCCAATGTCCTTCCACCACTGTCCATAGAACCCTTTCAATGTGTCCCTCCCCACCTTGTTAGGAAGTATTTCCATTGGACATCATCTCTTTATTGACTTTATTCATATAACACGTACAAATGCAATCATTTGATAATTCAGTTCTTGTTTTTCTCCATCAATTACTCTTTCATTCACTAAACATGACAACCTATAGTACTTCCAAGTTGTACCAAAAGTCAAGGTTTCATGTTTCTTTAGTTCTTTGTATATATACAGCATGATTTCTTTGTTTACTCATAAGTTTTGGACAGCAAGTTTCTTTTGGATCCTTGGCAAATGCAATAGCACTGCAGGGAACATTGGCACACACTCCTTCCTTCAAATTGCATTCTTGTTTTTTGAGATCAGTACCAAGGTGTAGAATTTCTATATAAAATGTAAACTATATTTTTAAATTTTTGAGACGTTTTCCAAACCAGTTTACAGCACCATTGACAATGTGTGTTCATTGTACTCCAATGATGATTATTTCTTAACTTTTTGATAAAGCTAATTCTTAGTAATGTAAGATCACATTTCTTTGGTGTTTTTATTTGTATCTCACTAAAAATCATTGATAAGGAACACTATTTAAATACCTATTGGCCAGTAGCACTGTGTCACTGTCCTCCTGTTGTTCATCGATTTGCTCTAGTGGGTCCAGTAACATTGTGAGACTTGTTGTTACTGTGTTTGGCATATCGAATACATCATGAAGAGCTTGCCAGGCTTTGCTGTGTGGGCAAGATACTCTTGGTAGCTTGCCGGGCTCTCTGAGAGGAGTGGAAGAATTGAACTCTGGTTGGCCCATCAGCCACATGCAAGGCAAATGCACTACCTGCTGTGCTATTGCTCTGGAAATATCTGCTCAGTTCCTTTCAATGATTTAAAAAAATATTTCTTGAGTTTTGGACTGCTTAATGTTTCACAAATATTGTCTAATATAGTAGATGAAATTTATCAGTTATATGGGTGGCAGGTATTTTCTCCTATTTAAGAGGATATCTTTCAAAATTGTGTCCATAGTTTGACAATACAGAAAATAATTTTATTAGTGTACCCTGTCCATTTATTTAAAAAAATGGAACTATGCCTGGAAATGCTAAATTGCTTACTCCTGACTCTTTGATCAGAGATCATCCCAGTGCAGGGGGCTGATATACATAAGTGCCTGTTATCAACCCTGGATGAGCCTCATACAAGTCAAGCACTTTACCGGGTACACTATCTCTCCAGATTATTTCATTTCTTTGTTTTATCTTTTGTTTCCTGTTACATGGAACCATTTAATGCAATATTAAAATAGTACCTATGAACATGGATGACATAGCAGTAGGTAAATATGGTTCCCCAAATCCTTTCAAGAAGAATAAAAACTGCAGCAACTAACAGGAAAGGTGAGTTCTGCAAGGCTCTGCCTATGCAGTCCTCCAAAGAGACCCATGCTAGAGCCTGGAGACTTCTCACTCACTGCAGTGAGAAAACCAATAACCACCCGGGGTACCATAGATCAGGTCCAGATAGGATTGAGAGTAAGGGGCCATCACAGATAGCTTAGATCATCCTCCTGTTCTTGTGCAAACCACCAAAACAATAAATTAATAAACTGAGCATTTGTAAGTGTATTCAGATTCTCAGAGACTAATCAATGAAAACATCTTTGCTTTTGACACAGTGATCAAATTTAATGAGAGATCAAATTTACTAATGAGTGGTCAAATTTGAAGTCTTGATATGTATTTTCATCAGGATAAAGCCTGTAAATCACTGAAAATAAGGTCCTGAATCAATAAAAATTATCTTATTAGTGATATTTTTGTTAAATCTTAATCTCAGTTGAATATTTAATTTTCAGAGGCCATAGAATTTTAACTTTCAGAGATGTGGAAACTTTTCTGTTTCTTCAATTTTATGGAGATTATTGAGAAGTATAGATAAAATTATTCATATTTGGTTGACAGTACTATTAATGCCAACAAAGGTTAATAAAAGGAGTTTTCAATGAAGACTATAGACCCTCCCAACTCTACCCCCTTATTAGCCCCCCAGAGCAACATAGTCTTACCCATCTAGAAAGTCCCACCTGGCAAATTGGAGAAACCCTATAAAAGCCACTTTGAACAAAGGAAGGGCACATATGCTGACCAAGCCCATGTACTGCATGTGTCCACATGGCCAGGTATGTGTGGTGTCAAGCACATGTGTCACCCGCATCTCTCCTCTTGAGATGAGTACTTTCATATTTTTATATCTAATGATAGAATGTGTGTAGGGGCTCTCTCTTCCTTTGGAGAAAAATGAGTTCTCTCTTGAGCATATTATTCTATCTTACTCTCTCTCTCCTTCCCGTTCCCAAAAATCTCCAAATAAAACCTGTTTTAACTCCACTGGTCATCTACTCTTGAAATTCCTTTCTTTGAGAAAAGACAAGGACCGGGTAACCATGTAGTAAGGCCTAGAACTGACTTTACTTTCCTGTAAAAAGCAATTCCTCACTCCAGTCTGAGTTCCTTCCAGAAAAATTGGATGGTGGGATCAACTCCCAGGACTAGAAGACAAGTGAACATCAGATATCTCTTGAGAGTCACCTAGTGGAACCAGTGAGGTTCTGGCCCACGCCTCACAGGGGCTCATTGCAGACTTTATTCATCCTCGACTTCCCAGCTGGTCCCAGAATGGCAGAGGTGAATTGGGAAAAAGTGAACATCTGTCTCCTCTCGTTCTCACATTACTCACCTGTGGGTGCCCACTAAGTTTATTATGATAGAAAGAAAAAAAAATGTTAAACTAACCATCAAACTCTCCTTTTACATCTGCTAATGTTATAGATATCATGAATTTTCTATATAGCTTATTTTATAGTTTTCTTGTTAGATATTGTATATTAGACAGAATTTTTAGTTCATACTACAATATTATATTTTGTTTTATGGTTGTGCAGAGAAGAATGTTTCTGATTGTTGTGCAAAATTATCCTGTTAGAAATCTAGTTGCTAAATGATACTGTCATTTGTTCAAGACACTTATTAGGTTGCACATAAATTACTTGGGTTCCCTACTAGAATAGTTAGGATATTTATACTCATTTTGGGATTATACTTAACAAAAATATAAATGTTCCAATGTTCCCATCTTTTGTGTCTCAGGGAGCGAAGTAGAGGTGCATTCTTAAAGAAATGTTAAACAAAAATATTTCACATAAGTAATCAGATAAGTAAATACACAGAAATATTCCATCCTGCATTTCTGTGCTCAAAAATATGAAATATTAATTGGTATTGTGTTGTGAAAATTTATGTAATGATTTAAATAAACTATAAATGCATGTCAAATATAAAAGCTATGACTAGTTACCATGTTTGCAGTGTATAGTATGTCCTTCCTTCTAGTCTGAGTGAAAATCTATCCAGATAAAGCATTCTTGGTGAGGTGTTCATTTCACTGACTTTTTTTCACTATACCCCAACTCTTTTGGCTTGGGTGGTTTCCTCTGATAAATCTGCTATAAATCTAAGGGATGCCCCATTTTATGTGATTTCTTTTTTTTTTTACCTTGCTGCTTGTTGTATTGTGTCTCTGAAATTTTACATTCTGATCATGATATAACTTGGAGCTTTTTTATTAGGATCTCTATTAGTTGGTACTCTTTGGGCTTCTTGGATCTTGTAACCTGCATTTTCCAATCTGAGAATGATATCATTTCTTAGCAATGATATCTTTAACTGTTACTACTTCATTGGAGTGCTTCCCCACCCTTCTGGTACTCAGATAATTCTTAGGTTGTTTATTTTGAATCATCCCCTCAGTCCCTTATCCATCCTTGAGCTATTTTGAGATCTTTTTCCATTCTATGCTGTTGCCTTTGTGCTCTCTGCAGCTCCTCTTCAAGTTCACTGATTCTGTCTTTGGCTGTTGTTCTTCTACTGTTGAGGGCACCCACTGAGTTTAATTTCATCTACTAAACTCTTTATTAATGTCACTTCTGTTTGTAGCTTTCTTATTTCTTCTGTATTTTTTTCCTGTAGTTTATTGGCTATTCATTCCATTGTTTATTTCATATCCTCCTTCAATTTACTGGATGCCGTTTCCACCAGCTCTTTGAGCTCATTGAACATCCATATCTGAACACTTTGTATCTGAATTTTGTCTCAGAGAGATTTTATTTGTGGGTATTCCTTGTTGAGGTTTCTGGCTCTTTCCTTCAACCACTCCTTTTAGTGGGATCTGCGCTCTTTCTTCATGTTGCTCTAGTAGTATGGAGGTGGATCCCTCCAGTTCACTCTCAGTATCTCCCTCTCACTGTGAAGGAGGAATCTGAATGAGCTTTGACTACGGAAGTGTCCTTCTTCCCCTTCAAGAATACCAATTTCCTCTTTGGTGCTCCTGTGTGACTTATATGAAACCTCTAGTGCAGCTTCAGGGGATGTGTTCTTTTATATTAAGCTTGTTAAGATTATTGTGTTCACTGTTATTTTAGTGAGTTTGGGGAGTATTTTTATTAGAATAGCCTTGTGAAGTATTGGCCTTATATGTTTGGGATAGCCAGGCTGTCCTCTTAAGAATTAGGTAACAGAAGTTGAGATATGAGTCAAAAATGCTATGAAAGAAAAAATGAACTGTGCCTGCATGAATGGCTGCTTCCCTGAAGGCTGTGCCTTCCACTGCTGCTGTACCTGTGCGATAATTGCCCATGTTGGTGCTCGTCATGGATTAGAGTTCTACTTCTGGCGTACTTCTAAAGCCACAGGTGTCCCCTCTGAATAGGTGCCCATGTGGGCAACTCAGCTGATAACGAGACTTCCAATTCACTGTGGCTGCTTGTGTGACACACTGCCAACCTTACGTGGTGATATTTCTCTACCATCACCCTCGGGCTCTCTCTTACCAAGGGAACTACTACCTTAAGTGAGAGTAGTTAGGAGGTTCCCATGCAAGCCAGTCTGTTGTAGTGACTTGCAGTGAAGTAAACAGATTATTTGGGCACTTCCTTACTCCAGTTGCCTCTTAGTGACTCCTAAAAGACCCAAGTCAAAATGAGAGAGTATAGTTTTAAAACAAAAAAGTAACAATTCTGCCAATGACACTTTACTGAGGAAAGTTGGATTTACTCATAAAACAAGTAAAGTTGGATTTACTCATTAAACAAGATTAAGAGAAATCTGCTAGAGATCTGCTAGAGATTGGCAATAAATAAGAGGATAGTAGTAGTAAGTAACCGGATTACTAGATCTAGAAACAATCAAGCAGCCCAACAGGAAATGAGTGTATAAATATATTATGAGATATATATATATATGTATATATATATATGCAATGGAATCCTACTCAGTTACTAGAAAAGCTAAAATTTTCAGTTTTCTGCAATTTAGAAAGAAGCCAGTTAATAAGGAAAAAAAAAACCACAACAGCTATATGGTATCACTGATTTGAAAAGAATAAAGAAACAAACCAAGGTGGTAGTGAATCACCAACGGAAATAACCCTGACAGAAGGTCAATATAACTGAAGTCAACGCTTCTGAAAATAGCTCAGGAGGAATCAACTCTGTGAAAGTTGTTCAGGGATCCAGGAACTCTGACAGTAGGCTTGGCATGCAGTAGTTCAGGAGTAAAACAATAATACTGGAATGTTGTAAGAATAAATAAATAATAAGTACATTAAAATATGAGACAACTTTTGATTTTTGCTGAGAAAGCATTTGACAAATTCTGTTTCAATTGTGGCTGCCTCACCTTTAAAGAGGAAAATTAGAATAGACAATGGATCTGGCATAAAGTAATGGTGACAATTATCTTAAGGCACACACCCTACACCTGTTGAAAGTTATTAGTTTTAAAAGATTTCAAAAACAATCCTTACACTTCAAGTTTCACAAAATATCTCCCCTACAAAAAACTGTAAATTAATTTTGTTATTATTAAAGATAACTCAGCTATTACATTATATGAAGAAGAATGCACTAGGCTTTCCCTTAAAAATAATACTCTCAAAGGATGGGGCCAAAAATTTGTTCCTTCCCTTCTGAGAGAAATTATTTGTTTATTCATTTAAGAAGGTAGAAATTACTTGGGAACAAGTAAGACCTTTCAAGTGAGTTAGTTTATTTCTCAATTATTTTTATACTGTTTTATATTTTCTAGAACCTCGTATGTCCAAAGTAAGTCTTAGGAATGTTAATTCTACACATTTCTGTACCAGAGTAGAATCAAAGCCTAATATTGCACAAATGCTTATTATGTTTAAGTCTATTCTTCAGATACTTATACATTTGTGAAAAGCCAAAGAAATTAAAATTAGAATAAGAAGAGTTAATGAGAAGAAAAATAATTTTGTTAGTTAAATGGGATGCATAATAATGTCTTTTAGATTTTAGGTCTTTTAAAAAATCTATTTTATGAATTTGAAGTTGAATATTCTGATACATATGAGGCTTGAGAAATTACTTTATGAACTGAATTTAATATTTTTAATTTGATATGTTATCAAAAGTTCTGACAAACTGATTTTTGGCTGAGGAAGGATTTCCAAAGCATATGCGATTTGCTTTTAATTGTCAGCAAGATAGTAGAAAGAATTATTTTATCTTATTTGGGCCTGTAGTTCTTGTTCAGTTCATTACTTTTCATCTGCATGCCATAGCTAATGCACTAATGCTGCAATGAGTGTGTATAAATACGATGAGACAGAATTTATTGTCTAAATTTCCAATATATGATTACATTTATAATGTATATAGTGTTTATATGCTTTTAATTTAATATAAAATAGTAAAAATAACTTCTCATGTACATACAAATGCATGTAATATCATTATCTAGAGCTCTAAAAATTGATGCTACTACAATTTATGTAAATGAAGGTTTAATGGCTGTAAATTCTATGTGTTATGAAACTTGAAATTTCTCATGTCAATTATCTTCCAAATTTTCATCGTCAACCCTAATCAGTGCAAGGATAAACATTTTATTCCTTAGAAACATGAGAATATTGGAAAAATTGTAGCAGAAGCTTTATTAAAATACATATTTAATTACATCAAACATATTTTATAATCTACACTTTATATGACCTCCTATGGTTAAACATTATACAATGTACTAAGATTTTAATTCTCATTTATAATATCACATTTATTATTGATAACAGTTGTAGTTATTAGTCTGCAAGAATCATTGAAATCTCAATTTTTACATATTTTGCTTTTTAATATTTATTTTTATCTTGACAAAATCATCTATTATTTGCCATCCATCAACAATTAGTTCAAATATGCTGACATTCCTGAAGTGGTAATTTAATTTTGTTATTTGGAAATATTATTTAATTTTCACATCATACCTCAGAAATTATAATTATGTTAGCATTTTTCCCTTTACCATATTTTATTCTTCCTAAGACAATTATGATATAATTCTCATTTAATTTGAACTGATATCCCGACGTGGTAATGCTATTCATCCACATTTGTCTTTCTTCTCTCTCTCTCTGTTTATGTGTGTCTATTTATATTTCCAAGATAACAGGAAGGCTTTTATTTGTATAATCAACTATGTAAACTTATAATATTATATTGTGTGAAATCAGTAAGAGTTCTATTATTATACCTTTCTTGAAAAACAGGTCAGTAAAGCAATCTAACAATGATCCTAAAAGATTATCATTTAAGGGGCTTGATCAACAGTACAGTGGGTACACATAAGGCCTCACATAAGGCCAACCTGAGTTATATCCCTTACATTTTGTATGGCCTGTCAAGCACACCAGGAGTGTAGAGCCAGAAGTAAACCAGAAACACTATTGGGTGAGGCCCAAAAATAAAAAAATAAAATATCTCCGATTAGTTTGTTTCCTACAGTGTATGTACATATATGTCCCATATGTCCCCTAAACTACACACACAGACACACATACATACACTGTATGTAATGTGTATTCCCTTATATTGCTGTGTATTAATGAATACAAATCACAGCTGCTTGGTTGTAGAGTATGCGCATTCTTGGTTGTGACACTTAAGAGGGTCTTCACATTTGCTGTGGTGTCTATTCACTTGGTCATGGAGTTTTCCAGGGGAGAAATATGTCACACATATATCTTATTTAACTGTAATGTTGGAGCGATAGCACAGTGGGTAGGGCATTTGCCTTGCACACAGGCAACATGGCTGAACCGAGTTCTATTCCTCTGCTCCTCTCGGAGAGCCCTGAAAACTACCAAGAGTATCTCGACTGCTCAACAAAGCCTGGCAAACTCCCTGTGGTGTATTTGATATGCAAAACACAGTAACAACAAAGTCTCACAATGGAGATATTACTGGGCCCACTTGAGAAAATCGAGAAAATCAATGAACAATGGGAGGACAGTGACAGTGACAGAACTGTAATGCTCTGATACACTCTGATTCCACCTTTCTGATAGATATGTTGCTTTTCTCTAAAGGTTTGCAAGGCTGACCACAGTAATTCTACAACACTCAGATAGTGGTGCTCATCAGGAGTCACCCATTTTAGTTGCAGTGTTCACACACTGGCTGTCGGCAGAGACTGCAGAATCAGAAACTCTCCCAAACAAGTTTCTATGAAGCTCATATCTAATACCAAAAGGAAACAAAGACACCACAAGAAAAGAAAACTACATCCCGATATCCCTGATGAACACAGATGCGAAGATTCTCAACAAAATACTACCAAATAGAATTCAACAACTCATCAAAAGATCATACACCATGACCAAGTGGGATTCATCCCAGGGATACAAGGATGGTTTAACATTCGGAAACCAATGAACATAATTCATCATAACAATAAAAAAAAGATAAAACCCATATCAATAGATATAGAGAAAGCATTTGACAAAATCCAGCACCCGTTTTTGATGAAAGCCTTCACCAAAATGGGGATAGAAGGGACTTTCCTCAACATAGTTAAAGCCATCTACCACAAGCCTATGGCAAGCATCATCCTCAATGGGGTAAAACTAAGAGCCTTCCTTCAAGATCAGGGACAAGGCAAGGATGCCCACTCTCGCCACTGTTCAATATAGTACTGGAAGTAGTTGCAATAGCGGTCAGGGAAGAAAAATATGTTAAGGGCATTTAGGTAGGAAAGGAAGAAAGCAAGATCTCACTATTTGCAGATGACTTGATACTATACATATAGAATCCTAAAACCTCTATGAAGAAACTCTTAGAAACGACTTGTATAGTAAAGTTGCAGACTATAAAATCAATACTCAAAAGTCCATTGCTTTCCTATATACAAATAATGAGGGAGAAGAAAACAATCCCATTGTTTTCATCCTCAATCATGCCTCAGAAAATCAAGTACCTAGGAATCAGCTGAACTAAGGACATAAAAGACCTGTACAAAGAAAACTACAAAATGCTACTTCAGTAATTAAAAGAGGACACGAGGAAATGGAAAGATATTCCCTGCTCATGGATCAGGAGAATTAACATTGTCAAAATGGCAATACTTCACAAAGCATTGAACACATTCAATGTAATCCGTATAGCGATACCCATGACATTCTTCAAAGAAATGGAGCAGACACTCCTAAAATTCATATGGAAAAATAACTACCCACGAATAGCTAAAGCAATTCTTGGGAAAACTAAATGGGAGGACTCAACCTCCCCAACCACAAACTCTACTACAAAGCAGTAGTAATTAAAATAGCTTGGTACTTGAACTAAAGTAGAGCCACAGACCAACGGAACAGGATTGAATATACTGACATCTCCCCCCAAATATAATATCATCTAATCTTTGATAAGGGAACAAGAATTGTGAATTGGAGCAAGTAAAGCCTCTTTAACAATAGCACAGCGGTAGGGTGTTCGCCTTACAAGCGGCCAACATGGCCGACCCGAGTTCGATTCCTCCGCCCCTCTCGGAGAGCCCGGCAAGCTACCGAGAGTATTTGATATGCCAAACACAGTAACAACAAAGTCTCCAATGGAGACGTTACTGGGCCCGCTCGAGCAAATCGACGATCAACGGGAGGGCCTTTACCTTTACCTTTACTGACAAAATTTGACAGATACATGGAAAGAATGGGCTCAGATCTCCACCTAACACCATGTACAAAATTAAGATAAAAACGGATTGAAGATCTCAACATCAGACTTTAATCCATAAGGCACATTGAAGACAAAATTGCCAAAATCCTCGATGACATTGAAGCTACCTGTATCTTCAAAGATAACACGCCACTGGCCAAGCAAGTGAAAACAGATATAGACAAATGGAACTATCTTACACTAAGAAGCTTTTGAACCTCAAAAGAATCAGTGACCAAAGTACAAAGACAGTCTACAGAATGGGTTAGGGTATTTGCCCAATAACCATCTGACAAGGTGCTGATATCAAGAATATACAAAGCACGGTTTAAATCCACAAGAAGAAAACATCCAACTCCATCAAAAATGGGGGAAACAAAATGAATAGAAAATTTCTCAGTGAAGAAATACGAATGGCAAAAAGGCACATGAGAAATTGCTCTACATCACTAATAATCAGGGGGATGCAGATCAGAACAACAATGAGATACTATCTCACACCAAAGAGACTGGCCCACGTACTAAAGAACAAAAGCAACCGGTGTTGGTGCAGATGTGGAGAGAAAGGAACCCTTCTTCACTGCTGGTGGAAATGCCAACTGGTTCAGCCCTTTTAGAAAACAATATGGACAATTATAAAAAAATTAGAAATTGAGCTCCCATTTGACCCAGCAATATCACTCCTGGGAATGTATTCCAGAGAGGCAAAAAAGTACATTCGAAATGACATCTGCACTTCTATGTTCATTGCTGCACTGTTCACAATAGGCAAAATTTGGAAAAAACCCAAGCGCCCGAGAACAGATGACTGGTTAAAGAAACTTCGGTACATGTCTACAGTGCAATACTACACAGCTGTTAGAAAAGAGGATAACATGAAATTTACATACAAGTGGTACTACATGGAAAGTATGCTAAGTGAAATGAGTCAGAAATAGAGGGACAGACATAGAAATATTGCATTCATCTGGGGAATATAAAGAAACAAAATAGGAGACTAACATCCAAGAATAGTCGAGATATGTACCTGGAGGTTCACTCCATGGCTTTAAGGCCAGCCTCACATTTTAAGGGGAAATGCAGCTCAGATAGAGAAGGGAACACCAAGTAAAGGTTCTTGGGAGGATCCTTCCAGGATGGGAGATACATGCTGAAAGTAGACTATAGACCAAACATGATTACCACTCAATGCCTCTTTTGCAAATCTCACCATCCAAAAGGAGAGAGAGAGAGCAAAAAAGAATGCCCTGCCACAGAGGCAGGGTGGGATGAGGGAATGGGGGATGGGAGGAATACTGGGATCATTGATGGTGGAGAATGGGCACTGGTGTAAGGATGGGTACTCGATCATTGTATAACTGAAACCCAAGCACAAAAATCTGTAAGTCTACAACTGTATCTCATGCTGTTTCACTAATAAAAATTAAACAAATAAGCTTCCAAAAGAAATGCTAATGTCTATAATAAAATGTCAATAAAACTATATCCCTAAGCCCTGCCAGGAGTGACTAAGCACAGAGCCAAGAGTAAGCCCTGTGCATGGCTGAATAAATAAATAAAAGTAAAAAAAAAGAAAGACAATTTTCAAATCCTATTCAATTATGAGAAGGTATCAGTGTTTGATCATTGTATACCTAGAACTCTATTAATAACTTTGTATGTTTTTAATTCATGATGATTTAAAATTTATTTTAAAACATTAAAGCTTTCTCTGGGCTGGACACGTAATTCAATTTAGAGATGACCAGTGGACTAGAGCCGTTACTGACTGGATTCCACAGGAAGTCAAAAGATCACGTGGCCACCCACCTACAAGATGGTCAGACTTCTTCATCAAGACCCTGAACAATCGTTTTGAGGCTCTTCGTGTTCCTGAAGTGAGAAGATGCCATTGGACTACACTAGCATATGACAGGGATTAATGGAGACGTTAATGGCACCTGCTCGAGCAAATTGATGAATAAAGGAATGTCTAGAGATCAAGTGATCAACGTTTTCTCTATGACAACACTCAAATTAACTTTTATGTATGTAGACACAATTTGGAGAAACTATATATAATCTTCACCCCAAAGCCATTTTTCTGCTTTTGTCCACTCCAGAGAAGTCCATTTTTTTCTTTTTAACATGCATTCCTTTCTTTCTCTCTTCTCACATATTTTATACATTTTATTTGATAAAATTGTTTTGTTTCACTGAAAATAAATAATTAAAAGACTGGGAACAGGGGAGAGGTTAGAAAAAATAGGCTCTTATTGAACATTGTAGAGAGAAATGGAGCTGCTACTCTGAGAGGCATAAAGCTGGAGGGATATTATTTTATTTCTCTAAAGAAATCAGGTGAATGGCACAAAATAACCAAAGGAATAAAGTAAAAGCTTCTTACACTCTAAAGGAAAGATATAAACATGCCCAGAGCTCATATTATTGAAAATTTCTTACAGCTTGGGAATGACAAGATTAATAAAAATTCTCCTTTCTAAAACTAAAAAACGAAAGAACAAAAAAATGTTAAAATGAAATAAAAGAGGATTTCTAGCCAATTAGCAAGTATTACCCATCAATTAGTAGTGATCTGGAGTTGGTTGGTTGGGGTCTGAGTGTGTGTTGGGAGAATTGTAGTGGTTTTCCACAGGGATGGAAATACAGTTTTGAAAGAGACTTTCTCTGAGAATATGACTAACAGGGAAAATTAAATTTGAGGATAGGACAAGTACATTGAGAACTCTTGAGCAACTCAACTCTTACATAGTCACACCAAAACAGCATAGGAAATTTGGAGTCAATTATCCCACATTGAGAAGTATAATAATAACATAATCCGAAAGTCATTTCAACACTTCACTAGATTAATTTATATCAAATCAATTTATATCAAATTCTAATTTAAGAAGAAGAATTATTTCCAGACAAAATATCTTACAGCTGCCTCACAATGTCTAGATTTCAATAAAATAAGGGGAAAATTCCAAACAGTAAAGAAACAAAGAAACACACTTAACAGACCCAGAGCTAAAATATGTTGAAAATATTAGAACTTCAAATAGCTTTAAAACAAGTACCATTTCTACAGGAAAGAGTAAATGGTATGCATTAGACAAGGGAAATCTCAGAAGAGAGATGGAAACCACAAACTCTAAAGCTATGTTAAAGTACCATTTCCATTTTGTCAGAGAAATGAAATGTTAGATATAGTGAAGAATAAACATTTAGAAAATTAAACTTCGTAATTAATTATATTTGTTAAATAATTCATGATTTGGGCAGTTTCTGGCAAGTAGGTGAGAACTCAAGAGAGCTGTAGGAAATAAATTTTTGTAGGTAAACAGTGGTAAAGATAAGTGATAAATACTCTAAGTTTTTTATAGTTCACTTACAAGGAATAGATAAAAGGTCTCAGCTGATCTTTCTTAGCTAATTAAAAAGTCATATTATAACTCATATCTAGAAAACTCCCTGCTTGCTACTTTAGCCTACAATCCTGGAAATGGTAGAGAGCACAGTTAACTTAGTTATTCAGTCAGTAAATTAGCAAAAGCATATCCAAGATAGGACTTAAATTTTTATTTTAACACATGAAAACCAAAACTATCAAAATATGTCCAAAACACAGATGTGGAGAAAGAGATCTGCTCTCATTCACTAAGTTGTGATACATACATTAAGAGAATTCATATGAAATAGTAGATGTCATTTTCTAATTACACTTTTAAAATTCTTTAAAAGTTATTATTATTATTTTAATAGTATATTATTATTATACTATACTGGTTATTATTTTAATAGTATAAATGAACACATATACATTTTTAAGTTTAAGGAAAAAATTACTTAATTCCTTTTAAATAAGAAATACTTTCTGTATCCTTCTAATCTTCTATACTCTCTATAATCAGTTCATTTGAAAAAGTAAAAAGTTCCTATGTTGCTAACCTTAATTCTTTTTCATTTTTTGAACAGTCTTGGAAAATATCATATTCAGGTGGGAAAAAACACTCAGTAGTCTTAAATTCCAGTTTTAAGAATGTCATAACTTTGGGGTTTGGTGCTGCCAACAGGTCAACCTGTACCTGCGGGGCGAGTACATCAGTAGCCTGATGGTGCCTTCTGATTTCCAGATACCCCAAAATTCCCACTGTGACTTTGGCCAGACCCCAACAACTTGGGGACAAATTAACCGAGAAATTAAACAGTCAAAATTTAAATATGTGGGAGTCATGCCCACAAACAACCTCTGACTCAGTAATACAAGCTCATTTATTGGTCTTATTTCAGAGACCCATAGATAAATCTCAAAAAAGATCAAAGTCACAGTTAATCTCAGACCCTCACATGGATGAACAGACTGGAGTAAATCGAAGGGGGTGGGTTGGCCTGGTGGCCAGCCGAAGCAGAGCCCACATCAGCTGCTTGCTTCCACAATCTAAAATCGCTGCCATTCCCCCAGCCTGATTCCACCATCTTAGGACGGACCTCACTAAGATATAAGGTGGTCACTGTCCTCCCGTTGTTCATCGATTTGCTCAAGCGGGCCCAGTAACATCTCCATTGGAGACTTTTGTTGTTACTGTATTTGGCATATCAAATACATCACAGGTAGCTTGCAAGGCTCTGCCATGTGGGTGAGATACTCTCGGTAGCTTGCCAGGCTCTCCGAGAGGGGCGGAGGAATCGAACTCAGGTCGGCCATGTTGGCTGCGTTCAAGGCAAACGCCCTACCGCTGTGCTATTGCTCAACAAGATATAAACTGCAGAAAATTCAAGTATGCAGATTTTGTGACTAAAATCTCCAGGCTTTCTCAGAGTTAGGATGAGCTACCTCCCTTATTTTCTCAATACTCCTGGAAGCACTGGCAGTCACCCTACGAACCAACTCCAGTGCCACTCTGTAAGTTCTCCTACAGGGAGAGCTTCTCTTGCTTCAGGGACCCCTAAATAAATCGTGAAAGAGATCAAAAGGTGCAGTTAATCTTGTACCTGTGCATGGCTGAACAGACCGGGGTTAAATTGCAGGTTAGCCTGTGCCTGCCCAAGCAGAGCCGCCAGCAGCTGCTTGCTTCAATAATCCAAAATTACCGCCAGATGTGTGTTCAAAAAACAAATACGAAAGGCCATGCAGCTCTCTTTCTCACTGCCTGCGTTTGGTGGTCTCTGGCCACTTTCCCCATCCCAGGGCTGCCAATGGCAATGGGCAGACGAAGAGGGAACGAGGGCCAGACTGGTTGGTGTCAGTTGCAGTTCATTCCATCCCCATCTTCATTCTCTTCCTCCTCCCCAGATCTCCTTTCATTTCTCTCCCCAGAATTCTTCTCCTTCACTCCTCTCATCCGCCTTCTGGATCCCCACACCCATGGTTATGTCCCAAAGAATGAGGCATTGGAGACCAAACACAGGTGTGGTCACACAATCAACAGAGGTAATGTCCTTCCCTCTGGGGAAGCTTCTTCTAGAACAAGCTCTCATTCAGCACAACGACCCACCCAAGACTGAAATTCCATCTATGGTTGTGTTTACCCTTTCCAACAAATGTACAAACATTCATAATATTAGTTACTTTGTAGGGGCACAGTAAGAGATATATTAAGCTTATAGGATGGCTCTCCTGGGGTTATCTCACTATAGATCTCAGACTACAGTGATCAGGCCAGATTAGTATTTCCTAACTCTAGTAGGGTCCTAATCTAGTTGTTACTTTTTGGATCATGACAGCATTTGTTCACGATCATGCTCTTCACTTATAGTTAAGTATTGTGGCACTTCGACCTGGCTGATTTCAATGTCAGGGTAGCTCAGAGCTTGTTTTGGGTCCATCTAGTTCCTCGTCAGGACCCTGATCTTGGAGTGCTAAGAACTAAGGTGACTGAAGCTTATGTAAATAAATATGGACATCCAGGAGTAAATATTGTGGAGTTAATTAATTCCCATGTTACATAGCATAACATCAATTGTCTTCCTGTGTCTGTACAAAAAGGACATTGCTTTAGAGTCAACTGCGCACAGGGACAAAAGAGATGGACAATATTTCGCTAATGAAAACAAGTCCAGTACCCTGAGAAGGATCTGACCTTACAAGTTAACAGAGTCTGATTAGGGCAAAAAAGGTGATAGACCGGTTGCAAAGCAGAGCACAAGAAAAGAGGTTACAGATAAGCAAAGGAATAGGAGTGACTTGGGAGCACTGTGATGGGTGTAACCTCATAATCCTAAAATCCTTGTGGCAAGGGAGAAAGGACAAATTAATGTTATTCTATAGCCATATCCCTGATCTGACTCCACCATCTCAGGTCAGACCTCACCAATATAATCTGCTGAAAATTTTGATATGTGGGTTTTGTGACTGAAATCTCCAAGTTTTCTTGAGGTTGGGATGGGCTACCTACCCCCACCTCCCTGTACATCCAGAAACATCAAAAGACATGTTTACACCCCAAAACTGCCACCCAATTGAAAAGCGACTCCAATTCTACTGTGCTTTTTTGCATCCTTGGGATATATTCCCAGAAGTGGTATTGTGGAGTCATATGGAAGCTCAATTTCTAGTTTTTGAAGGACTGTCCATATTGTTTTCCAGAAAAGCTGGACTAATGGGCATTCCCACCAACAGTGAAAGAGTGTCCCTTTTTCCCCACATCCATGCCAGTACTGGTTGCATTGTTCTTTTGAATGTGTTCCAGTCTCTGTGGTGTGAGAATCTGGAAAGAACCCAAGTGCCCTCGAACAGATGACTGGTAAAAGAAACTGTGGTACATCTACACAATGGAATACTATGCAGCTGTCAGGAAAGATGAAGTCATGAACTTTACTTATAAATGGATAGAGATGGAGAGTATCATGTTAAGTGAAATGAGTCAGAAAGAGAGGGACAGATATAGAATGACTGCACTCATTTGTGGAATATAAAACAATATAACATGAATCTGACACCTAAGAATAGTAGATACATGAGACAGATAGAATGCTCAATAGGTGGAAGCCTGCAAAGGTGAGAAGGCAGCTGGAATAGAGAAGAGATCAATAAGAAAAAGATGGCTGGAGAAATCCGTTGGGATGGGAGATGTGTGTAGACATTAGATAAAGGACCGAACATGATAACCTCTCTAGAAGATAAAAGTACAGAATGCTTTGAACAAACACCATGACTCTTAGCACCTGTATTGCAAACCATAATGAATAAAAGTAAAAGGAGAGAGAGAACAAGAAGGAAAGTGCCTCTCATAGAGGGAGGCTGGGATTAGGGGATGGGGGGGGTTGGGGGATTGTGGTGGGGAAAAGGGGACATTGGTGGTGGGAAATGTATACTGGTGGAAGGATGAGAGCTGGATCATTGGATGACTGAAACCCAATTATGAAGAAATTTGTAATGGTTTACCTCACATACATCCAATTAAAATATTTTTTTAAAAAGCAATGTGGATTTCATGCCCAGTTCAATCAGCTTAATCAATGGCTGAAATAATAGCAGTACTCATACATTAAAATAAAGAAACGAACGTCATAACTTTTAGATTTTTTCAAGGTTCACATACATGTATTTCCAATACTAATTCTTTGATGCAAGCATAGTTTAAAAAATTTGAATGATAGATTGACAGGAAAATCCCTTACAAAATGTTCTGAGACATCCTGTACATTGGTTGTCAAGATGACTTTAGCAGAAAATTTGCTGAATTATTTAATACATTAGTGTCTAATAAACCAGGGCTATTAGTGAAGATATATAATTAATCACGATCACGACCATCCTGTTGTTCGTCGATTGCCTCGAGCAGGCTCTAGTAACGTCTGCTTCGTCCTAGCCCTGAGATTTTTTTTTAAAAGTGCCATATTCAAGGCTCTTTCAGGGTTAGGAGAATAAGACCCATCATTGTTACTGGTATTTGGCATATCGGGTATATTACGGGGAGTTTGCCAGACTCTGCCGTGTGGGCAGGTTACATTCGGTAGCCTGCCAATTTGTCCAAAGTAGGAATGAGACAGGAAAGAGCACAGTAGGAAAGAGCACAGATCCCACCACAAGGAGTGTTTGAAGGAAAGAGCCAGAAACCTCAACAGGGGAATACCCACAAATAAAATCTCTCTGATACAGAATTCAGATATGAAGTGTTCAGATATTGATAAGATGTCGCATGGCCACGAATGTGGCCATGTGCTTCCGGGAGCTGAGTGTGGAGAGTGGTCCCAGCATGGCCTTGGCTGGGGCCCGGAGGTCTTCAGCTGTTGGGCCCTGGTGGAGACAGTCAGGCACAGAATTAATGACATTAATGACAGAATTAAATGCCAAAACTGTCAATTGTCAATATGTTTATATTTTTTACATTTAAGTGGATTGTTCAGTACTCAAATAAAGGTACTTAGAAGAGCATGGATAGAGAATAGGTAAACTTTAAAATGAAAGGTGGCCTCTGGGGCAGTGAGCCAAGCCAGCAGCCACAGGGAACTGTAACCTCTCCTCTTCGGCCAAGGTGCCAGCATGACCACTTATGCTAGAGGGGCACCTGCGGGTTTGGAGGTGCACCAGAAGTAGAACTCTAATCCAGGACCACCTCCAATGTATCCCCTCCCCCATAGGTACATTGGAAATGGGGAAGGCGCAGACTCTGGGTGACAGCTACACACAAGGTCTCATCATTTTCCTCTCTTTCAGTGCATTGGAATCATAGCTCAGCTTTCATTACCTAATTTTTACAAGGACAGCCTGACTATCCCAAAAACATTAGGCCGATAGTCTAGTCTATACCGATCAAAATACTCCCCAAACTCACTAAAATAACAGTGAACACAAGAATCTGAACAAGCCTAATGAACATATATCCTGAAGCTAGACTAGAGACCTCATTTAAGTCACACAGGAGCTCCAAAGAGGAAATTACTATTCTTGACAAGGAAAAAGGATATCATCGACTGAGCTCATCCAGAATTCTCCCTCGAAGTGAGAGGGAGACACTGATAGTGAACTGGAGGGATCCACCTCCATACTACTAGATCAACATGAATAAAGAGCACAGATCCCACCACAAGGAGTGTTTGAAGGAAAGAGCCAGAAACCTCAACAGGGGAATACCCACAAATAAAGTCTCTCTGATACAGAATTCAGATATGAAGTGTTCAGATATTGATGTTCAATGAGCTCAAAAAACTCCAGTAATTAATTTGAAGGAGGATATGAAAGAAACAATGGAATGAATAGCCAATAAACTATGAGAAAATGAGAGAAGAAATAAGAAAGCTACAAACAGAAGTGACAGTAATAAAGAATTCAGTAGGTGAAATTAAAAACTCAGTGGGAGCCCTCAGCAGTAGAAAAACAACAGCCAAAGACAGAATCACTGAGTTTGACAAGGAACTGCAGAGAGCACAGAGGCAACGACATAATGGAAAAAGATCTCAAAATATCTCAAGGACAGATAAGGGACCAAGGGGATAATTCAAAATAAACAATCTACGAATCATCTGAGTACCAGAAGGGCAGGAAAGCAACCCCAGTGAAGTAGTAACAGTTAAAGATATCATTGCTAAGAAGTTAGCAGGTTGGTGAATGCAGGCATCCAGAACCCAAGAATACCAAAGAGTACCAACTAAAAGAGATCCTAAAAATAAGACTCCAAGACATATCATAATCAGAATGACAAATTTCATAGAGACACAGTACTACAAGCAGTCGGTTAAGGAAAGAAATCACATACAACAGGGCATCCCTTAGATTTACAGCAGCCTTATCAGAGGGAACCATCTGTTCCGAAAAGAGTGATGGGATACAGTGAAAAATCTCAATGAAATGAATGCCTCACCAAGAATACTTCATTAGGCTAGATGCTCACTGAGACAGGAAAGGATGATGCAATATTTCATGAATAAACAATAGCTCGGGAAACTTATGGACTAAAAACCAACCTAAAAGAAGGACTGAAGGGGCTACTTAAGACAAGAATTTCTTCTACAATCACAACAAACCTTTATATAAAGATGGTACAAAACCCCCTGACAATAATATCTCTCAATGTCAATGGTTGAAATGAGACAATTTAGAGAAACAGAGTGGTAAAACGAATTTAAAAACTGAATCCACTTTTCTCTTGCTACAAGAAACACATATGAACAGTCAGAGCAAATATGGACTCAGAGTCAAAGGATAGAAAACAATGCTTCAAGCAAACAATGCTCTCAAAAAAAGGAAGATCAGTTTCCAAGATAGACCACATGCTGGGCCACAGAACATAATGCAGTAGAATCAGGAAGACAAAACTTGTATAAACTATCTTTTCAGACCATGGTGCATTGAAGATAGAATTTTATCACACACTGAAATGGAGAATCACATCAAACACCCAAACATTAGAAAGCTTAAAGTTGAACAATGAGTGGGTTAGAGAGGATGTCAAGGAAAAAAATCAAAAGATTCCTGGAAACAAATGAAAATGAAGAAACATGGGCTACCAGAACTTGTGGGACACAGCTAAAGCAGTGTTAATGGGAAAAATGTATTTTTCCACAGCAATTATCAGGTAGGAATAAAGGGCCCACATAAATAACTTCACTTCAGAGTTTAAGATCTTAGAAAATGACCAAAAAAAGGAGTCCAAACCAGGCAGGAGGAAAGAAATAATAAAAATTAGAGCAGAAATCAGTGAGCTGGAATCCCACAAAACAACCCAAAAAATTACTGAGACAAAAAGATAGTTCTTTGAAAGAATAAGTAAGATACTTTGGTACATTTACAAAATGGAGTACTATGTAGCTATTAGAAAAGATGAAGTCAAAATGCTACTTCAGGAAATAAAAGAGGACATGAGGAAATGGAAAGATATCCCCTGCTCATGGGTCGGGAGACTTAACATTGTCAAAATGGCAATACTACTGAAAGCATTGTATAAATTCAATGCAATCCCTGTAAGGATACCCATGACATTCTTCAAAGAAATGGACCAAACACTCCTGAAATTTATATGGAACAATAAGCCCCCACGAATAGCTAAAGCAATTCTTGGGAAAAAGAAAATAGGAGGAATCAACCTCCCTAACTTCAAACTCTACTACAAAGCAGTAATAATTAAAACAGCATGGTACTGGAACAAAGGCAGAACTGCAGACCAATGGAACAGGGTTGAATACACTGACATCTCCCCTCAATCATATGCTCATCTAATCTTTGATAAAGGTGCAAGTAATGTGAAGTGGAGTAAGGAAAGCCTCTTTAACAAATTGTGCTGGCATCACTGGAGGGCTACATGCAAAAAAAATGGGCTCAGAACTCTGCCTAATGGGCTCAGAACCATGTACAAAGGTAAGATCAAAATGGATTAAAGACCTCAACATCAGACCAGAAACCATAAGGTAGATTGAAGACAAAGTTGGCAAAACCCTCCATGACATTGAGGCTAATGGTATTTTCAAAGATGCCACGCCACTGGCCGAGCAAGTGAAAACAGAGATCGATAAATGGGACTATCTTAAACTAAGAAGCTTCTGCACCTCCAAAGAAACAGTGACCAAAATACAAAGACAGTCTACAGAATGGGAAAGGATATTCACCGAATACACATCTGACAAGGGGTTGATATCCAGGATATACAGAATACTGGTTAAACTCCACAAGAAGAAAACATCCAACCCCATCCAAAAATGGGGCAATGAAATGAACAGAAACTTTCTCAAAGAAGAAATCCGAATGGCAAAAAAGCACATGAGAAAATGCTCTACATCATTAATCATCAGGGAGATGCAGATCAAAACCACAATGAGATACCATCTCACACCTCAGAGACTGGCCCACATTCAAAAGAACAAAAGCAACCGATGCTGGCGTGGATGTGGCGAGAAAGGGACACTCCTTCACTGTTGGTGGGAATGTCCACTGGTTCAGCCCTTCTGGAAAACAGTACGGACGATTCTCAAGAAATTAGAAATTGAGCTCCCATTTGACCCAGCAATACCACTCCTGGGAATATATCCCAGAGAGGCAAAAATGTATAGTCGAAGTGACATCTGCACTTGTTTGTTCATTGCAGCACTCTTTACAATAGCCAGAAACTGGAAGAAACCTGAGTGCCCAAGAACAGATGACTGGTTAAAGAAACTTTGGTACATCTACACAGTGGAGTACTATAAAGCTGTTAGAAAAGATGAAGTGATGAAATTTACATACAAGTGGTACAATATGGAAAGTATCATGCTAAGCGAAATAAGTCAGAAAGAGAGGGATAGACATAGAAAGATTACATTCATCTGGGGGATATAAAGTAACAAAATATGAGATTAATACCCAAGAATAGCTGAGATCAACACCAGGAGGATTACTCCAAAGCTTAGAGGCCAGCTGGGTATTCTAGGGGAAAGGGAAGTTCAGATAGAGAAGGCACCAAATAAAGGGTTTTTGGAGGATCCTCCCAGGAGGGGAGATGCATATTGAAAGTAGACTATGGACTGAACATGTTTGCCACTCAAATCCTCTTTTGCAGACCACAACACTCAAAAGGAGAGAGAGAACAAAAGGGAATGCCCTTCCACAGAGGCAGGGTGGGATGGGGGGGATGGGGTGGGAGGGATATTATCCATGGTGGTGGAAAATGGGCACTGGTGGAGGAATGGGTATTTGATCATTGTATAGCCGAAACCCAAGCACAAAAATTTGTAAATCTACAACTGTACCTCATGGTGTTTCACTAATAAAAATAAAAGAAAGAAAGAAAGAAAGAAAGAAAGAAAGAAAGAAAGAAAGAAAGAAAGAAAGGATGAAATCATGAAATTTACATACAAGTGGTACTATATGGAAAGTATCATGTTAAGCGAAATGAGTCATAAAGAGCGGGATAGACACAGAAAGATTGCACTCATCTGGGGAACATAAAGCAACAAAATGGGAGAATAACACCCAGGAGTGACTGAGATTAGTGCCAGGGATTTTGCTCCAGGACTTGGAGGGCAGCCACTCGTGCTAGGGGAAAAGGAAGCTCATATAGAGAAGTAAGCACCAAATAAAGGGTGTTGTGAGGATCCTCCCAGGGTGGGAGAAGCATGCTAAAAGTAGACTATAGACTAAACATGATTGCCACTCAGTGCCTCTCTTGCAAATCACAGGACCCAAAATAAGAGAGAGAGAACAAGGGGGAATGCCCTACCACAGAGGCAGGGTGCAATGGGGGACATGGGGGGTGGGAGGGATGCTGGGACCCCTGGTGGTGGAGGATGGGTACTGGTGGAGGGATGGGTACTTAATCGTTGTGTAACTGAAACCCAAGCACAAAAATTTCAAGACTATAACTGGACCTCATAGTGTTTCACTAATAAAAAAATAAAAAAGAAAAGAATAAACAAGATTGATAAACTAATAGCAAGACTTACAAAGAAAGAGATAGAGAACACTAATTAACTGGATGAAAAGTGAAAAGGGGGACACCATGACAGAAACCAAGAAAACTCAAAAGAACATCAGAGATTACTTTGATAGTCTGTATGCTATGAAACAAGAGAACCTAGAAGAAATGGATATTCTTGGATTCCTATAACCTCCCAAAGCTGAACCAAGAGTATTTGGAACACCTTAATGAACATCACTATAAAGGAAATTGGAACAATAATCAAAAGTCTCCCCCCCAAAAAAACTCAAGTTCAGATGGATTCACTAGTGAATTCTCTTAATCATGTATAGAAGACCAATTGCCTGTCCTTTTCAAGTTTTTTCAGGAAACTGAGGAAACAAAAACACTCCCAAACAATTTCTATGAGGCACATACCACCCTAATACCAAAATCAGAGATAGCCCCAAAAAAAGAAAATTGCAGGCCAGTATGTGTGTTGAAAATGGATGCAAAATCCTAGCAAACAGAATTAAATGACAAATCAAAAAGATCTTACACCACGATTAAGTGGGGTTCATCCTGGCGACCCAAGCATGGCTTAACATTTTCAAGTCAACAACATAATATGCCATATCAATAAAAGAAAAAAATAGTATCATATCAGTAGATTCAGAAAATCTTTCGACAAGATCCAGAATCTATTCATGGATTAAAAACTCTGAACAAAGTGGGAATTAAATGAACTTTCCTCTACATTGACAAAGCCATCAACCAGAAGCCCACACCAAGCATTATCCTCAATGGAGAAAAACTAAAAGATTTCCCTCTTAGGTTAGGGACAACACAAGGATGCTCACACTTGACACTTCTATTCAGTATATTTCTGGAAGTACTTGACATAGCAGTTAGGCAAGAAACATACATCAAGTTTATACAGATAGGAAAGGAAGATATCAAGCTCTCACTATTTGCAGATGACGTGATACTATATTTTGAGAACTCTAAAGTCTCTTCCCAGAATCTCCTAGAAACAATAGACTTGTACAGTAAAGCTGCAGGCTATAAAATCAATGCCCAAAACCACAAGGCTTTCACGATCATGATCACGACCATCCTGTTATTCGTTGATTGCCTCAAGCAGGCCCCAGTAACATCTCCTTCGTCCTAGCCCTGAGATTTTTAGAAAAGTGCCATATTCAAGACTCTTTCAGAGTTAGGAAAATGAGACCCATCATTGTTACTGGCATTTGGCATATTGGATAGGCCACGGGGAGTTTGCCAGACTCTGCCGTGTGGGCAGGTTACATTCGGTAGCCTGCCAGTTTGTCCAAAGTAGGAATGAGATAATAAGATTTCGTGCGGCTTCAAATGCGGCCACACGCTTCTGGGAGCTGGGTTTTATAGTCTATGAGTCTTGGTCGTTGATGGGATTACACAGCCCCAGGGGGCCAGTTGGTGGGTGTGACCCGCTCCCCTCCAAGGGGCTCCGGCGAGGACAGCCAGGCGCGGGGGCAGTAGACTCTGTGCTGTTCTCTTCCGGGAGCTGGGTTTTATAGTCTCTGGGTCTTGGCTATTGATGGGATTACACGGCGCCAGGGGTCCAGTTGGTGGGTGTGACCCCCGCCTACTGGAATTTTGAGGATCTGGGTGGAGGATGCTCAGCCCCAATCTGAGTAGGCTTGGAGATCTCAGTCCCTGGACCCGCATGCCTTTGTTCCTCTGCCAGTACCTTCATGTGTGCAGAGAGTGGTCTCAGCATGGTGGTGGCTGGTTCTGGAGGTCTTCGGCTGTCGGAGCCGTGGTCGGGGCAGGGAGGGAAAGTCAACCTGCTTCCCTCCAAGGGGCACCTGGCAAGGACAGCTAGGCACGGGGGCAGGAGACTCTGTGCTGTTCTCTTCCGGGAGCTGGGTTTTATAGTCTCTGGGTCTTGGCTTTCATCTACTCAAATAATGAGAGGGAAGAAAGCCATATTTAAAAAATCTGCTTCACAATAAAGCCTCATAAAATCAAGTATCTCCAATCAGCTTAACTAAGAAGGTAAACAACATGTAGAAATAGCACTTTAAAAAATAAGAGCACATGACAAAATTGGAACTATTTCTCTGCTTATGGAGTGGGAAAATTAACATTGTCAAAATGGCAATACTCCCCAAAGCATTATACAGATTCAGTGTGATCCCTATAAGGAAGCTCATGATATTTTTCAAAGAAATTGATCAAACATCCTGAAATTGATATGGAACAGTAATTCTCGATATAGCTAAAGCAATTCTTGGAGGGGAAAAGATGGGAGGCATCACATTCCCCAAAATAAAACTGTACTACAAAATCAGTAATAATTAAAACAGTTCTATAAAGAAGACCACACCTTTTACAAGATCAATATCAGTGATTTTAATGCCAATGTAGGACCAAGAATATCAGCCGAAAAACTCCACACTGGGACCCATGACCTAGAATGGAACTACAGGTGAGAGACTGTCTGAGTTCATCATGTCAAAGACCGTCCATGGTAACTCGCAGTTCCAAAAGGCCAAAATCTAATGTTGGACATGGGACTCTCCTGGTGGACAGTTCTGCAATGAAATTGACCACATCATATGCAATTGACGGTTTTGCCTGACTGATGTTGCTGTTATCCCAAAATTCCAAACGTTTTCAAACCACAGTCTCCTTCGTGCAAAATTTTACTTCATGGAGTGGGGAGATAGGGCTGCAAAGTTTAAGAAGAGATCTCCCAGAACTCTTTGGCACTATTGCAGAAACATTGGAAGATGCCGTCGTTGACAACATTGACAAAAAATATGATTGGCTGATTCATCACTTCCATGATTGTGCAAGGAATGCCGAGAGATAGCCAAAAAAAAAGACTCCTGTCTTCAAAAATTCTCAACTCATTCACCAACCTGGATTGGTGCAAACCTCAGGCAACGGCAAGTAAACATCCAAGCTTGCAAAGCAATACAGAGAAGCGATAAAGGAAGACCTCAAAGAGAGAAGAGCAGCAGTGCTTCCAGATGCAGCAGAAGCTGGAAAAAGCATTCGCAATGCTCACCTGTCCTTCGCCAACTACAAGACCAAGATGACTGCCCTCCGATGTCCTGATGGATCTATCACATCTTCTAGAAGGGCAATGGAAAAGATTATCCATGACTTCTACTCAGATCTCTTCAATAGCCACATCCATCTGCCCACATACCAAGTTCCTCAGGATGGATATATCATTCCAAATGTTCTCGCTTTTGAAATGCAACATGCCATTTCATCGGGAAGGAAGCAAACAGCACTCCGTCCAGACAAGGTCAGACCTGAACACCTGAAGAACCTGCTGTCAGTACTCAACAATACACTGGCTCAGCTCTTAACATGCTAAATGTCTGAATGCAAGGTTCTGTCCCAGTGGAAAACAAGCAGGACTGTTCTACTGTAGAAGAAGGGAGACATCCACGACATTGGCAAATATCGCCTGATCTGCCTGTTGTCTCATCTATAAGCTGTTCACTCGGGTCATCCTGAATAGGATTGGCAGAACACTAGATAAAAGAAAACCATGTGAGCAAACCAGTTTCTGGAAAGGAGATGATCGACCATATTCACACGGTAACCAAGTTCATTGAGGTTTCTTAGGAGTTCAAAATGTTAAAGGTTCATTGATTTAAAGAAGGCCGTTGATTCTATTGAGACTGAAGTGGTCATTGAAGCCTTAACAGGGCTTTCAAACTCAGGATCCTTTCTATATATATCAGGATCATTCTTATAATCAGGATCCTTCTTTAGCTGTATTACAGATTTACTATCAGGATCTCATCATTCTACAAGGAAGTAATCATCGACGTAAAGAGAGGTGTTCGACAGGGTGATACTGTTTCTCTGAAACTCTTCATTGCCACCCTCAAGAACGTCATGTGATGATTGGAATAGGACAGAATGGGAATGAAGATAGATGGCCGGCAATTACACCGCCTCCACTTCACTGATGACATCATTCTAATAACACCAAACATTAACCAGTGGCTCAAATGCTGGCTGACTTCAACCATGAGCGTGGAAAGTTTGGAACATAGCTGAATCTCACAAAGACAATGTTTATGAGAAACAGACTTATTCCTGATGTTCCATTCACTCTCAATGGAATGAACATCTCGAAATGCAACAGTTATGTCTCCCTAGTTCAAGAACTCAACATGATGAACGACCTGGAACCTCAGCTGTGCAGAAGGAAGAGAAAAGCCTCGAACGCCTTCAAAAGTGTCAAAGAAATAGCTAAGAGGATAAAGAACCTCCAGATCCAGGCACATCTCTTTGATGCTGCATTTCTTCTGGCATTAACATACACCTCAGAGATCTGGGTCCTATGAAAACAGAATGAGAACACTATTTGGATCTCCCAAAGAGGAATCAAAAGAGCTATGCATAGATTATCACGCTTCACTCAATTGAGAGAAAGAATATGAAGTTCTGACTTCCATTGATGATTGAGAATCAGAGATGCTATTTCTTTTGCCAAGGCCTCAAAAATCAGATGGGCTAGACACATAATGCGATTTGCAGACAACCTCTGTATTAGAGCCATTACCGACAGTATTCCATAGGATGTCAAAATATTGCGTGGCCGCACACCAGACTTCTTCGTCAAGACCCAGAACAATCAATTTGAGACTCTTCATGTTCCTGAACGATCAGACGCCATTGGGCTACACTAGCATATGACAGGGACAAATGGAGACATTACTGGTACCCGCTCAAGCAAATAGATGAGTAATGGGATGTCAAGTGAAGTGATCAAGTGAATTAAAACAACATAGTATTGGAACAAAGACTTCCACACACCAATGGAATAGGCTTGAACATCCTTAAACACACTCTCAAATACATGAGCATCTAATCTTTGATATCGAGAAAAAAAATATAAAGCAGAGAAAGGAACGCCTCTTTAACAAATGATGCTGGCAAAACTGGACATCAACAATGTTAAAAATGGGTTCAAACTTCTACCTAACACCATGCACAAAATTTAGATTAAATTCAATAAAGACCTCGACATCATACCAGAATCCTCAAGTTGTATTGAAGAAAAGAATGGCAAAACCCTCCATGACATTGAAGCTGAAGGTATCTTCAAAGAAGAAAGGCCACTGAGCAAGCAACTGGATGCAGAGATAAAGAAATAGGATTATTTTAAGCTAAGAAACTTCTACATCTCTAGAGAAACAGTGGCCAGGATGCAAAGACAGCCTACAAATGGGAAAGGATATTCACCTAATACTTTCTGATAAAGAATTAATATCAAGGATATACAAGTCAGTGGTGGAACTTGACAAGAAAGAAACATCCAATTCCATCAGAAAATTCGGCAATTAAATGAACAGAAACTTTCTCAAAGAAGAAATTCAAATGACAAGAAGATACATAAAAATCCTCTTTGTCACTAGTAATCAGGGAGATGCATATCAAAACAACAATTAGATATTGTCTTACACCACATAGACTGGCACACATTCAAAAGGACAAAAGCAACCAGTGTTGGCATGGATGTGGAGGGAAAGGGACCCTCCTTCACTGACGGTGGGAATGCCAACTGGTTCAGCCTTTTTGTTAAATAATATGGACGATTCTCAAAAAATTATAAATTGAAATAGCACTCCCATTTGACCCAGCAATGCAACTTCTGGGAATATACCATGCTGGCTTACAAAAACACAACAGAAACACCATCTTTACTCCTATGTCCATTGCAGCACTTTTCACCATAGCCAGAATCTGGAATCAACCTGAATGCCCAAGAATAATGCCCAAGAATAGATGAACAGATAAAGAAAACATGGCACATCTATACAATGGAATATTATGCAGCTGTCAGGAAAAATGAAATCATTAAATTTTCCTATAAATGGATGGAGACAGAGAGTCATACTGAGTGAAATGACTCAGAAGTAGAAGGACAGACACAGAATTACTGCATTCATTTGTGCTATATAAAAATATATAGAGCAGAAAAACAATATCTATGGTTAGGGAAATCAGGAGTTAGGAGGACTGGTCAATGGTTGGAACTAAGCACAAGAGTATGTGGGGCTCAGAGTAAAGAAGAGACCAGTATGACAATAATATCTGGGAATGATCATGCTGGAAAAGATTTGAGGTTTAAAAATAAGTAAGGAACATTCTTCACAACCTCAGTATCATAATTGCAAACCACAATTCCCAATAGGAGAGATAGAAGAAAAGCTCCTCTATAGAAGCAAGCAAGGGGTGGGTGGTGATGGGTGATGGGAGGGTACCTGGTGCTGAGAAATATACACTGGTGGAAGGATGGGTGTTGAAATCCACTATGACTGGAATTGAATCATGAACAGCCTTGTTATGGTCTCAAAAAATAAAAACTTAACAAAAATACAAAAAGTAAAATGAATGTCATTCAAGTTCGATCCATGTAAAATTCTAATCATAGAATATAGCATACTATTCTAAACTTTACCTTAACTGCCCAATACTTATATAAAATTGGTATGGTAAAGCATATCACGGTTGGTCATGGTCCTCCCGTTGTTCATTGATTTGCTCGAGCGGACCCAGTGACGTCTCCATCATGAGACTTGTTGTTACTATGTTTGGCATATCAAGTACATCACAGGTAGCTTGCCAGGCTCTGCCGTGTGGGCAAGATACTCTCGGTAGCTTGCCGGGCTCTCCGAGAGGGGCAGAGGAATCAAACTTGGGTCGGCCATAGCTAGTATAATAGATGAACTATGCTTGACTGAAAGTCAGTATATTTTTTATATTGTCATTATTGCTGTTCTTTGATAGCAATGATTTAAATCAATGAATTTGAAACAGAAAAAATGTTGTCTTTTAGATATATGAACCATATTAACATAATAATTAAATAAGCCTACCTGGTAAACCAAGTTAGAGAATCATAAAATTTACAAAAATCTGCTTCCTTTTTTAACTTAAAATTTATTTGGTAATAAACCAATGAGTTATTTGACAGAATCATTAATTCTTTACATCAGAAATTTATGGAGCCAGAAAGTGTATGTGATTTTTCTAGTAAAAAAAGCACACGACAAAAACCTAGACACCAGTGTAGATACATAAGGTAATTGTTTTAGATTAAATAGGAATATTTGTTAAAAGTTTTATCAAAGATTTTCATTTTCCTGTATACATTATTGATTTTAAGTGATTTTAATTGCTTTATAGAAACTTCATTTTGAAATGTAATTGACATGCAACTGATTAAACTTTTCTTTCCTTTATTGAAACATAATTGACTTGGAACATATAGTCTAACTTAAGTTATTCATTGGGTTAATTTGGTACACTTACATGTTACCATATGTTTAATGCCATAGTATTAGTAAACACTATTATTAAATCTAGTATAAATAAACTTAATAAAATTTTTATTTTTTATTAAGTCACCATAAGTTACAAAGTTGATCATGGTCGAGGAAAGGGTGTTGGGACACTGTATGATGGAAAATCGACCATGATCAACTTTGTAACTTATGGTGACTTAATAAAAAATAAAAATTTTATTAAGTTTATTTATACTAGATTTAATAATAGTGTTTACTAATACTATGGCATTAAACATATTTTTATTGACTCACTGTGAGATAGCCCATTACAAAGCGACTCATGATTAGGTTTAAGTGATACAGTGTTCCAACACTCATCCCTCAACCAGTGTAATTTTTCTAACACCAGCGTCCCCAGATTTCCTCCCATCACCCCTGGGCTGCCTCTATAGCAGGCACTTCTCTTTCTTGCTCACTCTCTTGCTCTCGAGATCTCTCTCTCCCCTACCCCCACCCAAAAGAGACTTTAGTGTTTTTCATCCACTGGTTGTTGAAGGATCATCCATAGACATGTGTAGCACATAGCAGAGTCCATTGATTTGCTTGTTGGGTTTTGGAGAGTTTTTTTGGTGGAGAGTCTGGGGTTGAGGCTAAACCTATGGTTCAGGGCTCACTCCTATCTCTCACACTCAGGGATTACTCATGGTGCTTGGAGGACCATTGAAGATGCTGGGAATCCAAAAATCTATGGCCTTTTTATATGCAAACAATGAAAGAGAAGAAAGAGACATTACAAAAACAATTCGTTCACAATAGTACCTCAGAAAATCAAGTACTTCAGAATCAGCTTAACCAAAGAGGTGAAGGAACTATAAAAAAATTACAAAACACTACTTCAAGAATTAAAAGAAGACATTAGAAAATGGAGACACATACCCTGTTCGTGGATAGGGAAAAGGTAAAGGTAAAGGTAAAGCCCTCCCGATGATCGTCGATTTGCTCGAGCGGGCCCAGTAATGTCTCCATTGGAGACTTTGTTGTGGATAGGGAAAATTAGCATTATCAAAATGGAAATACTTCCCTAAGCACTATACAAATTTAATGTGGTCCATGACATTTTCCAAAGAAATAGACAAAACACTCCTAAAAATTCATATGGAACAATAAACCCCAACAAAGAGCTAAAACAATCCTTGGAAAAAAGAAGATGGGTGGTATCACCTTCCCCAACTTGAAACTGTACTACAAAGCAGTAGTAATTAAAATAGCATAGTATTGGGCTAGAAACAGAATCACAGACCGATGGAACAGAGTTGAATATTCTGTCATAGTCTTCAAAATATATGACCACTTAATCTTTGACAAAGGAGCAAGAAATGTGAAGTGGAACAAGGAAAGCCTCTTCAACAAGTGGTGCTCTGAAGAGAAGAGCTACTTGCAAAAAAATTAACTCTGACCTCTGTCTAGCTCCAGGGACAAAAGTCATATAAAAGGGGATTAAAAACCTCAATATCAGACATGAATCCATAAGGTACACAAGGAAAATGTAGGCAGAACTCTCCATGACATTGAAGCTAAAAGCATGAACACCATGAAGCTAAAAGGATGAAAACCCACTGGCCAAGCAATTGGAAACAAATATAAAAAATAGTGTACCATTCTTTTGATTTTGAGTGAGAGTTTAGCTGGATAGAGTATTCTTGGTGAAGCATTCATTTCAGTGTGTTTTTTCACTATATCTTGCCACTGTCTTCAGGCTTGGAGGGTTTCCTCTCATAGGTCTGCTGTGAATCTCAGGGGGTGCTCCTTTGTATGTGATTTCCTTCTTTGCCCTTGCTGCTTGCAGTATTGTGTCTCTATCGGCAGCATCGATCATTCTAACCATGATATGTCTTGGAGTGTTTTTGTTCGGGTCTCTTTTAGCTGGCACCCTTCAGGCTTCTTGAATCTGAATGGCTGCATTATGGAGCTCTGGGAATTTTTTGGCTATGATTTGTTTAACCATGGCTTTTTCATTGGGATTGTTTCCCTGAGCTTCTGGTAGTCCAATGATTCTAATGTTGTTTCTTTTGGAATCGTCTCCTAGGACTCTGATTCTCTGTAGAGCTATTTTGAGGTCCTTTGCCACTGTTAGTTGTTGCCTGTTGGCTTGGTGCAGCTGATCTTCCAGCTCACTGATTCTTTCCTCAGCTGTGGTCATTCTATTTTTGAGGGAACAGACTGAGTTTTACATTTCATCTATGGAATCTTTGATCCGTGCCATTTCTGTGCGAAGCTTTCCAATTTCTGCTCTCATTTCTTCCTGTATCTTGTCGATTGTGCGATCCATTGTTTCTTTCATGTCCTCTTTCAATTTACTGGGTATATGTCTGACTGTTTCATTGAGTTGATTGAACATCTTGATGACTTCATATCTGAATTCTTTGTCAGAGAGGTCCCTTAGGTGACTAGCACCTACTGAGGCTTCTGGACTCGTTCCCTTGTCCTCTCCCTGCGGCAGGGATTTGCGTTGTTTCTTCATGTTGGTGTGTAGGTGTAGGGATTAGATTTCTTGGTATGATTAAACTACTTGTGGCTGCGTAAGCAGCTGCCCGCCGAAAATTAGGCCACACCCAACACGTGGAAACAAATATAAACAAATGGGAGTACATCAAACTAAGAAGCTTCTGCACTTCAAAAGAAACAGTGACCAAAATACAGAGAAAGCCCACAGAATGATTGGGTAAAGGATATTTACACAATACCCATCTGATAATGGATTAATATCCAAGATATACAAGACACTAGTAGAATTATATAAGAAAAAAACCTCCAACCCCATCAAAAAATGGGGAGAAGAAATGAACTGAAGCTTCCTCGAAAAAAAAATACAAATGGACAAAAGCACATGAAAAAATGCTCCACATCGTTAATCGTCAGGGGGATGCAAATGAAAACAATGAGACATCATCTCACACCACAGAGATTGTCACACATTCAAAAGAACAAAAGCAACCAGTGTTGGAGTGGATATGAAGAAAAAGCGACGCTCTTTCCCTGTTGGTGGGGTACTGGTCCAGCCTTTCTGGAAAACAATATGGACAGTCCTTCAAAAACTAGAATATATTCCCGCAATACTACTTCTGCGAATATATCCAGAGGATGCAAAAAAGCACAGTAGAAATGACATCTGTACCTATATGTTTATTGCAGCACTGATCCCAATAGCCCAAATCTGGAAACAACCCAAGTGCCCTAGAACAGATGACTGGTTAAAGAAACTTCAGTACATCTATACAATGGAGTACTATGCAGATGTTAGGAGAGATGAAGTAATGAAATTTGCTTATAAGTGGATAGACATGGATAGTATCATGCTAAGTGAAATTAGTCAGAAAGAGAGGGACAGATATAGAAGGACTGCATTCATCTGTAGAGTATAAAAGAACATAACATGAGACTGACACCCAGGGACAGTAAAACAAGGGCCAGGGGGATTGCTCCTTAGCTGGAAGCCTGCCTCATGTGTGGAGGGGAGAAGGCAGCTGGAATAGAGAAGGGATCACTAAGAAATTGATGGCTGGAGGAATCGTTTGGATGGGAGATATGTGCCGAAAGTAGATAAAGAACCAAACATTATGACCTCCTAGTGTCTGTATTGAAAACCATAATGCCCAAAAGTAGAAAGAGAGTATGGGGAATATTGTCTGCCACGGAGACAGAGGGAGGGTGGGGAAGGTGGTTATACTGGGGATATAGGTGGTGGGAATGTGCACTGTTGGTGGGATGGGTGTTTGATCATTGTGTCATTGTAATCCAAACATGAAAGCTTGTAACTATAGCATGGTGATTCATTAAAATTTATATTAAAAAAAGAAGATGCTGGGAATCAAATAGGGTCAATTGCACGCAAAGAAATGTATCTTTGAGTGATTGTTTTGTGTTCACATGGAAGAGTTGTGTTGTGAAAGAGACGATCTTTGAGCTTAAATGCAGATGAAGGTGGCATAGATCTCCAGTTTAAAATTTTTTTCATATAAACTTTGTTACTTTCTTTCATTTTGTTTTATTTTCATAAGGTTGTTTCCATTACTTGAATACGTTCAATATTTCAACACAGTCCCACCACCATTACACCTTCTCACCACCACTATTTCAAATTTTCCCACCAGCATTCAAGCCTGCCTGCCAGGGGAAAATGCTAGATAATTTATTTTCTATTGCTTATTATGAATATCACAAGAGGGGGCCGTGTGCTTGTGGATTCTAAAATTGCAAATGGTTTGGTTCCAGAGACATCTCTGTAGGGAGCTGTACAATTTTGAGATTCATTTGGAAGTCTCTGGATCAAGGCCATTGATGCACTGAGATGGTGCCTGGAGGCAGATCATGGGTGTGGAAGCCAGGACACCAAGCAGGCAGAGAGACAGGAAGGCCTGTCATTCTCCACTGCCACCAGGTGACCTGGAATCTTAGTGTTTAAACCCACACACCTAGGTTTTGCTACTGGAAACTTGTGGCCATCAGGGTTTCATCTGGAGTGGACGGAGAGGGCACACCTGCTCCATCAGAGCTGCTCTGGTGGAATTGGCTTGGTACAGGGTCTGGAGAGCTCTCTGGTGGCTGCTGTCTTTCAGGAGTCACTGCTGTGTCTGGTAAGAACATTTAAGATGTACTCTAAATATTCCTCATGCATAAAACAGTATTGAAAGGTATATTACCATATATTGATCATATTATTATCGAACAAATATTATGCATGGTTCATATTCTTTATATGTTAATTAATGTTTTGATAGACATAGGTACTTTTTAAACTGGGACTATTGTGAATAATGTAATGAAACAGGAGTGCAGATATTTCTTTGAGGTTCTATTTTAATTACCATTTAAAGTTTAATTCAAGGTAGAATTGATACGATATTTTATTTTTAACTTTCTTAATAAGCTTTGTATTTTTTCATAGTGTGATACTTATTATCTTATTATCTCATTTTTACTTTGGAGAACCCGGCAGGCTACCAAAAGTATCCTGCCCACACTGCGGAAGCTGGCGAACTTCCCATGTCGTACTCAATATGCCAAATACCAGTGACAATGATAGGTCTCATTCTCCTAGCCCTGAAAGAGCATTGAATATGGCTCTTTTAAAATCTCAGGGCTAGGAAGAAGGAGACGTTACTGGGGCCTGCTCGAGTCAATAGACAAACAACAGGATGATCATGATCGTGATCAGGATACTAACTTATATTCCTAGCAGTAGACCATAATAATTCCCTTTTCTCTTTATCCTTATCACCTTTTGTTATACATTTGTTCTTATTTTGTTTGTTTATTTTTGCCTAGTGTGTCTCACCTGGCAATGCTCAGGGGTTACTTCTAGCTCTGCACTCAGGAATTACTTCATGTGGTGCTCAGGGGACCATATGGATTGCTGGGGACCAAGCCCGAGTTTGTTGGGTGCAACACAAATGCCCTACCCACTGTACTATTGTCTTGGCTCCCACTTGTGTTTTTGATATGTGTGAGAGACAAAATATTACTGTGACTTAATATACATTTTCATTATTGATTACATTTCATTATTTCAAAATTATTTTGGTTAATTGTATGACTTCATTGAAAAATACCTAGTTAATCATCTTGCCTATTTTATATATTTTCTTCATATTTTACTTTTTATTTATATTAGTTGTTTAGTTCTAATTTTAATCCCTTCTTTATGTGTGGTTTGATATACTTTTCACTCATTCAATATGCTTAATTTATATTTAATTTGTTCTTTTGTTATGCTTAGACTTTAGTTTGAGGCCACTTATTGAATTTGTTTATTTTTGACATTTCTCTTGTTGATTTTTTTAAATTTGTTAAAAAAATTGCAAAAAAATGTCAAGGAATATGTTCCTGTTTTCTTTTATGAGTTTTATGGTTTAAGCCTCACTGTTAAACAATCTGTTCCAAGATAAGTTTTGTAAGGTATAAGATTCAATTTCATTTTTATGCATGAGAATATAGATTTATGAAGTGTATAATGACAAAAGTATCCTTTCCCCATTGAATATTCTTACCTCTTTCCTCAATTATTTGTAAGAATTTCAAATAATATATTTTCCTTTTAGTTTCTTTGACTAGTTTTTTCAGGTCCTAACAAGTAACACATTCTGACTTTAGGTAAGTTACAGTTGAGATACCCCTTAAGGTACTTTATTGTTCAGTATTGTTTATTTATAATAAATAAAATACCATACTCTATTTCTAAAATACATTTTGCATTCATATGTTTATAAATTTGTTATGCGCATTATATTTTTCATTTTTCTCATTATAAATTTGTGATTTACAAAGTTGTCCATGACACAGTTATTTCAGGTATACAATGTCCTAACGCTATTCGAGAGATAGCACAGTGGTAGGGCGTTTGCCTTGCACGCAGCCAACATGGCCGACCCGAGTTTGATTCCTCCACCCCTCTCGGAGAGCCCGGCAAGCTACCGAGAGTATCTCGCCCCCACGGCAGAGCCTGGCAAGCTCCCTGTGACATATTCGATATGCCAAACACAGTAACAACAAAGTCTCCAATGGAGACGTTACTGGGCCCGCTCGAACAAATCGATGAACAACGGGAGGGCCTTTACCTTTTTTTACCTTTAATGTCCTAACACCAATCCCAAAATCTTGACCTTCCCTCCACCAAGGTCCTCAGTTTTCCTCCAGCTTTCCAGGCAGACTTCTTAGCAGGCACATAGCCATTTCACTTCATAATGCTTTCTACATCAAAATGGCAGATGGGTTTATCAGATAATAGGTCAATGAGAGTCAATTTCTGATAATTATAATACATCAGAGTGCTGCTCCTAAAGTTTGTTACTTATCTGGTTTGTGCTGGTTTTCAACATTCTTCATTAATCATTTTTGCTCTTTGAGTTTGGTGAGCCTCTGCACAACTTTTCCCTGAAATTTTTTATACTACAATTGGGCTGTAATTACAGTAAAATGTGAAGTGGCACAGAGGTAGGCTGGGCAGCTGCTACTCCTCTTTTATTTATTTTATTTCTTTTATAAAATATTTTATTTAAACACCATGGCTTACACAGTTATTCATAATGCAGTTTCTATGCACTTTCAATTTTTCAACACCAGTTCAACACCAATGTTGTCTCTATAGACATTATTAGTGAGGAAGTGGATTTGAACCCGTGGCTGTCTATAACACTGGGGTGTGGGTTGTTGTTCTGGCTTCAGTAGGTCGGGGACTCAGTCAAGCCCCATCTAGGGCTTCCCAGAAATTTCACTGGAGTCCAGCCTATCTATAAATTTTAGCTGTCTGGTTTCCATCCCCTCAGATATTTAGTCTAGAATACGTAGCACAGGGACAATGGGTGAGCCATCATGGCGTTGGCTGAAGGATCCTGCTATTTAAACATCTTATTTTCAAAAACAAACAGTGAGGCCACTAAAACATTCAGATTAGATTGACCTCTAATTTTCAGTTCATTTTCTGAACTGAAAATGCAGAATTTTCAGAATAGGTATATATTTTCAGTTATTATGTTATTGCTTAATTTTAAAATATGACTAAACTGTACTTTTAGAAGATTAAGATACACACTTATTTCCAAGTTTAATATTATTGTTTCATTCAAACAGTAACAGGTCACAATGTTAAAATTAATTTGTTTTGTGACATACTTTTTTAACTTTTATTATACAACTTTAAGACATTAATCTAAATATTCTATTTCTTTCCATCTTTATTTTGAGAATATATTCATTTACAAGAGTAAAAATGTTTATATACTTTAGAGGTATGAAGCTACTACACTGTCTATCACATCAGTTAAAATATTCCTACACAACACTTATTAAATAGATTTTATTGGAATAATATAAAACAGGGGCAATTAGAGGTCATCCTAAAAGCCACTATCCCTCTATCCCTGTCGAGGACCCTGGCAAGCTACTAAGAGTATCCCAACCGCACGGCAGAGCCTGCCAAACTATCCGTGGCATATTCAATATGCCCCAAACAGTAAATACAATAGGTCTCATTCCCCTGGCCCTGAAAGAGCCACTAACACAGCAGCATTAAGAAGGATGAGGAAGGAGAGGGTGATAAAATCTTAAGACCGAACTAGTCTGCCAAAACAAAGAAGGACAAAAGTGACTGTCTGTACCTTCAATGTGCATATGCTGGCGTTGGATGGATCCATTGAGGACCTGATGGTTCAGGCGCAAAAGATCTAGTATGACATCATTGGTCTGACAAAAACCAGAACACATCAACCACATCACGCCCTTTTTGACACTGGAGAAGAACTGTTCCTTGGAACATGCAACAAAAGAGGAGCCGGTGGTATTGGTGTCCTTGTCAACACAAACTTGTCTAATAAGCCAAATCAGACTTGAATAGATGTGGCTCACTGCCAGCAGTTTCAATCTTCATTGTAAATGCACTAACATTCAATTACAATGAAGAAGAAATTGAGAAATTCTACATAAAGTTGGGGAAGTTCTACAAAGAAGATCACACCTTCTACAAGATCAATGTCAGTGATATTAATGCAAGTATAGGACTGAAAAGGTCAGCCAAAGAGCTCCACTTCGGTACCCATGGCCTAGAATGGAATGAACAGTGGGGAGACTATCTGAGTTTATCATGTTGATCAAGACCAGCCATGGTGACTCACAGTTCAAGAAGACTGAATCTAAACATTGGATATGGGAGTCTCCCAGTTGACGGTTCCATAACAAAATAGACCACATCTATTTTATTTTAAAATGACAATATTTTAAGATTAGAAATTTAGTAACACCAGTACCTAAATTTGGTCGATTTACTTTGTATTTTTCAAGTTCCTTTTTATACTAATTTCTAAAAATTGTTAGATATTCATAGAAAAGTTAATTCAACACTTATTATGTCCCTACCATATATTTGATATGAAAAATTGCACATTATGAACAAGTTATTTATCCACAGTGGATTTTTTAAGTGTTCATCCTTTATACAAAGCATTGCATTTTTTTTTCTTTTTGAATCACACCCGGCAATGCACAGGGGTTACTCCTGACTCTTCACTCAGGGACTATATGGGATGCTGGGAATCGAACCCAGGTTGGCTGCGTGCAAGGCAAACACCCAACCCACTGTGCTATCACTCCAGCCCAAAAGCATTGCATTTTTGAACTAACATCTGTGGATCCGGAATGGTATTTGTTATATAACGGTCTCCTAGGTACAAAAAGTGTCCTGTAGCTTTTCTGTTTTGGTTTAGAAGAGACACTCTATTCAGGAAAGGCATTGAAAACATGTGGCTTTCTTTTTATTATCTGTTTTAGATTTGAGGACTGACTCATCTGTGCTCAGGTGTGACTTCTGGTTCTTATTTTAAGAATCGTTCCTGGCAGGCTCAGAGGAGCATATGGACTGCCAGGGATGGAACCAGGGTAAGCACCATTAAAGGAAAGTTCCTTACCTATGGAATTATCTCTCTGACCCCCATGTGGTTCTTTAAACCCAAATTATTTTATGAATTAGACTTGATTTTTTGGAAATCAATACACTAGAGAGAATGTCTTTGTAAAAGCTTTGTTTCTATAATTTAAAATAATTTTCTCTGATAAGATTAACAATGCGTACTAGATCACAGAAATATAAAAAGGTGAAGTACAAAAAAAGTAGTTTTATAATTATTTTACTGAAAGCACATGATAACATTCTAAGTAGGATCATAAGTTACATAGAACTTATACCAAAGGAGTGTTGAAACAAAATGTCATACATATTTATATATGCATATACATATACTTGGGTTGGAGCCATAGCACAGCAGTAGGGCGACTGCCTTGCACACAGCCAGCAAGGCTGAGCCAGGTTTCATTCCTCCACCCCTCTTGGAGAGCCTGGCAAGCTACCGAGAGTATTTCGCCCGCATGGCAAAGCCTGGCAAGCTACCCAGGAAGTATTCAATATGCCAAACACAGTAACAAGATGTCTCACAACGGAAACATTACTGGGCCCGCACGAGCAAATCGATGAACAACAGGAGGACAGTGCTACAGTGCTACATATACTTACTTATATGTGGTACTCTGCACCAGGCTGTGGGGCAGGTGAGAGCCCTTACCACCCCAAAGGACCCAGCCACAGCAGCTGACCTCCAATGTCCAAACACCGCCATGTTCCTCAGGCAGCTTTTCAGGCATATCATAAGACACTCCCTACCCATTTATGCCTCTCGGAGAGCCCGGCAAGCTACCCTGTCCATGAGGGTACTGAGAGTACCCTGCCCATGAGGCCAGAGCCTGGTAAGCTCCCCGTGACGTACTCGATATGCCAAATACAGTAACAATAGGTCTCATTCCCCTGATCCAGAAATTGCCTCCAATCATTGTAAGCACTAACAATGCTTAGAGTAAAAAGAGACTGGTAAAATCTCAGGACTGGGAGGAATAGAGACATTGCTGGCGCCCGCTTGAGTAATTTGATGACCAATGGGACAGTGATACAGTGATACTTATATATGTCTAGCATTGCATTTCAGTATGGAATAGGCTTACACTTGACCGTGTTTGAAGGTCATTTTGTTTGTCCTGGCACCACACAAAGGCAGGGGTAGGTATCAGTCCTGTGTCTCTAGAATGCAAAGCATGTACTCAAACTTTTGAGTTATCCTGCTAGCCCTGAAATATAATATTACCTTAATTCAACATTTAAACAATATTTTCTGGAAACTCGTTACACAGACTATGGTACAATCATGGATAAAGTACATATATTCTCCATCTCATTTTTTTTGAGCAAATCCTGACAGTGGTTAGGATTTACACTGTCTCTGTGCTCAGCGTTCATTCCTAGAAGTGCTTTTGGGACAATAGGTGGTGCCTAGGATCTAGCCTGGGTCACCCACGCACAGGACAAGCACCTTGCCTTCTTTACATCTCTCATCAAAAGGTACTAACATGAAAAAAATCTTCATTTGTGAAGGGGAAAGATCAGAGTACGGTTAGATTGTCATATTTTATTGCTAAGGAAATAAAGCAGAAACTCATATTTTAGGAATTATAAATCTGATAAGGATAAATTTTACTTTCAAGACCGTGAAAATTTAATTATTCCTTTCAGAATTTGTTACCTAAGGCAGAATAATTAGAAATTTAAACCGAGCAAATATAAGATAAAATAACAAAATATTTTATAAAATTTTGGAACTGAAGGTACAGAGAGTATTAGAGCAGGTAGTGCAACTGCTTTGGATGTAGTAGCCTTGGGTTCAATTCCTGAATTCTATATGGTGCCCAAATCAATCAGGAGTGATCCCTGAGTGCAGGTCCAGAAGAGTAATCCCTGATCACTGCCGGGAGTGCCCCCCAAACTCAAACAAAATTTAAAAAAAAGAAAATTCAGAACTAAAGCATAATCTCTGAAGAAACTGCCTTTAATTTACTGATTGTATTTTTTTTGCCTTTTGATGACTTTTGATTATATATTGTAGCAGCACTTGAGAGATAATAAAGAACTAACAGATTTGAACTAATAGATTTGATCCCTGAAAATTCATACAGTCCCTGGGCCTGCCAAAAGTGATCCCTGATCACAGATCCAGGTGTAAGCCATGAGTACTAACTGATGTGACCAACCGAAGCAGGCTAACACACACACACACACACACACACACACACACACACACACACATATATATACATATATATATTCTATAGAAAGTGTATTTATGGTTTAAAAAATAGATGTCATGTCAATAGGAAAATCTGCTTCCTGAAAAAGTATATCATTAACATCTAGTAGGTAGAAAGTAAGTATTTGGCTTTAACAAACTAAAGAAATGATCCCTGAAATTATATTCTTACCCAAAAGGCCATGGCTTTCCTAAATGCAAAGAATAAAAGAGAAGAAAGTGATCTGACAGAAACAATTTCATTCACAATCATGCCTCAGAAAATCAAGTAAACCGGAACCAGCATAATTCAGGAGGTGAAGGACCTGTACAAAGAAAATTACAAAACGCTACTTCAAGAAATAAAAGAGGACACAAAGGAATGGAAACACATCCACTGCTCATGGATTGGTAGAATCAGTATTTTCAAAATGACAATACACCCCAAAGCATTATACAGATTTAATGTGATCCTAATAAGGATACTATGATATTTTTTCAAATAAATTGATCAAAACTCCTGAACTTCATATGGAACTTAAACCTCCAAAAATCACTGTATTGGGGCTAGAGCAATAGCACAGCGAGTAGGGAGTTTTCCTTGCACACGACTGACCCAGGTTCGATTCTCAGCATCCCATATGGTACTCTGAGCACAGCCAGGGGTAATTCCTTAGTGCAGTAAGGAGTAACCCTTGTGCATCACCGGGTGTGATTCAGAAAGCAATAAATAAATAAATAAATAAATAAATAAACAAAAATCACTCTATTACTGTCACCCTATTTGTCGCTTGATTTGCTCGAGCAGGCACCAGTAAGTCTCCATTCATCCTAGCCCTGAGATTTTAGCAGCTTCTCTTTACTCGTCCTTCCCAATGGCGCCACATTGGAGGCTTTTTAAGGGTGAGAGAAATGAGACCCATCATTGATACTGGGATTTGGCATATCAAATATTCCACGGGGAGCTTGCCAGGCTCTGCCAAAAATGGCTAAAATAATTCTTGTGTGTGTAGGGGGAGATGAGAGGAATCAACTTCTCAAGACCAAACTGTACAACAAAGTTGTAATAATTTAAAAAGCATGGTATTGGAATAAAGACAGACATGTAGACCAAAGGAATACCACTACACTGTAGGACTGTAGCACTGTCCTCCCATTGTTCATCGATTTGCTTGAGACAAGAGACTGAGTTTTTCATTTCCTCTACGGAATCTTTTAATCGTGACATTTCTGCTCTCATTTCTTCGTGTAATTTGTCAGTTTTTTTTTCTGTCATGTTACTGGATATCTGTCTGACTGTTTCATTGAGTTGATTGAACATCTTTCATGACTTCATATCTGAATTCTTTGTCAAAGAGGTCCCTTTGGTGAGCAGTATCAACAGAGTCTTCTGGATTCTTTTTGTCGTCCTCCCCATGTGGTGGGGATTTGTGTTGTTTCTTCATATTGCTGTGTAGGTTAGGGACTAGGTTCCTTGGGGACTAGGTTCCTTAGTATGGCTTAAACTACCTGTGGCCTCATGAGCATTGGCCTGCTGAAAAATAGGACATGCCCACTTCTACAGAAGCCACACCCACTTGTGAAGAGGACACGCCCCCCACAGGAACCTGGGTTTGGGAGGAGATCAGCGCAGTGTGAGGAGTAAAGAGGGGAAGGCAGCCGCTCAGAGCTGCTTTTCTCCAGGCATCTGGGAGGACTCCTGGGGTCTTGCAGGGAGAGATCCAAGTCCCGGGTTCAAGTACTGGCGGGTAAACTGACCTGGGTTTGGGAGGAGATCAGCACAGCGTGATGAGTCAATTTGCTTGAGCGGGCACTGGTAAGGTCTCCATTGTGAGACTTGTTCTTACTGTTTTTGTCATATTGAAATTGTCACAGGTAGCTTGCCAGGCTCTGCTGTGCAGGTGGGATACTCTCAGTAGCTTGCCGGGCTCTGTGAGAGCGACAGAGGAATTGAAACTGGGTTGGCCTCCTGCAAGGCAAATGCCCTACCCGCCGTGCTATTGCTCCAGCCCAGACCAATAGAATAGGGTTGAATAATCTGACACACACCCTCAAATATATGATCACTTAATCTTTGATAAGGGAGCCAGAAATATGAAATGGAGCAAAGAAAAATTTCTTTAACAAGTGGTGCTGGCAAACCAGGAGAGCTGCATGCAAAAAAAAAAAAAAAAATGGGCCCGGACCTCTATCTAACACCATGCACAAAAGTTAAATCAAAATTAATTAAAGACCTAAACATCAGACCAGAATCAATAAGGTTCATTGAAGAAAAGGTCAGCAAAACCTTTCACAGTATTTAAACTAAAGGTGAACAAAACTGACCAAGCAAGTGGAAGATAAACAAATGGAACTGTTTGAAACTAAAAGCTTCTGCACTTCTGAAGAAACAATGATCTAGATACAAAGACATCCTAAAGAATGGGAAATATTATTCACCCAATACCCTTCTGATAAGAGCTAATATCAAAGATATAAACTTTGCAAAAAAAAAATCCAACCCCAGAATAAAATGGGTCTATAAAGTGAACATAAACTTTCCCAAAGAAGAAATTCTAAAGGCCAAAAGGCAAAGAAAATTATACACTTCATCACTAATCATCAGGAAAATGCAAATCCAAATAACAATGAGATGGCATCTCACACCACAGAAACTGGCACACATCCAGAAGAGCAAGAGTAACCAGTGCTGGCATGGAAGTGGGGAGAAAGGGACTCTCCATTGTAGGAAAAATGACTGACCCAGTCATTCTGAAAAACAACATGGACATTCCGCAGAAAACTATAAATTGAAATCCTATTTCTCCTAGCAATACCACTTCTGGGAATATATTCTGGGGGCCCAAAATCACACAGCAGAAACACCATCTTCACGCCTATGTTCATTTACAACTTACACTATTTACAATAGCAAGAATCTGGAAACAGCAACAGCAACTGGCATATCTACACAATGGAATACTATGCATCTGTTCAAAAAAATTAGTTCATGAAATTATTGTCTAAATAGATGGATATGGAAATGATCATGCTGGATAAAATGAATCAGGAGGACAGATATATAATGACTTCATTAATTTGTGGTATAAAGATATATAATAGAAGACTATTATCCATGGCCAGGGGAAAATAGGGGTTAGGAGGACTGGTCAATGGTTGGAATCAACCACAAGAGTGTGTGGGAGAAAGGTAGGTAATATATGGGGCTGGAGAGATAGCACAGCAGATAGGGAGTTTGTCTTGCACACTACAGACCCGGGTTCGATTCCCATCATCCCATATGGTCCCCTGAGCACCTCAAGGAGTAACTGCTGAGTGCAGAGCCAGGAGTAACCCCTGTGCATCTTCAGGTGTGACCCAAAAAGAAAAAAAAAAGGTAGGTAAGATAGAGAAGAGACAAGTATGATGATAATAGCTGGGTATGATTATATGATCTTGCTGTACAAGAACCTAGTGTTAAATGTCCATGTAACCTTTAGTATCTGTAGTGCAAACAACAGTAGTACGGTCCTGCTAGTTTTCCATTGGGATGGAAACTGGACAGACAGGGAGTGTGTGAAGAGCCGAACTAGTGTATTGATGAGTACTGAGAGCAGATTCTTCAGGTTTTTGGGTCTGACCTTGTCTGGGCCGGGTGCTGTTCACTTCATTACCAACAAAATGGCATGTCAGATTTCAGAATGGAGAACATTGGGAACGACATATCCATTCTGCAGAATTAGGTATGTGAGCAGGTAAAGATGGCTATCAAAGACATCCGAATAGAAGTCATAGATAATATTCTCCATTGCCCTTCTGGAAGATATGTTAAATCCATCAGGACGTAGGAGGGCAGTCATCTTGGTCTTGTAGTTGGCGAAGGACAGGCAGGCACTGCGAATGCTTTTCCTGGCTTCAGCTGCATCTGCCATAATTGCTGCTCTTCCCTCTTTGAGGTCTTTCTTTTTTGCTTCTCTGTACTGCTTTGCAAGCTCGGGCATTCACTTGCGGTTTCATGAGGCTTGCGCAAAGCCACGTTGGTGAATAAGCTCAAGAGTTTTCGAAGCCAGGCTTTTTTCGTGGCTATCTCTCTCAGCATTCCTCGAACAATCATGGAGGTGCTGAACAGGTCGATCATATCCCTTGTCAATGTTGTCAACGACAGCATCTTCCCATGTTGCTTCAATAGTGCCAAAGAGCTCCCAGTTGGTGGTCATTCGGGAGTTTTCTTCTTAAACTTTGCAGGCCTTTCTCCCCACTTCTTGAAGTAGAATTTTGCACAAAGGAGACGGTGGTCCTGTTCCATTTGGAATTTTGGGAGCACTTCCTGAACACAAACATCGGTCAGGCAAAACCATTGATTGAATATGATGTAATCAATTTTGTTGTGGAACTGTCCACCAGGAGACTCCTTTGTCCAATGTTTCGATTTGGCCTTTTGGAACCGTGAGTTACCATGGATGGTCTTGGTTGATATGATGAACTCAGACAGTCTCTCACCCTGTTCGTTTCATTCTAGGCCATGGTTCCCGATGTAGAGTTCTTTGGCTGATCTTCTTGGTCCTATCTTGGCATTAAAATCACCAACAATGATCTTGTAGAAGGTGTGGGCTTCTTTATTGAACTTCTCCAGCTCCATGTAGAAGTTCTCAATTTCTCCTTCATCATAATTCGATCTTAGTGCATAGACAATGAAGATAGAAACTGCCAGCAGTGAACCACATCTATTCAAGTGTAATTGTCTGATTCAGGTTGTTAGGCATTCGAATGAATCAATGCTCATTGTCAAGTTTCTGTTGATAAGGACACCACTACCTCTGAAGCCTCTTTTTTCACATTTTCTGAGGAACAGTTCTTCTCCAGTGTCGAAAATGGCGTGATGTGGTTGATGCCTCTGGTCTCAGTAAGACCAATGATGTCATTCTTGATCATTCGTGCTTGTGCCATCAGGTCTTCAATGGATGCATCCGATGCCAGCGTATATGCATTGAAAGTACAGAGAGTCATTTTTGTCTTTCTTCGTTTTGGCAGCCTAGTTTGGCCTTGAGATTTTATCAGCCTCTCCTTACTCATCCTTCTTAACACTGCCATATTGGTGGCTCTTTCTGGTTCAGGGGAATGAGACCCATGGTATTTACTGGTTTTGGCATATTGAATACACCACAGATAACTTGTCAGTCTCTGTTGTAAGGTTGAGATATTCTAGGTAGCTTTCCAGGCTCTCTGAAAGATATAGAGGTTTTTAGGGTGGCCTCTCATCCTCCTTGCAGGTGTTCCAATGATTCAAACCATATTTATACCCTATTAAATATGGTGCAGCAACCAGGCAGATGAGTATTAAGTGTCTTATAATGTGTTGCTTGTGGCCTTGCTGTCTGGATAGCATCCTGGAGCATGGCAGCATCTGGGTAGTGGAAGTAGTGGAAGCAGTGGAGGTCTGCTAGTGAGGTATTGTTTGGTACCAGTAGGGTAGGTCTTCTGTGGGGAATCCTGGGTTGCTGGCAGTGGTTGGTGGAAGCAGACAGGGCAGGATACGGTGGGGATCCTGGTTTTAATCCATTGGTCACCTATGATTGGTGGAAGCAGGCTGAGGATCTCTGTTCCAGGGTTGGTTGAGCCTGGATCCAAGGTTTCAGAGTTCTGCTTACCTGGTTCTGTGGGGTTTCACTTGTGTGTGAGTCTCAGGAGTGAAGAGTAGGGAGACATCCACAACATTAGCAACTATGGCCTAATCTTCCTCTTATCTGTCATCTACAAGCTCTTCACTCGAGTCATCCTGAATAGGATTGGCAGAACACTATATGAAGGACAACCATGCGAGCAAGCTGGGTTTTGAAAAGGATTCAGCATACTCAACCTTATCAACATGATAACCAAGCTCATTGAGGTTTCTCGGGAGTTCAAGATGCTGCTCTGTCTAACGTTCATTGATTTAAATGAGCCTTTGATTCTGTTGAAACGGAAGCGGTCATTGAAGCCCTAGCCAATCAGGGCATTCAAACTCAATACATCAAAATCCTCTGTGAGCTGTATTGCAGATTCACTACCATTCTCACCATTCTACAAGGAAGCGATCATACATGTCATGAAAGGGGTTTGGCAGGGTTATACTATTCCACTGAAACTCTTCAGAGCGATCCTCAAGAATGTCATGCACCCACTGGAATGGGAAGGAATGGGAGTGAATAGATGGTCGTCAACTATACCACCTCTGCTTTGCTGATGACATCGTTCTAATAACACCAAATTTTAGTCAAGCAGCACAAATGTTGGCAGACTTTGACCATGAGTGTGGAAAGGTCAGACTACCGCTAAATCTCATGAAGACAATTTCTATGAGAAACGGTCTTGTTCCTGACTTTCCATTCGCTCTCAGTGGAACGAACATCTCCGAATGCAACAGTTATGTGTACCTAGGTCTAGAAGTCAACATGATGAATGGCCTGGCATCTGAGTTACACAGGAGGAAGAGAACAGCTTGGAAAGCCTTCAAGAGTGTCAAAGAAATAGCTAAGAGGATGAAGAACCTCTGGCTAGGAGCACGTCTCTTTGATTCCACTGTTCTTCCTGCATTCACATCTGCCTCAGAGACCTGGGACCTACGAAAACAGGATGAAAACGCTATTTGGGTCTCTCAAAGAGGAATTGAAAAAGCTATGCTTGAAGTATCATGCTTCACTCAAATGAGAAAGAATCTGGAGTCCCGACCTCCATCAAAGGTCAAGAATCAGGGACACTGTCTCATTTGCCAAGGCGTCAAAAATCAGATGGGCTGGACACGTAATAAGATTTGGAGATGACCGCTGGATTAGAGCTGTTACTGACTGGATTCCAGGGGATGTAAAAAAATCTTGTGGCAGTCCGCCTATGGGATGGTCAGACTTCTTCGTCTAGACCCTGAATTGAGGCTCTACATGTTCTTAGAATGAGCAGATGCCATTGGGATACACTAGCACGCAATAGGATGAATTGAGATGTTACTGGCACCCACTCGAGGAAATCAATGTGTAATGGGATTTCAAGTGATCAAGTGATTACAAACCACAATGCCCAAAAAGAGGACAGAGAAAGAGACAGAGACAGCAACAGAGACTGAGACAGAGACAAAGACTGAGACAGATAGCAGATAGACAACAGACAGACAGAAAGTCATACAGAAAGACAAAAGAAAAGTGCCTTTCAGGCTGTGGTTGGGTCGGGGGTTATTGGAGGCATACTGAAAACACTGGAGCTGAGAAGTATACCCTGGTTGAGGGATGGACATTATAACACTGTATGACTAAAACCTAATTTTAAATAGCTCTGTAAGTGTCTATCTTATAGTGATTAATGAAATAAAATAAAATAAAAAGCTTAAAAGCAAGTATTTAGCTGTTGCTAATTCTTTTAACTGACAAACCTTACATAAAATCCAATAGTCTTTTAACATTTTGTCTTTCAATACTAACTAGAATTACTTCAAGAAAGAACTAATTTGAGTGATTTTGACTCTAGGTCTTCAATACCTTTTCAAATACGTTATCATTCATTTATATAAATGTCTAATTGTTTAAATGTCTAATTGTTTAAGCTCAAGAAATTATATCTTATTGTTCTTATGTTTTGTTTAGGATGTGAAAAATAATATCATAGCTAATATTTGCCTTGTTTTATCAGAAATAATTTACACACCATTATCATTACTGAAATCAAGAACTGATTTTTAAAAGAATAACTATGATTGACATATTTTAGCAACCATGAGGAAAAATAACAAAAATCATATTATTGATAACAATCGTTTGTCTCATGGAGAAGATTATTTGAACATCAATGACATGGATCTTTGACTGATATTTATAATTATATCTCACATATCATGGATTAAATAAAATAATGAATAATAATTCTGAATCATTGTCACTGTCACTGTCCTCCTGTTGTTCATCGATTTGCTCAAGCAGGCCCAGTAACAGCTCCATTGTGACAATTGTTACTGTGCTTGGCATATCAAATACATCATCTGTAGCTTTCCAGGCTTTGCTGTGTGGGGGAGATACTGTTGGTAGCTTGCCGGGCTCTCCAAGAGGGGCGGAGGAATCGAACTCAGGTTGGCCATGTTGGCCGCTTGCAAGGCAAATGCCCTACCTGCTGTGCTATCGCTCTAGCCCTGAATCATTGACATAAGTATATTTAATATTTAAGTTAAAGTGCAAAAATTAAGAGCTTTTTAACTTACATTATTAGTTTTTAACCTACATTGTCAGTGAATTATTTTCCTCAGAGGGTTTTTTCTTTATTTCTCAGTATTTTTTCTTTAACAATATACTCTTTTTAATAAAATTTGCATAATTATCTCCAAAATGCTCTTTTTATGAGTTGATAATCTTGCAAAATACAGAGAAGCTCTATGTTAACCAAGAAAGAACATAGATCATCCAATATCTGGAGACCTGATATTAAGCTTCCAATGCAACATTTAAACCTTTCAACGGTGAAGTAAGAATAGGTTGGAGAAAGGCAGTTTTCAGAAGAAATGAGAACCCAACAATGACAATGTTAATCCTTCTGATTCATGAGCAGGGGATGTGTCTCCATTTCCTCCTGTCTTCTTTTATTCCGTGGAGTCATGTTTTCTTGTTTTCTTTGTACAGGCCATTCACCTCCTTAGTTAAGCTGGTTCCTTTATATTTTCTGTGGCACAATTGTGTACAGGATTTATTTTTTAATATCTCTTTATTCTTTTTTTATTTGTATATAGAAAAGCCAGAGCCCGGCAAGCTACCGAGAGTATTCGATATGCCAGACACAGTAACAACAAAGTCTCCAATGGAGACGTTACTGGGCCCGCTCGAACAAATCTATGATCAACGGGAGGGCCTTTACCTTTTACCTTATATAGAAAAGCCATTTGGGTTATTAATTTTATAGCTTGCCACTTTACTATACAAACATTGTTTCTAGAAGCTTTTTGCAGAGTCTTAGGTTTTTCTAAGTATAGTATTATGTCATTTGCAGATAGTGATAGCTGGACTTTTCATTTCCTATCTGGATGTCCTTGATATCTTTTTCTTCCCTAACTGCTATGACAAGTACATCCTGTATTATATTGAAATAGAATATAATTGAACTGTGGGGGGGGGCAGAGAGGAAATTAAGGAGAAATTTAATTGACTGCTGGAAATGAACAAACAAAAGGACATAGGCTACCTGAACTTGTTGTATAAAGCAAAATCAGTGTTAAGAGGGAAGTTTATAGCTCTGCAAGCATACAGGAAGAAGGAACATAGGGTCCATACAAATGACTTCACAGCTTACGATCTTGAAAAATAACCAATAAAAGAAGCCAACACAGCCAAAAGGAAATAAATAATAACACCTAGAAAAGAAATTAATGAGCTGTAATAAAAAATATTTCAAGAAATCAATGAAACAAATAGCTGTTTTTTAATATCTATAATATACTAGCAGGTCTCACAAAAACAAGAGAACCCTGACAAACAGAAATAAAAGAGGACATGTCACAACAGAAACCACAGAAATTCAAAGGATCATCAGAGATTGCTTTGAGAATCTATATTCTAGAAGACAAGAGAAAATAGAAGAAATGAATACATTCCTGTATTACCATAGCCTCCCAAAGATAGACAAAGAAGGTTTAGAATATCTGAACAGATTGATAAAAGAGAACAATAAAAGAAGTCAATAAAAGAGAACATGGAAATAAAGATACATCCAGTGATCATAGGTTGGGGGAATTAACATTGTCAAAATGGAAATACTGAAGAAAATAAAATGGTAATCAAAAGTCTTCCCTAAAATAAAATCCCACGCCCAGATGAAGTCATTAGTTAAATCTTTCAAACCTTTTAAGAGGACCTTTTATTTAAAAGGACCTTTAAAGCAGCCAATCCTCTTCAAGCTTTTCCAGGAAAATGAAGAAACAGAAACAAATTCTGTGAGGGAAATATTACCCTGATATTAAAAATAGACAGAAACACCACACACACACACACACACACACACACACAAAGACAGAGATTTACAGGCCAATGTCCCTGGTGAACGCACTTGCAAAGGTCCTCAACAAAATACTAACAAATAGAATAGCAGAGATGATGTAACAGCAAATAGAATCGCAGAGGTAAGTTTAGTTTCATTTTATTGCCAAGTGTGATATTTGCTAAGGGTTTATTTTACAGGATCATTATGTCTTGAGATACATTTTTTGATCCCTATTTTATTATATTTTTGATCATGAATGAATTGTGAGTTTTGTTCAAAGTTTTCCCTGAATCAACTAATGTGATTTTATGATTTTAATCTTTCTTCTTGTTAACATGTTGTGTTACATTTATTGATGTGCACATTTTGAATCATTACTACACCTCTGAAATGAATCCTGCTTTATAATGAAATATAATCTTTTTGACATATTGTTAGATTTAGTTCCCAAAGGTTTTTCTGAGGATCTCTGCATCAGTGTATATCTGTCAGTAATTTTATTTATTTACTGTTTAGGGATCAACCGTGGTGGTGATTAGGGCTTACACCTGGTTCTGTTCCCAGGAAACTCTGCTGGTGATGCTTGGAAGACCATCTATGGTGTCCAGGATCCATTCAGGGCAGGCTGCATACAAAGCCAGCATCTTAATGCATGTACTTTTTCTTCAGTGCACTCATTTTATTCTTTAGTTAAATATATATCTGTCTTTATCATTATAGTAATGCCATCTTCATAGAACCTAATCGGTAAGGATTCCTGTTCCTTCAGTAATTTGGGAGAAACTCTCAAATTACTCAAAGGTTTTCTTTGAGAGTTTGTAAACCTCAGCAAAGTATTCATTTGGGCTCTGGTTTTTATTCTTTTTTTTTTTCTTTTCTGTTTTTTTTTATTTATTTATTTTTTTACAGTTGTAGATTTACAATTTTTTTTGTGCTTGGGTTTCAATTATACAATGATCAGATACCCATCCCTCCACCAGTGCCCGTTTTTCACCACCATGGATAATATCCCTCCCACCCCCATCCCCCCATCCCCCCCTGCCTCTGTGGCAGGACAATCCCCTGTGTTCTCTCTCTCCGTTTGGGTGTTGTGGTCTGCAAAAGAGGCATTGAGTGGCAAACATGTTCAGTCCATAGTCTACTTTCGACATGCATCTCCCCTCCTGGGAGGATCCTCCAAACATCCTTTATTTGGTGCTCCCTTCTCTATCTGAACTGCCCTTTCCTCTAGAATACCCGGCTGGCCTCTAAGTTATGGAGTAATCCTCCTGGTGCTGATCTCAGCTATTCTTGGGTATTAATCTCATATTTTGTTACTTTATATCCCCCAGATGAATGCAATCTTTCTATGTCTATCCCTCTCTTTCTGACTCATTTCGCTTAGCATGATACTTTCCATATTGTACCACTTGTATGTAAAGTTCATGACTTCATCTTTTCTAACAGCTACATAGTACTCCATTGTGTAGATGTACCAAAGTTTCTTTAACCAGTCATCTGTTCTTGGGCATTCAGGTTTCTTCCAGTTTCTGGCTATTGTAAAGAGTGCTGCAATGAACAAACAAGTGCAGATGTCACTTCGACTATACATTTTTGCTTCTCTGGGATATATTCCCAGAAGTGGTATTGCTGGGTCAAATGGGAGCTCAATTTCTAATTTTTTGAGAATCGTCCATACTGTTGTCCAGAAGGGCTGAACAAGTGGACATTCACACCAACAGTGAAGGAGTGTCCCTTTCTCGCCACATCCACGCCAGCATTGGTTGCTTTTGTTCTTTTGAATGTGGGCCAGTCTCTGAGGTGTGAGATGGTATCTCATTGTGGTTTTGATCTGCATCTCTCTGATGATTAATGATGTAGAGCATTTTCTCATGTGCTTTTTTGCCATTCGGATTTCTTCTTTGAGAAAGTTTCTGTTCATTTCATTGTCCCATTTTTGGATGGGGTTGGATGTCTTCTTCTTGTGGAGTTTAACCAGTATTTTGTATATCCTGGATATCAACCCCTTGTCAGATGTGTATTCGGCGAATATCCTTGCCCATTCTGTAGACTGTCTTTGTATTTTGGTCACTGTTTCTTTGGAGGTGCAGAAGCTTCTTAGTTTAAGATAGTCCCATTTATCTATCTCTGTTTTCACTTGCTTGGCCAGTGGTGTGGCATCTTTGAAGATACCATTAGCTTCAATATCATGGAGGGTTTAGCCAACTTTATTTTCAATGTACCTTATGGTTTCTGGTCTGATGTTGAGGTCTTTAATCCATTTTGATCTTACTTTTGTACATGGTGTTAGGCAGAGTTCTGAGCCTATTTTATTTGCATGTAGCCGTCCAATGATGCCAACATAATTTATTAAAGAGACTTTCCTTACTCCACTTCACATTACTTGCACCTTTATCAAAGATTAGATGATCATATGATTGAGGGGAGATGTCAGTGTATTCAACCCTGTTCCATTGGTCTGCAGTTCTGCCTTTGTTCCAGTAATATGCTGTTTTAATTATTACTGCTTTGTAGTACAGTTTGAAATTAGGGAGGTTGATTCCCCCCATTTTCTTTTTCCCAAGAATTGCTTTAGCTATTCGTGGGGGCTTATTGTTCCATATAAATTTCAGGAGTGTTTGCTCCATTTCTTTGAAGAATGTCATGGGTATCCTTATAGGGATTGCATTGAATTTATACAACGCTTTCGGTAGTATTGCCATTTTGACAATGTTAAGTCTCCCGACCCATGAGCAGGGGATATCTTTCCATTTCCTCATGTCCTCTTTTATTTCCTGAAGTAGCGTTTTGTAGTTTTCTTTGTACAGGTCCTTTACTTCCTTAGTTAAGCTGATTCCTAGGTACTTGATTTTCTGGGGCACAATTGTGAACGGGATTGTTTTTTTCATGTTGCTTTCTTCTCTCTCACTGTTTGCGTATAGGAAAGCCATGGACTTTTGGGTATTGGTTTGATAACCTGCAACTTTACTATATGAGTCTATTGTTTCTAGGAGTTTTTTGGTGGATGTTATTGGGTTCTCTAAGTAGAGTATCATATCATCTGCGAATAGTGAGAGCTTGATTTCTTCCTTTCCTACCTGAATGCCCTTAATATATTTTTCTTGCCTAATCGCAATTGCAAGTACTTCCAGTACTATATTGAACAGAAGTGGAGAGAGTGGGCATCCCTGTCTCGTCCCTGATCTTAGAGGGAAGGCTCTCAGTTTTTCCCCATTGAGGATGATTCTTGCTGTAGGCTTGTGGTAGATGGTTTTAATTAGGTTGAGGAAGGTCCCCTCTATACCCATTTTGGCTAGGGTTTTCATCATAAAGGGGTGCTGGATCTTGTCAAATGCTTTCTCTTCATCTATTGATATAATCATATGCTTTTTATCTTTTCTTTTGTTGATATGACGGATTATGTTGATTGATTTTCGAATGTTAAACCATCCTTGCATCCCTGGGATGAATCCTACTTGGTCATGGTGTATGATCTTTTTGATGAGTAGTTGGATTCTATTTGCTAGTAGTTTGTTGAGGATCTTTGCATCTGTGTTCATCAGGGATATCGGCCTGTAATTCTCTTTCTTTGTGGTATCTCTGTCTGCTTTTGGTATCAGTGTGATATTTGCTTCGTAGAAACTGTTCGGAAGTATTTTTGATATTTGAATTTCGTGGAAAAGCTTAAAGAGCATTGGGAGTAAGTCCTCTTTAAAGATTTGGAAGAATTCACTAGTGAATCCATCCGGGCCAGGACTTTTGTGCTTGGGGAGACTTTTTATTACCAGTTCAATTTCCTTGATGGTGATAGGTCTGTTCAGGTATTCCAGGTCTTCTTGGTTCAGCCTTGGGAGTCTGTAGGAGTCTAGGAATTTATCCATTTCCTCGAGGTTTTGATGTTCCGTGGCATAAAGCTTCTCAAAGTACTCCCTGAAGATCCTCTGAATTTCTGTAGTTTCTGTTGTAATGACCCCCTTTTCATTTCTGATTCGGTTTATTAGGGTTTTCTCTCTCCCTTTCTTTGTGAGTTTTGCTAGAGGCTTATCGATCTTGTTAATTTTCTCAAAGAACCAGCTTTTGGTTTCATCGATCTTTTGGATTGTTTTTTGGGTTTCCATCTCATTAATCTCTGCTCTGAGTTTTATTATTTCCTTTCTCCTGTTCGGGTTGTGCTCCTTTTTTTGGTCCTTCTCCAAGCTCTTAAGCTGTGAGGTTAGGTTACTTATGTGTGCTCGCTCCTCCTTCCTGAGGAATGCTTGTAGAGCTATAAACTTTCCTCTTAACACAGCCTTTGCTGTGTCCCATAAGTTTTGGTAACTCGTGTTCTCATTTTCATTCGTTTCTAGGAATCTTTTGATTTCCTCTTTGATTTCCTGTCTAATCCACTCGTTGTTCAATAGTGCACTGTTTAATTTCCAGGTGTTTGATTTAGTTTTCTGTTTTTGTGTGTGATTTACTTCTAATTTCAGCGCATTATGGTCTGAGAAGATTGTTGATACAATCTCTATCTTCTTAATTTTATGGAGGCATGTTTTGTGGCTCAGCATGTGGTCTATCTTGGAGAATGTTCCTTGTACGCTTGAGAAGAATGTGTATTCAGCTTTTTGTGGATGAAGTGTCCTGTATGTATCTACTAAGTCCCTTTCTTCCATTGTTTCCCTCAAATGAAGTATGTCCTTGCTAAGCCTGAGTCTGGTTGATCTATCAAGAGGTGACAAAGCAGTGTTGAAGTCTCCCACTAGTATTGTGTTGCTATTGATGTCTTTTTCCAAATCTATGAGTAGTTGTTTTAAGTACTTTGCTGGTCTCTCATTAGGTGCATATACATTTATTATTGTAAGTTCTTCCTGTTGTACAGATCCTTTGATCAATAAGAAATGGCCTTCACTGTCTCTTATGACCTTCCTCACTCTGAAATCGATGTGGTCTGATATAAGGATGGCTACCCCAGCTTTTTTATGGGAGCTGTTTGCCTGTAGGATTGTTTTCCAGCCTTTGACTCTGAGTCTTTGTTTGCTTTGACTATTGAGATGCGTTTCTTGCAGGCAGCAGAATGTTGGGTTCAATTTTCTAATCCATCCTGCCACTCTATGTCTTTTAATTGGTGCATTTAGCCCATTGACATTGAGAGAGATTATTGTTATGGGATTTTGTCCCATTGTTCTGTTAAAATTTGGTGTATTTGAGGGGCCTTTCTTGCCTTAAAGTAGCCCATTTAGTTGTTCTTATAACCATGGTTTTGAGTCTATGAAGTTCCTGAGCTGTTGTTTGTCTGTGAAACTGTGTGTTGTTCCTTCTATTATGAATGAGAGTCTCACTGGGTAAAGTATTTTTGGAGAGGCATTTATTTCATTGAGTTTTTTCACTATGTCCCACCACTGTTTTCGGGCCATGAGGGTTTCATCAGAAAAATCAGCTGTGAATTTTAAGGATGCTCCTTTGTAAGAGATTTCTTTCTTCGATCATGCTGCTTTCAGAATTTTGTCTCTGTCTAAGGTTTTGGTCATTTTGATCAGAATGTGTCTTGGGGTATTTTTATTCGGATTTCTTCTAGCTGGTACCCTTCGGGCCTCCTGAATGTGGTCACAAGTTTTCTTCAGCTCTGGAAATGTTGTAGCAATGATTTCTTTGACAGTTTCTTCTTCATCGAGGTTTTCTTCCTGTACCTCTGGGACTCCAATAATTCTTATGTTACCCCTCTTGGCTTCATCCTGATCTTCTCTTGCCATCTGTTCGCGAATTGTGAGTCTCTTTTCCATTTTCTGCTCTTTTCTGGAGAGTCTCTGAACTTCATCTTCGAGTTCACTGATTCTGTTCTCAGCAGCTGTTACTCTGCTGCTGAGGCCTTCCACTGAGCTTTTCAATTCGCCTACGAGATTTTTCAGGTCTGATATTTCTGATTGCATTTTCCTCATTTCTGCCTTCAGATCCTCTTGTCTTCTATTGGCATTGCTTTCCATTGTTTCTTTTAATTCCCTAAGCATCCTAAGTAGCTCCCTCCTGAATTCCTTGTCAGAGAGGTTGTCTAACACTACAGTACTGTTGGTGTCATCTGGGCTAGCCTCGTGAATAAGAAAGTTTGGTGGGCTTTTGCGTTGCTTTACCATTGTGAGAGGTGTGGTTTAGTCCTTCACATTCACTCTTACTATTCTGCTTGATATGCAGTGTGAGTTAAGATAGGCTTATGAGTTATTGGCTACTGTGTTTCTAGTGGCTGAGCTAAAATAGAGAAGTTTCCATCTAAGAAGGTAGCTTATGGTTCCTAAAGCATATGTAGTGGGAAAATATTTCACGGCCGCGTTAGCGGCCGCGGCTCCGGAAAGAGTCCCTGGCACTGGCGAGGAGTTGGGAACGTCTCCTGTTTGGAATTGGAGCCGTTCAGCTTTGTTGCCCAGAGCTGGGCCTCAGTGCCCATCCCGAGCAGCTCAGGGGTTGAAAACCGGCTGTCTAGGGGCTGGATCTACGTGCGCATGCCCAGAAAGGGTCCCAGGCCCTTGGAGGCGGGCTGTACCTGTTTGAAATTTGAGCCGTTCAGCTTTGTTGCCCAGAGCTGGGCCTCCGTGCCCGTCCCGCGCAGCTCACTGGTTTTTATTCTTAGAATGATTTTTCACTTACTTTTTGATTGTTTTATTAATATTTTCTTGTTCTTTTTTCCCGATTAGATCTTTTCAATACATATGTTCCGAATCATTCAACCATTTCTTCTGGATTTTCAGCCTCTTAATTTTTTTCCTATTGTTTGTTTGGGGGACACATTGGGCAGTACCCAGGTCTTACTCTTTATACTCCTTACTCTATGCTCAGGTATCACTTCTTGGGGGTGTGAGGGACCATATGGGATACTATAGATTCAACCTGGGTGTGCCGTGTTTAAGACAAGCACCCTGCTTGCTGTATTATTGCTCTGGCCCCTTATTGCTCTGCACTGTCCCTCCATTGTTCATCGATTTGCTCGTGCAAGCACCAATAACGTCTCCATTGTGAAACTTGTTGTTACTGTTTTTGGCATATTGAATATACCACAGGGAGCTTGCCAGGCTCTGCCTTGGGAGTGGGATACTCTTGCTGGGCTCTCTGAGAGCGACAGATGAACCGAACGCAGGTCGGCTGCATGCAAGGCAAATGCCCTACCCGCTGTGCTAATATCTGTTATTATCTCTCCTTTTAGAGACAAAATATTTTTGAATTGATGTTTTGCTCTGTTTTGTTTTGGAATCAGGGCACCATGTGGGCTGGGATCAAACATGGATTAACAGCATGCAAGGCAGGCACCTTAACCCCTGTGTTATCTCTCTGTGATTCAGTATTTGGACTTTCTGTCTTTTGTTCTCCATATGTCCTTCTAAAGTTTTATCAATTGTCTTTATTATTAAAAAACAAAGAGTGGTTTGACTGATCATTTCTTAATTTATGCCATTTATTTTCATTCTTTTTTCCCCTTCTTTGAGTTATTTGGCCACAGAGATGATTCTCTGGAATTATTCTTGGCTCATTGCTCAGAAGTGAGCCCAGGCCATGCTCAATGGACCATATGAAGTGCAAGGGGATAAAATAAGGCTAAACCAATGGCAGGCAATGCCAGTACTTTGACTCCTATATTCTCATTCTGGCTGATTGATTTGTATCATTTCCTCCCTTCTACCTTTTTCTAGGAATTCTTGTTGCCCTTGTTTTTCTAGTTTCTCATGCTTTGACATTAGGATACTTGTTTGATTTTTTTTATAATACTGTTTCTGTTTTCTTATAATACTGTTCCCTATTATAAGCCTCCATTACTACAAGATGTTCTCTGTTAGTACTTCTTTTGCTGTGACCAATAGATTTTTATGATTCATATTCTCACTCATTTCTTTTTATGGAGTTTTATTACTTCTTCCTTGATTGCCTTACTGTCCCTACATTTATTTACTGTCATATTGGTGCTCATCCCATTTTTATTTCCGGGTTATTTTCTACCACCATGGCATTATTTTCCAATAAATTATTTAATATAATCCTATTTTCTTGATACACAAAATTGTGCTCCAGCTGTATTCTATACTGAGAACACTCTTACTGAAAATGAATAGGTCTTTGCTCTTTAGGTGATAATGGTCTAATATATTTTTATTAACTCTGGTTCTTTTATTTTTTTATATAGGGTTCATTTCCTTACCAGTATTCTGTCTGCTTCAACTGTCTAGAGTTGAACCAGTGTTTTTAAAGTCACTTACTTCTGTTATTTGTCCATCAGTATATATATTTTCAGGGCTATTAATCACTTAATCACTTAAGTACGTATATGTTGAGAAGTGCTAAGTCATCTTGGTCTGTTTATTCTTTGCCCAGTGTGTAATGTCTTTCTCTTGTTATTTTCTTTAGCTTGAATGCTAATTGGCTTGATAGAGATATGGATGCCCTGATGTTAGAATCTTTCATTAGTGTTTTCAGTGTTTGGGAGAGGATGAAAAAGATAGTTTTTTTCTGTTCTTAAAATACTATCCTGTTCATTTAATGATAGTTCAATTTCCTATAAGCAGCACAGGGCTGGATTTTGTTACCCAAACATATTCTGCATTTTCATAGGTCAGTTTGTTCCATTGATGCTTAAACATCTTGATATAAATGTGCTTATTAATATTCTTTCTGTGGGGATTTTGGTCATTTTCCCATTTGTTGTTTTTTTTTTTTTTTGGAGGTCATTCAGCACTTCTGGAAGGATTAATTTGGATGCAACAAATGTCTTCAGCTTTTGTTTGTCTAAGAATGCTTTCTTTTTTGTCTCTTCCTCAAATCTAAATGCTAACCTTCAGGGTACAGAATCCTTGATTAAAGTTTGTTTTCCAAAAATGATTTAATTATATCATTCAACCCTCTTCTTGCTCCTAATAATTCCTTTGAGAAACAGATGATAGAAATAAATAAATACACACCCTTCCCAGATAAACTTAGTGGGTAGGGCGTTTGCCTTGCGCATGGCCGACCTGGACAAACCAGGTTCTATTCCTCTGCTCCTCTTGGAGAGCCGGCAAGCTACCAAGAGTATCTTGCCCGCACGGCAAAGCCTGGCAAGCTCCCCTAACTTATTTGATACACCAAACACAGTAACAACAAGTCTCACAATGAAGACCTTACTGGGCCTGCTAGAGCAAATCGATGAACAACGGGAGGATAGTGCTATAGTGCTATATTCTTTCACTTAAATGCTACATTTTGTTTCTTTCTTACCCATTTGAGAATTCTTTCTATGTCTCTCTCTTTCTCTGTCTCTGTCTGTCTCTCTCTAACTCTCTCTCTCTCTGTTTCTTTGGAGACAGATTACTGAGATTTGGTTCTTAGCACCATAAGGTCCTCTAAGCATCACTGGGTGCAGACCTGAGGTCTTCAGAACAGGTAGGGGTTGCCTGGATATTTCCACAGAGCTAAGCTGCTTCACATTCTCAGTCTGTCTTTCATGTGATGATTTTTTGGCTATATCATGTGGTGATTTTTTTGGCTATATCATCAGAGAGATGGTGCAACGTTTGGAGTTCCACCAGGTTGAGCCTGGAACAAGCCAGCATCTGAGTTATTGAGGTATCAAATAGTGGAACTGGTGGTTTTGGAGCTCCACATTAAGCATTTCTAATACTTGATTCATAAAGGCAGAATGTGGAGGACCAAGATATTCAGCAAGGAATAAAAGGTCCAAACTTCATCTCTTGAGACAAAGGAGATGGTGGGTGGCA